>NC_080192.1:51930103-52278317 GCF_030028045.1 Hippopotamus amphibius kiboko
GCTAACAGCGCCACGCCAGGTTCAGGCAGCAGTTTTCTCACAATACAGGGCAACACAAACTCCTCAGTATTCACAGCTTTAAACACAATGAGAGAGCTCTTTACGAGCTTCCTTTAAAATGCCAGTTACAATGACTTCTAAATGTAACTGGTTAACAGGAATGGAAGTGTCCAACCTCACTCTGCTCGCTGCACAACACACGGAGACGAGGTGTTGAGGCAAGGAATACGACTTTATTCGGAAAGCCGGCAGACAGAGAAAATGGCAGACTAATGTCTCCAAAAAACCATCTTATCAGGGTTTGGATGCCAGTTTCTTTTATCGAATCAGAGAGGCAGAGGCAGTGAGGAAGTAAACTAAAAAAGGCAGAACACAGAGGGAGAGATGGCAGGAAAGTAAAAAGGGCTACCAGTCTTGTAAAACATCTTAAATGACCAGCCTCCTGAGGCAAGGTGTTAAGTTCTTCTTTTCTGCAGCCATTCACAGGTGGGCAGGGCAGACTGTCTTCCCGTGAGCTGAACAGAGACACTTTAGGTTAACATTCAGGCAGAGGGGCAGGGTTCCCTGAGGCAGGCCATCATGTATGATTATAATAACAAAAGCAGCGAAAAGCAAAGGTTAAAGTCAAAGAAACAGACTGAACATGGAGTCCAGATTTAGCTCTTCCCAGTTACAGAACTGTGAGCAAGTGGAAAGAATGAATTATCACTACTATAATTATTTCCTAGTTTTCCTTTTCTGGAAAAAACAGAGGACTTATTTCCAGCAACATTAGGATAATAATTCTTAGTGTTTGATTTTTCTAAACTTGCTTTCAAATTTTGCTGTATTCTGAACTATTGCAAACCACCACCACCACCACCCTTCCCCCCCACACACACATAGTGGAAAAGTGACAGGAAAATAAAGACTGTGATTTACTTTTATTGTTAAATTCATAAACAAATCTCAAATCAAAATAAGGTACTCCAGGGGCTTCCCTGGTGGCACAGTGGTTAAGAATCGGCCTGCCAACGCAGGGAACACGAGTTCGAGCCCTGGTCCAGGAAGATCCCACATGTGGAGCAACTAAGCCCGTGCGCCACAACTACTGAAGCCCGTGCGCCTAGAGCCCATGCTCTGCAGTAAGAGAAGCCACTGCAATGAGAGGCCCGCACACTGTAACAACAAGTAGCCCCCGCTAGCCACAACTAGTGAAAGCCCATGTGCAGCAATGAAGACCTAATGCAGCCAAAAATAAAATAAATTTAAAAAATAAAGAAAAAATAAGGTACTCCACAAAAACGGATCCCACCCTTATCCCAAAGCCAACTCTTTCACGTGTGCTCAAGACACACACATCTTGGAATTAAGCACAAGAGCTAGGAACCCAGATCTTATCCCGAGCTGATCCAGTTTGCTTTGACTTTTTCATTAGTAAGAGAAGGACCACAGTGCAGGTTTAACTTAGGAAGAAAGTAATCTTATCAGGAAATTACTTAGTATCTCAAACTGCTCCAAAAATATCACACCCTTGTCCCACTTCACCTCTACTCCACCTCCTCCCCAGTAAAGAATCGATTTAACAGATGAGCGCTGCCTCTGAGAATCTCTCTCTAAAAACGTTAAATGTGTTTTGAAACTAGATTCTCCTAGCTAGAGCTTGTGGTCACTGACCACCTGACTTTCATGCTTCTCTTCTTCCTTAATGTGTTTTTGGTTTTTTTTAAATTAATTAATTAATTTTTTATTTATTGGCTGCGTTGGGTCTTCATTGCTGCACACGGGCTTTCTCTAGCTGCTGAGAGCAGGGGCTGCTCCTCACTGCGGTGCACGGGCTCCTCATTGTAGTGACTTCTCTTGTTGCAGAGCACAGGCTCCAGGCACATGGGCTTCAGTAGCTGCGGCACATGGGCTCAACAGCTGTGGCTCACTGGCTCCAGAGCACAGGCTCAACAGTTGTGGCGCACGGGCTTAGTTTGTCCACGGTATGGGGAATCTTCCCAGAGCAGGGCTCGAACCCGTGTCCCCTGCATTGGCAGGCGGATTCCCAACCACTGCGCCACCAGGGACGTCCTTAATACGTTCTTAATAAAGAAATTCTCAGTTGCTTATATACTGCTCTGTGCTAGATTGAATGCATCTTCCCAGAGTTCCTATGCTGAAGTCCTAACTTCCAAAGTGATGGCATTAGGAGGTGGAGTGTTTGCAAGGTGGCCGGTTAGTCATGAGGGTGGCACCCTCGTGAATGAGATTAGTGTCCTTATAGAAGAGACCCCCAACAGCTCCCCTGCCCTTTCTGCCACACGAGGGCACAGCAAAAATACTGCTGTGAGCCAGGAAGCGGGCCCCATGAGACACTGAACCCAAGACACCGAACCTGCTGGCATTGCAGTCTTGGACTTCCAAACCTCCAGGACAGTGAGAAATCAATTTCTGGGGTTCACACGCCACCCAGTCTATGGTATTTTGTTACAGCACGTGAACAGACTAAGCCACTCTGTAAACATGTTCTGTTTCATGTTTGGACTTTAGTCTCCTCCACTGCCTAGTCCACAGTTCCTTAAGAAACTAGCTGTGACTTTCTTCTGTTGCCTCAGGAAACAGCAGCCATCAGAGAGATTACCTCACCCTCATCCTGGTGCTTCCTCTAGCACCATGAGGAATTCTTTCCTCCATGAAGAATTTTTAAGCTATAGACAAGTCTTACTCTTCTAGAGACACTCTGTCTTTTCAAAGAGTACATCTGCAAGTATTAAATTTCAGCCACATGTTGATTTTACTACTTTAAATTAGGCTTCCAGTCATCTCACTGTCACCCCCCCGACCCCACCCACATCCAAGTACTACCTAAATAGTGCCACTCACACTTCCTACCACAGGTGACCATAATGCAATGGCATATTTTTTTTAAGGCAAATGCATTTCCCAACCTCCTTCTGCATTATAAATGCCTTGCGGGCAACCTTCATCCTTCCCCAGTGCACAGCCCAGTTTCTGGAACACAGGAGATGCTCCATGAGTAACTGGTAGAAGGACCAGAACAAAAGTGGAGCAGGTAGAGGACTCACTAAGCACTTTGGTTGTCTCTCCCTCTCTCTCTCTCACACCAGCAGCAGAGGCAAGGTCACCAAAAAGGTGCCCAGTCTAACAGAGAATCCAAATACCCTGTCCCTTCCTTTCTCCCTCTAAGTGACTTTACTCTTACTTTATTATTATTTTTTATTGTGGTTAAATAAACATAACATTGAACTTATTCTAACCTGTTTTTTTTTCTGGCCATGGAGCATGTGGGATCTTAGTTCCCTAACTAGGGATTGAACCCATGCCCCCTGCCTTGGAAGATTGGAAGCGTGGAGTCTTAACCACTGGGCCACTAGGGAAGTCCCCATTCTAACCATTTTTAAGTGGTCAGTGGCATTAAGCACATTCACATTGTTGTGAAACCATCACCACCATCCATCTCCAGAATTTCTCCATCTTTCCAAACTGAAACTCTGTACCCATTAAACACTAACTCCCCAGCCCAGGCAACCACTATTCTACATTCTGTTTCTACGAATTTGATAACTCTAGGCATCTTATGGAGGTGGAAACATACTGTATTTGTCCTTCTGTGACTGACATATTTCACTTAGCATAACGTCTTCAAGGTTCCCCCCATGTTGTTGCATTTGGCACAATTTTACACTTACTTTGCACTACTACTTTGTTGACAGCCTAGCATTGTCCACAAATTAAAGGACCAGTTTCAGAAAATGTCAGATTTCCCAGCAGGCAGACAGGCCCACTTCTCTGGTCAGTTTCTGCCTAAGTGGGACTTCAGCCTGTTTTTTCTAATCTCTGGACTTACAGCCTCAAGGCTTGTGTAAACAACTTTCACTGCACAGATCTGGGGCCACTCTCTCAGCATTTCTCCACTACCAGAAGGGTGTTTGGTCTTCTTTATCTTTCAACGACTTTGGGAGAGCTGGAGAACGGAAAAAGGAAAGCAGGAAGTCACAGGCAATTCTGGAAAAGTCTCTGCACTGTGAATTCCTTAATAAGATCTTTTTTTAAACACCCTTATTGAGATACAACTCACATACCATAAAATCCACGCATTTGAAGCACACAATGGTGTTAGTATATTTACCAGGCTGCACAACCATCACCAAGATCCAAGTTTACAGTTGCATCAACCCAAAAAGAAACCCTGTACCCATTAGTAGTTGCACTCCTTCCCGCTGCATTAATTAATTCCCATTAATACGATCTTGAACTTTGTATCCAGCTGACAGTCTTACATGCCTTTCACAACTCCCAAAGCACTTAGCAGGTACTTGAAAGTCTCATAAATACTTGTCTATTACTGTCAAATGCATATATACATATACCACAAGTAACCTCAAGAATAATTCCTTCCAGTAAACAATGTGTTCAGAAATTTTGTTGCTAGGCATATCCCAAGATCTCTTCCTTCCCCAATAACTTGAGATTCTAGTTAAGAATAAAAGAATTTATGATTTGTTTTAAAAGGATGTTCCTAAAAAAGTAGCTTTTGTTTTGTTCTGGTTTGGTTTTGGTTTTTTTTACAAGTAAATAATTTTAAAGCAGTAACAGTGCCTAGATAAGCATTTCAGGAGAGGCCTCCTCTCTAGAAGGTCCAGGGTTCTTCTCTCTGGGACTTGCCTCACTGGCACCATGGGAGACTGGATCTGCCCACCTGTTCTGTGGAGAATCCAGCTCTCTCCCACCAATAATGACAGCACAGGCTATGAAACGACACTGTAATTGGTAATGTCTATTTTAAAATTCTATGTCCTCTTAAATAAAGAAATATCAAAGAAATGGGACACCACAGCTTTAAAAAAAAAAAGGCTAATTATTTACTCATAATCACAGAGAGCTAAATACTAAATAAAAAACTTGTGAGCATTCTGTAGATTTCAAAACCTCTGTGGATCTACACCAACACTGCCTAGAGGAAAGCATGGGCTTCATCCATGAACCCGTTTTGAATTTAAAACCTCCCCTTACCCTCACTTCTCTTGGGAGCTGATTCCTCCTGGGACAGGTACTGGTGTCATCTGTTCTTGACAGTCAATAGATCATAGCAAATAAGTAATTTTTTGAACAGCATTCACAGAAGTTAACGCTATAACAAAGGAGACCGTGACATTTACCGAAATCGTTTACTTGGAAATGAGAGAAGGCAATCTTGGTGAATTCATTCTGGGTGGAATACAGAGTGTTAATTGAAAATTCGACGACCGGCAAGATCATTGTGCCAAGGTAGAAATGACTCCTCCCGGTGCTACCAACTGACAGAGGAAAAACTGCCGTCTGGCACTGGAGCAGGCAGATCTTTTTCCAAAATGAACTTGCTCATGATCCAAAAAGGAGCTCCACTGACAACTGCCATCTGCCAACCCGGTAATGGGTCAACGTGAACTGGGTCATCATCCTCAGACCTCACTCCATAGGCATGCTACTGGAGGCTACTGGAGATGCCAGGACCTCAAAGATAAGAGAACTATATATACTGAAACAAAGTTCTCCAAGCACCACACAATTAGGTAATCTCCGTGATTACTGAGGTAACCTTGACATAATTCCATCATATAGTCAAGGACCTCTCCTCGAGATAAGAGGCAGCAAAAGACAACACTAAGTGAAAAGTGCAAAGGCCTCATTCATCTCGGCACTGGACGGTCCCCAAGTCTGAGGGCCACTCAAACACTGGCCAAGCAAATAAATTAATCTGTTTCCTCTACAAAATGGACATAATGCCTGTAAACCATGGTCCAGGGATGTGTGTTTAAAAACAAGTCTGAGGGCTTCCCTGGTGGCACAGTGATTAAGAATCTGCCTGCCAAGGGGACACGAGTTCGAGCCCTGGGCTGGGAAGATCCCACATGCTGCAGAGCAACTAAGCCTGTGCGCCACAACTACCAAGCCTGTGCTCTAGAGCCCACAAGTCACAACTACTGAGCCCAAACGCTGCAACTACTGAAGCCCAGGCGCCTAGAGCCTGAGCTCTGCAACAAAAGAAGCCACTGCAATAAGAAGCCCGTGTACCACAACAAAGAATAGCCCCTGCTCTCTGCAACTGCAGAAAGTCCGTGCGCAGCAATGAAGACCCAATGCAACCAATAAATAACAAATTAAATTTTTTTTAAAAGTTTAAAAAAAAAAGTCTGAGCACCTGCCATGAAGCAAAACACTATACTATATACACAGCACACACTGAAAGATTTAGGTTTTAAAAATGGACAGTGTCTTTAAAGAAGTCACAGGTCAGGCTCTATAAGGCAAAATAAAAATACACTATTCAGAAAATTACATTATTCAAGAAACTGTAAGATTACAACATTTATTCTGCCATTAGAACCTCCGTCCTCTAATTTATAGCTAAGATACCACCCTTCCTTATCTCTATTCAGTAAGTGAAGAAAGGGAAACTGCTATTACACTGAAAATCATGGTAATCTATATCTAACCACCAGCTAGTCTGTTGTAGCAAACTTCAAAACTGTCTTTGCACATCCAATAATTCAAAGCAAGAATGTTTAATAATTTACACGTAACAATCACGAAGTCTACAATTAAACGTTAAATGGTACCTTAAAAATAACTCTCAATATATGCCTCTTAAGGCACCATGGTCGTTATCATTTGTATTGCCTCTCCAAATATCCTGGGCCTTAAATTAGGTAAGCTGCCAAAGCTCCTGACATTTAGTCAGCACTTTAAAAAAATAAAAATGAAGGGGAGAGGCACGCCTGTTAAGAGAGAGGCACGCCTGTGAAGAGACTGTTTTTGCTATTATTAGCTTTAAGTGTCTGAAATGCACTAACATAGCATGAATAAGTTAGCTCTGTATATGGTTATACGGCACTTTCTAACACCAACCTCAAATCTATTTATATCAAATGCAACCAAGCACATACAGCAAATCCTCTTGGACACTACTCCAAAAGCACGTAAGAAATCAGTGTCAACAGCCGTAGAGGCAGAGGAACTAGTCACACAAACAATCTGACATGCCCAAGTCATAAAGTCTGCAGGACAGTGTGACTAAAAGTAAACACCCAGTGCAGGGACTTTCCAATGCATGTAATATACTGGAAGCAGAAATGTGTAGGAATCTATATGAAACATCTACAACAGGAAATCTCTCTAGTGAGATTGTTTCTTTAAGGTGTAGGGAAAGGCAAGATCCCTAAAACTCCTTTGCTAGTAAACATCTCCTGGGGTACAAAGGCAATTTTTTTATGTTAGCCTCCAGAGGACAACTCAGTCAGTATTGATTAAATGTTAGAATGTGGTCTGTGCGCTCCTAATGGAACTCATGGGTCATGTGATAAAGACATCCAGGCCTGGCTGCCTCAGCCTGACTTTGGCTTCCTCTTCTGGTGAGAGAGGATCAAATCTGCTAATCAAATTGGCAAAATAACATCTGGGAAGGTGGGTCCGCTGACACAGTTAAGATTCACAGGCTCAAAGAACAGGATGAATCCAAGATAAAATTAAATGTACCTTTAAGATCTATACTTGGGATCCCTCCACTCCCTCAGAAAAAAAAAATGCAGAAGTGTATTACCTATATAACAAGAGAGGAATAAATGGTCCAACTCTACCCTGTGCAGGTCAAAACGCCTAAATGTGGGGAGGCCTGATGTGAAGAGCAAAAGTGACAAAGAGGAACAGTTCAAAGGGGAGCACAATGAGGCTGGGAGTTTAAACGGCACAAGAATACACTGACGGGGTTTAGGGCAGGAAAAGGGGAAACTGGGGAGACGTGAAATTGCCTTTACAACCATAAAGAGGATCACATGTAGGCAGGACCAGCCTTGTGCTCCCTGCAAGGAAGGTCCACCCTGTGAAAGCTATACAAGGAGACAGTTTGGCTTATTCCACCAAAAAGCTTTCCTGATCCTCAAAATTGTCCAAAAACGGCTGCCTGGGAAGCTGGCAAGCTTTTTGCTCTGGAAGTGTTTGAGCAGGAACAGCATGACCACTTTGGAAACAAGACCTTTTGGGGGATATTTAAGTTTTTGCTCCCTTTGCCTATCAAGACAGAAGAATTTCTGTCTTCTGACTCTCCTGCCCCTGAGATCTGAGTGGGCCCTAAAGGGGTCCCCCAGACCCATTCTCCTCACGGATTTTTAACGTGCAGGGTGGGGAGGAAAAGTGGTTTAGGATAAACAGAGGCTCCTATTAAAATCCATCCCAGTGGACTTCCCTGGTGGCACAGTGGTTAAGAACCTGCCTGCCAATGCAGGGGACACGGGTTGGAGCCCTGGTCCGGGAAGATCCCACATGCTGCAGAGCAACTAAGCCCATGTGCCACAACAACTGAAGCCCGCGCACCTAGAGCCTGTGCTCCTCAACGAGAGAAGCCACTGCAATAAGAAGCCCATGCACCACAATGAAGAGTAGTCCAGCTCTCCACAACTACAGAAAGCCTGTGCACAGCAACGAAGACCCAACGCAGCCAATAAATAAATAAATTTATTTAAAAAAAAAAAAGAAAGAAACCACTTAGAGAATTCTACCTAAACTGATTTCCACATGCTTTAAAAATCAAAAAAAAAAAATCCATCTCAGAACCACCAATCAGAAGCTCTGAGGTCGGCCCAGGCCTGTGTATCTTCAAGAGTTGTATGAGCAATTCTGACACGCACCCTTGGTTAACACCGCTCCTCTAAAGAGCTAGCCAGCAGTCTCCGTCTAGTCCCACAGCTCCTACAACCAGTACTGCGTCCATTTTCTCCAGCCCAGGTCTCCCTCCTGACCTTCCATTCCACGAGGCTGACATCCTACCGCAAACTTCCCAGAGGCTTCTCCACATCCACGTGCTGCCGTACCACTCCCCAAATTCATCTTTCCAAAGCAGGAAACACCTCTAAAGGCTGCCCAGCCAGACATTCATGAGCCTGCTTGATCTGATCAGGATCTGGGGGGCCACTACTCACCAAGTTCATGCCTGACACAGACCTCATGCCCCTTCAAACACGAGTATCTGCAACTTGGGGCGGAGATTCCACCCCTTCCCCCCGACCAGCTTCTAGTGCCCACATATCCAAGGTCCAGCCACTTTTCAAAGCACAGGCCAGATACCTCCTACATGAAGTCTGGTACCTCAACAGCCACATCTCTTCATCCGTGTCACTCACTGTTTGGTCACGGTCGGTCATATGCATCTCTCATCTTGGGGACTACATACAGCACTGCTGGAGGCTGGACCTATTTCCCATTCATTCTGTTTTATATATGCCTCGGAGGGCCTAAAAACAATTAATCTTGGAAATAAAACAAATATGGGCTTCATTTATCTTTTGCCAGGATGGGGGTAAGGAGGGGAAGTTCAGTTTAAAAGAAACTGAGTTAGTAAATCATAATTATGTAGCAATCTATCATTTGGTTAATGATTGACAAACTAGTAATAATAAGGAAAGAGCCTAATTTTGCTCATTGTAAGCTAGGGTAGACTTAGATAAAAAACTCCAGCTTCTGTACTTACTACTGGTTAAAACTGGGCAAATTACATAACCTCCTAGGGCTTTAGTTTCCTCATCTGTAAAATGGGAATGATAATAGTGAGTCTGCTTCACTGGGTTGTGATGGAGAATAAAGGAGCTAAGGAATACAAATCACTTAGCACAGCGCCTGCCCAGAAGAGGCCCTCAACAAAAGCTGTAATAACTGTTATTAGATCGTCACAATATACACACAGGCACTGTTTTTTCCTAGGTCTTTCGCTCCATATCAACAGAAGAAATGTTGAAAGGGGAGAAATCAAACACTGATCCCTTCTAAAATATGAGGTTTCCTATAGGAGTTTTAAATAAAGTGATTTTTTTTAATAGTTCAGCATGAAAACAAGGGAGGAAATGGTAAGTCTCTCATCCTGGAAAAACATAAGCATAATTGGGCTAGAATTTTGCCAAAGTTGGTTTAAAAAAAAAGTGGATGGGTGGGATCCAACCAACTTTTTTTCAGTTGTCACTGAAACAACCACCACATCTGAATAAGCTGCTGGTCAGAATCTTATGGCTGATTGCATATTGTTAATTTATCTTCACCCTATCCAAGGTGCCGCACTCAACAACCTTCTCCCAAGCTCCATACTTGAGATGCAGCAAAAATTTAAACGTCTTAAAAAAAAAAAACTTTTGGCAAGGATGTGCAGCAAAGTGAACTCTCATACAATGCTGGTGGGCATGTACATGGGTCTAATTAATTCAGAAAATTTATCTACTAAAGCCAAACAAACACCCCATGCTACAATTCCACTCCTCGGTATATACCCAAGAGAAATGAGGGCATATGTCCATCAAAAGACATGTTCTACACTAATGTTCAAAGTAACTGAAAACAATTCAAATGTTCATGAAGAATATGGGTACACTGCGGCGCATTCACACAATGGAACACCACACAGCAGTAAAGAATTATAACATCATGGATGAATCACATGACACTGCACTGGGCAAAAGACTGCATTGTGAGTGCACAGTTTCATTTATAGGAAGTTCAAGATGAAGCAAAGCTAATTTACCGTGGGAGAAGTCAGAACAGTGGTTTTAGTCCAGGAGTGAGGAGATTACTGGCTAGGAATGGACACAAAGGAACCTTCTGGGGTGGCCGAATGTACTGTATTTGGATCTGGGTGACGGTGGTGGAGAGAGGAAGTGGCGGGGAGAGAGCCATTCATTAAGCTGTACCATTAAGACATATATTTTACTTTATATTAGTTATATCTCAATTTTTTTTTAATTTATTTATTTATTGGCTGCATTGGGTCTTCGTTGCTGCGTGCAGGCTTTCTCTAGTTGTGGCGAGGGGGGTTAGCCTTCATTGTGGTGTGCAGGCTCCTCATTGCAGTGGCTTCTCTTGTTGCGGAGCACAGGCTCTGGGTGCGTGGGCTTCAGCAGTTGCGGCACATGGGCTCGACAGTTGTGGCTCACAGGCTCTAGAGCACAGGCTCAATAGTTGTGGCCCATGGGCTTAGTCGCTCCACGGCATGTGGGATCTTCCTGGAGCAGGGCTTGAACCTATGTCCCCTGCATTGGCAGGCGGATTCTTAACCGCTGTGCCACCTAGGAAGCCCCGAGTTATATCTCAATTTTTAACATTCAAATATCTACACAAATAAAGATGAAGCTTCTGTGTCTCAAGACACAACATACTCCCTTCTTAACCTCAGGAATAAAATCTTTATTCTTTTTTCTTTTTTTTTTTTGATAAGAGATAGCAAGATAGGGGGCTACTAATAAAAAGTTTTACTTTATAAAACAGAATATAGGGACTTCCCTAGTGGTCCAGTGGTTAAGATTCCTCACTTCCACTGCAGGGGGCAAGGGTTCAATGCCTGTTTGGGGAACACGTGCCACGCGGTGCAGTCAAAAATCAAACAAACAAAACAATATACGTGGGTGAGTCAAAAATTATCCGAACTCTGGTTATTATCAAAATTTGTTGGCCACACTGTCTAATCAGCACTTTCCATTCAAGGCTACTATCTCCCTAGTCACTGCTCTGCAGGTGTAAATGTGTTACATCAGTTCATTTGTAACTGCAGTGTAAGCAAAAATGGAGGCCCCACTTGTGATTTACACGAAAGAGGAGCAGCATGCAGTGATTCGTTTCTCTGTGGTCTGAGGGGGTGCATGTCCACACGCTTCTGTCCACACTGTCAACACTCCGCAAAAACTTCATTTTGAGGTGTTAAAGCATCCTCCCTATAGTCCTGATCTTGCTCCATCAGACTTTCACCTGTTTGGTCCCCTGAAAGCAGCCCTACGAGGACGAAGATTCACTTCTGATGAAGTGAAGACAGCAGTGCATTCATGGCTTGCAGCTCAACCTAAAACATTTTTTAATGAGGGAATATGAAAGCTTGTTGACAGATGGACAAAGTGTATTGGAAAGCAAGCAGATTATGTCAAAAAATGATGTATTTGTCTTTTCTAAAAGTTAATTAAGATAAATTCTACAGCCAGAGTGCAGATAATTTTTTACTTACCCCCATATACCAAAAGTACATAAAAACTTCCAAGGTGAAAATATTTTTTAACAAAGAATAAATTTCCTGTTTATTGTATGTCAATTATATTGCAATAAAAGTTCTTTTAAAAAAAAATGGATAAATTCTTCCCTAATGCTCTCTTTCCTATAAGTGAAGAGGATAACAGTACCTGTCTCACAGGGTTGCTGTGATGATGATTAACTGATAATACAATTAAGCACTTAATACAGTACCTATTCATCACCTAATTCACTCATTCAGTACACATTCATTAAAACAGTACACAGTATTCACCACTTAATAATTATTTGCCTTAATTATTTGTCCATTTCCTTCATTCCCTTTTGGCCCAACCCACAAAAATTCTCAATCGAGTGTTCAATATTTGTTGAATAAACTCAGAAAAGCTCTCTCAAAGCATGCAAACCATCAACAATTCCACCTGAAGCCATAAGCAAATACCCAAACTGTCTGGGCCTTGCTTCTCATACCAGCACCTACACAAGCCTCTGGGCATTCCAAGGTATGCTAGAAGTCAGACAAATACGGCACATAGGCCTAAGGCAATCTGACTTAAAACTGAGAAGAGAACTTACTGATGTTTAAACAGCTATTTAAGGGAATTCACTGGTGGTCCAGTGGTTAGGACTCCACGATTTCACTGCCAGGGCCTGGGTTCGAACTAGGATCCTATAGGCTGCCGGTGTGGCTAAATAAGTAAATAAGTAAAAATGTGCTTTAAAAAATAAATAAAATAAAATAAACAGATATTAAGAAGATGACAACACTTGCTAAGCTAACACACGGCCCTGCTGAGGAATGTTTCGATCCCTGGTTTCCCACCCTTTCCTATACTCTCTCCACCTTTACTTCCGTAACAGCTTTAACAGCATGGGCACAAGGAATCTAGACCATTCCTGGCTCTCTACCTTACTCTAATCAAAGTACACCTGGCTTTTTATGCAGTTTTAACTGATGACGGTTTAGGCTATTTCCTTGAATTATAAACACCACTCCATCTGGCTTACTAACTCTGCAGAGCAAAATATTTATTCTCAGCAATGTTGACATGCAAAATCGAAAGAACAGGAAACTACAGTTAAGAAAAACAAAATACCACAATAAGATTAACAAATGATATACAATTTTAAGGATACCCTCAAGGAAGTTGCCTTTGTTTGAAAGCGTATTTTCAACACGACTGTATGCGTGCCACAATGACCCTTAACTTTATTTAATTAGTCAATCAAGGGGAACAAATGAAACCCTGTGATAAAGTGAAAAATAAAATTGTCCTTCTTAGGATTAACCTGGCAGTAACCTCTGGATGTTTTTACCCAAAGACTCCAGGAAAAAATTTGTATGCAAAATTTTTTTTTCTATATATTACAAAAGAAAAACAGGACAATTATAGGAGGAAAAAAAGCACAGAAGCAAAAGGAGATTATCCTATCACCCAGAGAGAGAGATCCTGCCAGTTTGGGGTGTTTTTTTTTCTGTATTTAATGATAAACTACACATTCTTTTAAAAATCTTTTCCATTTTAAAAAATTCCATATCTGCATCTGCGTATTGAATACTTTAACAACAACAGCTAATGTTTGCTGGTCAAAGGATACATTGTCGCAGTTACACAGGATGAGTAAGTGTAGACAGCTAAAGTAAGCGTGATGGCCACAGTTAATAATACTGTATGAACTACACCCTGCTGTGTCTGGGAGTAAATGGGTATTACCTATTCAACTTACTCTCAAATGATATTTAGGAAAAAATAACAATAGAGATTACACATGTATATTGTAATATATATTAACTATTACATATATAGAGAGAGACTGATAAAGCAAATGTGTTATCACTTGGGGAGTCTTGGATATGGATATATGGAAATTTCTTATATTGCTTTTGCTATTTTTGGTAATTCTGGAATGTTTTAAAATATAAAATTTAAGAAAATTAATTAATTATTTTAAAAAACAATATTAATAGTGTACTGAATACAGGAGATATGCTGAGAGCAGATTTCAGGTGCTCTCATCACACACCAAAAAAATGGTACCTATGTGAGGAAATCACGTTAATCAGTTTGACTGTAGTAATCATTTTATTATATATATCAAATCATCATGCTGTATACCTTATATACAATTTTTATGTTAAAATAAAGAATGAATATATATGTACACACACATTTTATTTTTATATAAAAATAAAATAGCTAATATTTATTGAATATTTCCTATGGACCAGGTACAGTCTAAGCTTTTTACATGTATTAACTTCTTTGATATCCAACATAACCCAAAGAAAGATGTTAACAGTTACAATTATCAATTCCATTAAGAAACTTGACCACACAGCAATGTGAACGCACTTAATACCACTTAATTATATACTCAAAGGGGATTAAAAGCGTAAATTTTATGTTATATATATATAGATAGATATACTTTTAACCACTGTACTCTACAAAAAATTTAAAACAATGGAATGTCTATATACCTGACAAATTTGATACTGGGCCTTTATATTGTTGACAAATTTTCCACTATTAAAAACAAGGCTTTGATGAGCTTTCTTGTAGGAGTTATTTACATAGTTGGGGTTTTGGTTTTGATTTTGTTTTTTGCAGCACCAAACGGCATGCGGGATATCTCAGTTCCCGCTGGAACCCGTGCCCCTTGCAGTGGAAGCACAGAGCCCTAATCACTGAACAACAAGGCAAGTTCCTACCTATTTTTGTTTTTTTAAGGATAAATGTTTAGAATAAGCGCTAGGTCAGAGGATAAAGCCAACAATTTAACCAGGTGAGCTGTCAACCAGAGCTCATTCTGATCAGCCTACAAGGAAGCCTAATGCAAGTAGAAAAGATAATTTGCAACAAATAATTGTAATTAGATGGCTCCAAGTATAGGAATAAGAATCACTATGAACTTTACATGACCAAAGAAATGCGGATATTCAAGAACAGATTACCTGCTTAAATATCCCTTGGAGTCAGTTACTTCTCAAACTCAGTGTCAACAACTGTACAGACTCCTAGGATACCACATCCATAGGATTTCCCATTTGTTGTCAGTTTTGACCATCGCCTGCTTTAAAGTTCCAAGTCCAAACCAGCAGGACAGTGGAGAATACAAAAGGCCCTCAGAAGCCTCAGATGAATTAGTCAATGATCTACATTAAATCTATAAATGCACAGTTTAGCCCTCATTTCTTCATCATAGAAATAACAGGCGATTGTCTATGTTGCTCAAAAGGTCTCTATCAGAAGGGAACCCTCCCCCACTGTTGATGGGAATGTAAATTGGCACAGCAACTATGGAGAACAGTATGGAGGTTCCTTGAAAAACTAAAAATAGAGTTACCATATGATCCTGCAATCCCACTCCTGGGCGTATACCCAGAGAAAAACATGGTCTGAAAGGATACACACACCCCAATGTTCACTGAAGCCCTGTTTACAACAGCCAACACATGGAAGCAACCTAAATGTCTATCGACAGAGGTGTGGATAGAGAAGATGTGGTATATATAAAATGGAATATTACTCAGCCATTAAAAAGAATGAAATAATGCCATTTGGAGCAACATGGATGGACCTAGAGATTGTCATATGGAGTGAAGTAAGTCAGACAGAGAAAGAGAAACATTGTATGATATCACTTACACCAGAATCTAAAAAAAGTGATACAAATGAACTTACAAAACAAAAACAGACTCACAGACTTAGAGAACAAACTTATGGTTGCGGGGGAGTGATAAGGAGTTTGCCACAGACAAAAAAAATTTGTTTATCACTATATTGTACACCTCTAACATACAATACTGTACATCAATTATACATACATACATACATACATAAAAAAAAAGTCTCTGTCAATAATGACACATCACAGGACTTGTGGCCAAGAGCCATGAGAAGTAGCTCTCTTATTGATTCCTGCCAGAAAGAAAGAAATGTTTGGAGAAACAGCTAAACCATAATGGCAAATGGTTTTAGGATCTTATTGAAAAGAGAGTTACAAAAATGTTCTAAAAAATAAGATGTGGAAGAAAACATGAAGGAACTGATATTATCAGCCTAAAGCCAGTCCAACAGGTATCTTGGAAGCCATAAATTATACGCAGGCAGCTTCAGCAGGAAGACTATGATAAGAAAACAGAACCCTCTTTAACCCAAAGAGAGCACACCAGGTTATTTCAAAAAGATCCTGCCATCATTTACGCCATTCTTCATAATTCAGGCACCTGTTCCCTTCCACTTGATCACCCTGAGACATAAGGAGGATTTAAAAAGAGATATTCAGGACAGCATGGCAACTGTATTGAATACTGGATTGCACATCTGACAGTTGCTAAGAGAGTAAATCTGAAGTTCTCATTGCAAGGGAAAAAAATTCTGTAACTACGTACAGTGATGAATGTTGACTTAATGAGGTGGTCATTTTGCAATATATACAAATATTGAATCACTATGTTTGCACATATGAAACTAATATAATGTTGTATGTTAATTATACCTCAACAGAATGTTTTTAATTTTTAAAGAGATTTTCAAGTAAACTGTATAAAACGTAAACACCACCAAAAAATGTTATAATCTATTCAAAAGTGTCCTCCAGGGACAGACTGGGAGTTGGGATTGACATGTACATATTTAAAACAGATAACCAACAAGGACCTACTGTATAGCACAGGGAACTCAGCTCAGTATTCTGTAATAACTTAAATGGGAAAAGAATTTGAAGAAGAATAGATACACGTATATGTACAGCTGAATTATTTTGCTGTACACCTGAAAGTAACACATTGTTAATCAACTATACTTCAATATAAAATAAAAAATTTTTCAAAAAGTCTCCTCTGCCCCACCAAGCCACGCTCATTGGAACTTCAAGTGGCTACTGGTACTCAAAGAAACAGAGTTGAGAAATTTATCTTTTATAGTTCCTAAGTGAAAATATGCAACCACATTATTCGATTAAATGGAACTTTACATAAATCACCAAAAGTTACAAACCACTAACACATAATAAATATTACCTATTCTGTATTCCAATTTTTCCCCAAACCATGAGTCTCCAGAGGCCCATTACAGTTTCAAGAAAATTAGGATACAACTTAAAAAGAAATGTCTTAACCCTCAAGCTTCCATTTCAAAGATGGGACTGAGGAACATAGCCAAAGGACATGAAGATGCACTCCCTTCCCTATGACTAAGCAGGTCCACTCCTGGGATTATAACCTACAGAAAGTCCCACACACGTAAAAATGTGTATTGCAATATGATTTGTATTAGAGAAAAATGGGAGGAAATCATAATTAAATGTCCATCAACAGGAAAATGGATACACTATAGTGTGTTGGGCAGTTAAAAAGAATGAACTAGAGCAGCAAAAATCTCAAAAACAAGGTTGAACAATAGAAGTGAGCGACAGATGAAAACATGCACTATGACACCACAGCTACAAGTTTTAAAAACATGTAAAATAACACTAACTACTGATGATGAATATTTGCACAGACACCACAGTAAAAATATAAAACACATGGGTGGCAATGGTGTGGGGGGGAAAAAAAAAAGCACTGGAGACAAAGCACAGTGGGGAGAGAAAATGGAGCCAGAAGTGAAACCCAGAGGCTTCAACTCCTATCTTCAGTATCTTATCTTTTAAGTTGGATGGCAGCTACAAAGGTATTCATACCCCTTTTATACAATTACTGTATTCGGAATTACTTTATGATAGTAAAAACTAAAACATCCTTTCCTAGCATTTTGACCTGCTTCAAGAAATTAATATTTACTTTGGCAATGTAACAGTTAAAAAATAATTTCCTTTTCTATTACAACCTTGGATTCTCTAGCAGGAATATCTGATTTGATAACTATGGAAAAAGAGTGGGAAGGAACATCCCAATTTAAGATGGATCCCCGGTTTCAGACAGACTCTGTGATGTTTCTAGAAAGTACTCAACTCACTACCCACCCTCCCCTGAAGATAACCTCAGAGACACACATGGCATTTCTGAAAGTAAGTCTATAAAATTCATTATATGTTTTGGAGGTAATTTAAACCTTTTAAAATCACACACCAGTGCTTTTTTCTACAGAAAAATAAAAGACACACCCACTTCAGCACTTTTTGAGCTTTTATCCTTCCAACACCCAAATCCAAGCAAGCATCTACAACCTTCTGGAGGTATTCCTAAGTATGTCTGCCCTTTTCTATTCTGCCTCCTGGTGCCCCTATGCTTAACAAGAGTTGCACAAATGAATTGATCGGGGGTAGTATTATTTTGTGTATTTTAATTGTCTCCTAAATGTATGTATTCTAATCTCTTCTATGCTCATTTACACAGCTGTTACTGTTCACAAATTGCATCCTGTTATGTAGGTCTCCCCATATAATCCCAGAGTTCCTTATAGGGAGGGAGCAGGACTTTCATAATAACCTGTTTATATGTAGTCCTAACCTCTGTACATGGTCTGTGCTCAATAATCCTTACTGCAAAACATCAGAACCATCTCAGTGTGCCAATAAGGGTGAGTGGCTGACTTTAATGCTTGAAACTCACTCAGATCCTTTAAATTATCTTTCTGATCTGAGAGGAAAACAAACAAGTGGTGATATACAACCAACCTCTAGAGCTCCTTCACCTACTGCTCCTTGAAACAAATTTCCAAAGCCTGCTAGTCACAGACTGCTCTTAAAATTACAATAAACCATGCAGAAACCCCCAACTTCTTTGGAGTTATGAGCAACAATCATTATAATCATTATAATTTCCACCCACGTGCCACGTGGTACAGCATATTTTTTTAGATGACCATGAGTACAAATGGATGCTCTAAATTCAAAAGGCTTCTTCTGAATATCCATAGAAAGTGTGCGACAGACACAAAGCTATACATTTTTAGGAATTTCATGGTAAACCTTGATATAAAAGGGGACACTGCCTCCCCCATGCCCAACACCATGCAAGGCATGTGAGATCTTAATTCCCTGCCCAGGGATGCAACCCGTGCCCGCTGCAGTGGAAGTACGGAGTCTTAACCACTGGACCGCCAGGGACGTCACGAAACATGGCCTATTTTCACAATCTGGTCTCTATCCCCCTCTCTAGCATCACCTGCCACTACTTGACTTCAGACTAGTCCATCAGGCTTAATTCAACCTTAACCTTATGATTTCTCCTCCCACCGTTCCCCAACCCCCAGCCCAAGCTCCACACACGCCTCCCCTGATTTTGCACACATGGCAGAGGCACGTTAACTAGATGCCGCTTCCCCTGTCTTCACCACTTCTTTAAAGTGTGGATTCCTGCACCAGACTGCCCAGTATCTATTCCTGGTTCCTCTATTTACCAGCTACTACTGAACCTCTCTGTGCCTCTTCTGTACAAAGAAAATAGCCATGCCTACTTCACTGGGTTAGTGTGAGGATGAAATGAAGCCATCAAGGTAAAATGCACTGGAATCGGGCCATAAACAGGAGCCGCTGTCCTTACCAGCTGTCAGTATGCTCCATCCACGTGCATCCATCCACAAGGGTCTCTGAAAGGAAAGCTCTTTTTCTATACTCTCTGCTCCACTGCTCACAGCACTGCACTTCCGACACCAGTTATGTGGGGGTTTCCCCCCACACCAAGCAATTCTCTGCACCACCTGGGTGCCCTACAATTTAATTCAGTTCTGACACTGCCTACCTTGGGGTTAGCAGACCCCACAGGCTAAGAGCTCAGGCCCACATGGCTTCCTTCCCACTCTGGATGCCAATGGTGAGTCCAGGTGGTCCATCTGTGCTTCGGACTGACCGGCTGCAAATCAGGTTGCTCCCACAACCCCTAACTGGAGTTTATCATTTGCTACAATGGCTAGTAAGCGCTTTACTTACTATTCCTTGTTTATTACAAAGGACACATTCAGGAACAGCCACACACAAGAGAGGCATGGGATAGGGTGTGTGGGAAGGGCTCAGAGCGGCCACACCCTCCCCCATGCGTGTCACCCTCCCAGCACCTGCCCTTGTTTACCAACCAGGAGGCTCTCCAAACCCTTTCAGTTAAGATTTTTTTTTATAAATTTATTTATTTTATTTATTTATTGGCTGCGTTGGGTCTTCATTGCTGCACACAGGCTTTCTCTAGTTGCGGTGAGTGGGGGCTACTCTTCATGTGGTGCACAGGCTCCTCACTGTAGTGGCTTCTCTTGTTGTGAAGCACGGGCCCTAGGCGCATGGGCTTCAATAGTTGCGGCACATGGGCTCAGTAGTTGTGGCTCATGGGCTTAATTGCTCCGTGGCATGTGGAATCTTCCCAGGGCAGGGCTCGAACCCGTGTCCCCTGCATTGGCAGGCGGATTCTTTACCACTGCGCCACCTAGCAAGTCCTTCAGTTAAGATTTTTATGGAGGCTTCATTATGGGGACATGATCGATTAACTCATTGGCCACTGGTGATTGAACCCAATCTCCATCCCCTCTCCCCTCCCTAGACCCTCAAATCGGGTGCTTGGTTTCCCTGGAAACCAGCCCCTCAACGCTTAGGGGCTTCTCAGAAGTCACCCTGTTAACATAAACTCAGGGTGGTTGAAAGGAGCTTATTATGAATAATGAAAGACACTCTTCACTTTTCTCACTCAACACTTAGGAATTTCCAAGGGTTTTTAGAAGTTTTGTACCAGGCACAGATAAATATTTCTTTTTATGTCACGAAATCACAACAGCTCTTTATGACTTTCCACTGGACAGTGTACTCTTCACTTAGGGAAGGGACAATGGCTTATTCCTCTCTGAACCCCCAGAGCCAAGCACAGCAACCGGATGTAAAGCAGGCACTCAATAAATGTTTGCTGACATCATAAAAGCAGGCACAGTAATCTCTCTTCCGAGGCATTAAATCAAAATTGAAGTAGCAGAGATAGTTCAACAGAGAGTCACTGGGGGTTGGGGAGAATACTCATATTCCTCCACAAATTCTAAAATGCCCACCACATTGTTGGACATTCCAGAGATTTAAAGAATTTACTCTGTGTTATTAACATTTCCACAGAACAGCAAGATTACCTGCTTATTCATTTTAGGAAGGAAAGCAGGAAAATGTAGATTTTATGGGAGATCCCAAGGCAAGGCTCTCCAAGTCAGTATTTGGCTAAATGCAAATTGTAATCAGCCTATTTCCTGAAAAGAAATATAAACCACTGTAGCTGTTTTCTTTTTAAATCCATCCCTGGACACTGCATTAGACTACTTAATTATAAAGTATATCCACAGTTGCCAAAGCCAGGGAATGAAAGGCAATGATACTACGCCCAAGACCGTATATTTCACCTTCAAAGACTTTTCAAAAATGCAACCAGCTAGTCCCCATCAGTCTTCTGACGTCTCATCAAAAAGAACAAACAAAAGGATTAAAGAAACAGATTTTAACTGGAGAAGAAAAAACTATCAAGAGAACAGCATTTCTACTGAAACTTCTTAAATATATTTCCTAACGTCTTCTTGTCATGTTAATTTTGAGATATTTGGGGGGGCACGTCCATATGCTGGTCATCAAAGGCTTTATTCTAAGAAAGTTAAAAATAAACTGCAATGGTCTGAGGAGTTTACATTCACAGTCCACAACAAGATTTATTTTTCTCTCGCTCCTTCCAATAAATCTTAACCACTTCAAGGATGATGATCTCATGCTTCCACATCTTTGCCTCTTGCCTCGACCTCTCTCCTGAGCTCCAGACCCCTGGTCCTGGCTGTCAGCCGGATGCCTCATAAATGTTCTGGAAATGTGCCTAAAGCTGAACCGTCCCTCCTCCTCACTAGACCCGCTTCTCTTCCTCCTGTGCTACTTCCACAGCAGTGCTGCCACCCTCTCACCCGCCGTCCACACCTCCTTCTCCTTCTTCCTCCTCTCCTTCCTCTCCCGCCCCTCCCTGTCCAGGCAGCTGCCAATCTGCCCACTCAACTTCTGGAACCCTCGTCTCTCCCATGGCAACTGCCCTATTTCTAGCCCTAATGACCTTCACCCAGGTTCCGGCAGTAGCCTTCCAGACAACAGCCCTGCCTCTCTCTCAACTCTGCCATAAACTGTTATTGTTTTCAAATGCACAGACCACAACATTCCTCCCTAAATGACACCTCCTTACGCAGGAAACAAAATCCAAAGTCCTCAGGCTGGCAAGCAAGGCTCTCTAGAGCCAGCAGCCTCCCTTTCTAGCCTTAACTCTCACCACACCCACAGGGTAACACCAGCTGCCCCACCCACAAAACCCGCGGTCGTCCACCAGCACCCCCTCTCCCCCCTCTGCAGATTTCTGCCCATGCCCCGCACCCATCCATGCAACCCCTCCTCCATCCAAGTCCATCTGCCACCAATTCAAACTCCGAGTCATCCTCTGTTGTATCACGTACATGTTTCCAGATGTCACTCCCTCCTCTCCAAGAAGCCACCTTTCTCAGCAATCCTCTTCCACTTACGGTCCAAATACCATTGCTTCCACCAGGAAGGCAGCCATCGCCTTCAACAATCCCCTCCCCTTCACCTGCATCCTCACTGAGCATACCCCTTCTTTCTACTCAAGCCTGTCATCTAAAAATGACGACACCCCAACAAGCTTCCTCGACCTATGGCCTCCTCACTTTATTACACTCTCCCCTCCTTCCCGGCCAAGTTTCATGGGGGCACAGCCTACATACACCCACTTTCCCCAGTCCTTCCACAGGTACTCACTCCTCCTCCCACTGCAGTCTGACTACCCCTCCAGTTCACTGAAGAGCCTCTCCTCCTGGTCTCCAGAAACCTCCTACTGGCTCTGCCCCAGTCCTTCTTGGCTTTTCTGCAGTACTTGTCCTACTGACTAAGCTCTTGTTTTTTTCAGTCAGCTCTTTTTTTTAAATTGAAGTATAGTTGATGTATATAATATTATATAAATTACAGACATACACTATAGAGATTCACACTATGGTTATACTCCATTTTTAAAGATTATACTCCAGTTATTGTAAAACACTGGCTATCTTCCCAGGGTTGTACAATATATCCTTATAGCTTATTTTATGCCTAATAGTTTGTACTTCTTACTCTCCTACTCCTATATTACCTCTCCCCTCTCCCTCTCCCCACTGGTAACCACTAGTTTGTTCTCTAGATCTGTGAGTCAGCTTCTTTTCTGTTATATTCACTAATTTGTTACGTTTTTTAGATTCCACATGTAAGTGATAACATACAGAATTTGTCTTTCTCTGTCTTATTTCACTTAGCATAACGCCCTCCAAGTCCACCCAACGTTGCTGCAAATGGCATTATTTCATACCTTTTAGTTTGGTGGGTTTTTGTTCTTTGGCTTTTTTTTGGCCACATCAAGCGGCACGTGGGATCTTAGTTCCCTGACCAGGGATTGAATTAGAGCCCCCTGCATTAGAAATACAGAGTCTTAACCACTGGAACACCAGGGAAGTCCCTCATTCCTTTTTATGGCTGAGTAATATTTCACAGTATATGTATACAACTCTTTTACCCATTCATCTGTTGTCGACACTTAGGTTGCTCGCATATCTTGGCTATTGTAAATAGTGCTGCTATGGACATTGGGATGCATTATCTTTTCGAATTAGTGTTTTTATTTTTTTCAGATATATACCCAGGAGTGGAATTGCTGGGTCACGTGGTAGTTTTATTTTTAGTTTTTTGAGGAACCTCCATACTGTTTTCCATAGTAGCTGCACCAATTTACATTTCCACCAATAGCATATGAAGGTTCTCTTTTTTCCACATCCTGCCAACACTTGTTATTGTGTGTTCTTTTTGATGACAGTCATTCTGACAGGTGTGAGGTGATATCTCACAGTGGTTTTCATCTGTATCTCCCTGATGATTAGCGATGCTGAACATCTTTCCATGCCAAGCTCTTGTTCTTGAGGCAGGCCCCCGCCTTGGCTCCCAGGACACCCACTCTCTCTGGGTTCATCCCTGACTCCTCTCTCACTGCCCAACACATTCAACACTACCAAATCTTCCCAAGTCGGCAACATCTCCATCCTGGCCCCTCCTCAACTTCATCCCCACTGTCACTGCCTTTATCACTGCCTTTATTCCTCCTGAATCATGAAACAGTCACTGGGGACTAGCTAGAACAGAATCCTGAGGCAGACATGACTGGATGTAACATGTTCTGATAGCTATAAAGAACAGTTCAGTGTTTCCAAGCAGCTTTTTAACTTTATATTTCAATCTTTTTTTTGGAAACATAAATTACACATCTGGGGTAATCTATTACTTTATAGTTCAGCCCACATTTTCCCTTTTGATCACTAAAATTATTAAAAATCAGTGAGTGTCTAAATGAATGGAATGCCACTGTGTAAATTCAGAGATACTTCAAATAATCTTTAATGACTAACATTTAGGATCTGGAGACTCAGTGCTTTACTTGCCACAAAATGCTAACATTTTAGTTCACAGAAACCATTCTGACTCGATACTCATTTTTATAAGGCCAACATTTCAAATTAAAACAAACACAAAATGTGAGCAGTTAACTAAATCACCATCTCTTCTATATTGTCACATCACGCATTTTCCAAACCGAAAATGCACCAAGAAACTGCAGGGATACTAGGATATGTTTAATGAAAAGAACAGTTGCTGCTAGAAAAATTATTGTTTTATGATTTCCATGGCTGAAAGCAAAACTTGATGTAATTACACATTTAAGCCTATTCCTTCTAGCTAAAAGAATAGCCAAAAACCTCAGACTCCTCAGGTTAAAAGGAACCACCCCACCTAGATTTTTATCACTGAATTATCAATAATCCCTCCAATGTTTAAAAGTCCAATTTTAAGGAAATATCTTTACCCATAGGTTCTTGCTGAAATAGTCCCTAACGTATATGTGAAATTAGAAACATATGAGAGGAAAGTTCTAAATAAACTGCCCAGATTAACAATAATCCTTCTCAGGAATTCCCTAGCAGTCCAGTGGTTACGATTCCACACTTTTACTGCCAAGGGCCCAGGTTCAATCCCTGATCCGGGAACTAAGATCCCACAAGCTGCGTGGCATGTCCAAAAAAAAAATCTTCTCTGGAAAGACAATGGCTCAGTAATGAACCAAGTTAATCATCACATTCATGAATCATTCGACACGGCATCTATGAAGCAGAAGTCCCCGAGCCCTCAAGAATTTTCATTTTTTTTTTGAGGTATACTTTCTTGTTCTTTTGTGTTCCCAGAGCTCAATTCCAAAATAACATTTTAATTAGCAATCTGTGTTTTGGAGGAATTTTCATTCTTGTCAGGACAGCAATACTTAAATATACTTGTAGCAATCAGAGGACAGGAGATTATAAGAAATGAGCCCTAAACTGGGTATTTTAGGATCAGAGAATGGAGAAGCTGGTTAAGGCACTCAACATAGAGTGTGGGCAAGAGGGTAGAAGCCTCTGGAAGCCTGGAATTTGGCTGTGTTGTATTAGACAACAGACTCTGACATTTCACAATAGGATTTAACTTGCTAAAAGAAGTTTTCAAGGAACATTTACCCAGCAAGGGTATGTGCAGTTGGAATAAAGGAGACACAAACAAACAAAAATTAAACTTTCCAAAGGAAATGAATATACTTCCTCACTCCCAAATGCTTCACCAGCCCATAAGCACACACGCTTAACGAGCACAGTGGCTCCTGTCCCAGCATTCTCGGCAGATGACTCTCATACACTCATCCTGCCCTGTCTTTGAGGAATGTGGCACTGTTGGTGGGCTCTGTCTTAAATAGTTCTTGACACAATATTTATAAATCCTGCAAAAGAACAATTAAGTGTTCCCTTAACTGCATGAAACCCATCTTTGTTGGCACTATACATGGATGAATTAAATACACCACAAAGGAATCCATTTCTTTCCCAAGGTGTTCCCTCTGCAGGAAAAGAAATAATTCTACATATTCGACTCATTTCTCAAACAACAATGACTAATCAATTCACTTAAATTCAACCCCACCCAACCAGATATGACGTAAGTTAGCTGTTTCCAAACTAATTCATTTGGCATCTCAATACATTTCGTGGAATCCCTTTCAAGCCTTATCCGTTACTTTCCCTCCAGTAAGGAATGAAGCTCTAGAATAAATCAACTGTTTGTTCCAGAACTGGACAGGGCCTTTGAGGAGGAAACTGAAGCTCCAAGTAGCTGGGTAACTCCCAAAGTTACCTCTGCTGTGTAACAAAGCGCAGGCCTAGGACGCCTCCACACCCCCAATCCAACGTACTTTCCATTTCACCTAAATGTCTCACTTTCATACGATACAGAATCTATTACCATTTATTCAGTAGTTTATTATTACTACTCTTGAAACCAAAAGAAATCGGTTTCACTATGTCACCCAACTTCTTTTTTTGATAATTCTGACATAAGTCTGATCAAACGACAATCAGGTGGTCAATCAACAAATATCAGCGGCCCCTCTCTGTGCCCTGTGTCAGGCCCCAAACTAACAATGAAGACACAGTGGTCAACTCGTGAAGTTTACAGACAGGAGAATCTGGAAGGCTTAAAACGAATGAACTGTACTCAGATTCCCTGATGCCTCCAACAATGAACCAGAATGTCGTCTTTTTCCAAAGCATCCGAGTGCTTCGTAAAGTAATTTAAATTGCTTAGATATAACTCTTCAGGTCCCCAAACACAAATCACCACTTTGTAGGTACAAACATACATACACGAATGAGATGGGGGAATAAATTCATTTTTCAACAACTATTTGTCAAGTGTTACCTCCAAAACTATGATAGGCTGAGAATTTATAATCAATTTATAAGAGATAAGATATATGTTAAAAATAGGAGAAATTTTTATAATAGTCTCTACACACACCTTTGATGCTGTCATACTTACAATTAGGTAACAATTTATTATCTAGGAATACTTTCCACACACACTTTCTCATTTAAAGATTTTCAAACTGATACTCAAGGAAGTTAAGGAACCTGCTGCAGCTCTCAGAAATGATCAATGACAGATCCAAAAGCAAGAGTCTCCCAATTCTAGACCTCTAGACTTTTCTACTGAACCACACTGTCTCATACTGTCTCCTTGGTAGGAGTAAAAGTTCCTACCAAATTGTTTTAAACTGATAATGATTAATATTAATTCATTAAACATGTACTAACACTGTTCCAAGTCTTTTATACGAATTGATATTATTTACGAGTACATCAGTAATACTACAGCTCAGTCAAATCAGAAGTTTTTAAAGTGTTTAAAATTCTTCACAACAGCATTCAGAATTAATATAAAGCCACTTTCAGACGGCCAATTTATTGTTGGGAGGGGAGGCTGGGGGCAAAGAGGGAATAGCAAACCCCAGGAGGCTCACATGGCCAAAAGGAAGAGGTTTCCCACCAGATTCCAAAACTCATACCACTTTCACAGAGTATAAGTGACCTCTGAAGAGTTAGCCAAACTGATCACATGACTCACTGAGCTTCTTTCATGCCTGCATTCAAATTGTGCATAAGCAAGCTTGTTTCCAAACAGTGGATGTGTCCAGCAAAGCTGAAATGCCTTAGCGAGGAGACACACTCTGTAGGTGGGAAGCCAGCCACAGCGCATGGACAGGGTCTCTGACAGCAGCCACAGCCATCGCCCCTGCAGCACGTTACAAAGTTCACATCAATTACCTCACTTGATTCAACCTTATGAAAACCAGAAATAAGACAGTGACTAAGTCCCTAAACAATGAGCACAAGGCGATTTAGACCTTCTGGAGGAAAAAGGAAAGCCCCCAGGAAGAAGCGGAATTTGTCACCGGGTCAAGCCAGCAGCCTCGAGCAAAACTGCGGCTAAAATCCTGCACTCAGAGGCAGATCAGACAGAGAGAACAGAGGAAGTTGAAAAGAAAAAAGCTTTCTTACAATGTGTTAACTTTTACATAAAGGTTTGGGCAAAAGAACCCCACTTTCATATGCCTGCTCATTCTCTTTCCACCGGGATGGCTTGCTTTAAAGGAGAAAGAAGTGGGTGAAGACTCTGATAGGTGGCCTCAGGCTTGGTCAGGAGGAACCAGGCCCTTTACCAGGAAACAAAGGCACCACAGTGATACGGAAGAGGGGGAAAAAGAAGAAAAGAAAAAGAAAATTAAGCCTCCAGGAACGACTGAAGCTCCTTCCTGATTAATTATACTGAGATTCCCAATTCACTTTGGTCCATAAAGTCAGAGACGCAACCTAACTTCCTGCTGTCTTTCATTCTTTGGCTCGATTATTAGGTTCACTTCAAATCTCTCAACACTGTCAGTTCTCCATTCAATCAGGACACTCCAAGTACCTGATTATATAGAACCTTTCAAAAATAACGATGGCTAATATTTATTACTGCTTATTATGCACCAGGTATGTTACTACTTCACAGATGAAGAAACTGAGGCTTAAAAGGTGCAATGACTTGCCCAAGACAATGCAGCTAGCAATGATTTAATTCAGACGGCTTCACACAACTACTTGCAATCAGCTAATCAAGAACGTACCAACTCTGGGCTTCCTAGGTGGCGCAGTGCTTAAGAATCCGCCTGCCAATTCAAGGGACACAGGTTCGAGCCCTGCTCCAGGAAGATCCCACATGCCGCGGAGCAACTGAGCCCATGCACCACAACTATTGAGACTGCGCTTTAGAGCCCATAAACCACAACTATTGAGCCCATGTGCTGCAACTACTGAAGCCCACACACCTAGAGCCCGTGCTCCGCAACAAGAGAAGCCCCAGCAATGAGGAGCCCGTGCACCACAACGAAGAGTAGCCCCCACCCACCGCAACTAAAGAAAGCCCGCGCACAGAAAAAAAAGACCCAACACGGCCAATAAAATAAACAACAACAACAAAAAGAACGTACCAACCCTGATGAACCCAGTGGCAGGGCAAGAATAAAGCCCCAGATGTAGAGAACGGACTTGAGGACACGGGGGTAAGGGGAAGCTGGACGAAGTGAGAGAGTAGCACTGACATATGTACACTACCAAATGTAAAATAGATAGCTAGTGGGAAGCTGCTGAATAGTACAGGGAGATAAGCTCAGTGCTTGGTGACAAACTAGAGGGGTGGGATGGGGGGGATGGGGGTGAATGGGAGGGAGGCTCAAGAGGAATGGGATATGGAAATATATGTATAAACAGCTGATTCACTTTGTTGTACAGCAGAAACTGGCACAACAGTGTAAAGCAATTATATTCCAATAAAGATGTAAAGGAAAAAAAAGTACCACCCTTTTAACCCACAACAAAATCCAGTCCTTTTTTTTTATAGTAATAGCTTCACCTGAAAAAAAATCAAGATCCATTTTATTTTTTCTTCTTATAGAGATTGATTTTTTTTTAATTGAAGTATAGTTGATATACAATATATAAGTTACAGGTGTACAAGACTGATTCACCATTTTTAAAGGTTATATACTCCATTTATAGTTATATTAGCTACGTTCCCTGTGTTGTACAATATATCCTTGTAGCTTATTTTATACGTAATAGTTTGTACCTCTTTACTCCCTACCCCTGTTTTGCCCCTCCCCCTCAAAATCCATTTTAATTAAAACTGCACGGGAACTAGCACAGTGAGAATGGATTTCAAGTTGATTTGCTGCTATTGGTGCTAGGTTTGCCTTTTTGAAAGGTACTCCTCCTTCTATACGAACTACCTCCAAATCCTCTCCACCAAATGGCAGGAATAATTATGTTTTGGGTACAGTTCACAAAACAAATTTCCTCTAGCACAGATCCACAGGACAGTCAAGGATCCAAGCACCACACTCATGCCAGCCAACAGGACTGCATGCCCAAGGCAGACCATTAGGAAAAGCAAGAAAGGAATTCACAAACCTCACAAAGATCTGAAAGGGCAGTACTTCCCCCCAAAGGAAAACTGGCAAGAAAAAGCAATCCACAAGCCCGTTTAAACAAACAGAAATAGGCCTTAAACAGACAAAAGTAATATTATTGTTTCTTTAAGCCACCTACATAATATTTACATTTTCCCATAGCTGGGAAATCACTGACTACAGTCAAGTAACCCCTGGATTCACCTCTGCCATGCTATTAAACCTGGATTTGCTTAAGGTCTAAACCAACAAAACTTCTGTTTTATTTCTCATCTCAAAGCTCCACTGAAATTAGAGTCCAAATAAACCAAATGAATCTTAATTCCCTTGGAAAGCTCCTTTAACTGTAAAACATTATGGAATGTTAAACTGCATTTTAGTATTGCTATTTTTTTTCTCCTATGTAATGCATCTAGCTATGTTTTCTATTTTCATAAAAATCTTTTGGTTTTTGTTTGTTTTGCTGTTTGAGAACTATATTAGACACACATAAGTTTCTATGACCTAACTGGCAAAATATCAAAAAATATTCCTCAAAACAAGCATCTGTGGGAAATTTTCAGGGTAAATTTGAATTGTCTATGAACATGAGGATTGAAGGAGAGTTCATGATCCATCTAAAGTCAGAAATAACTCTTCAGATCCTTTTAAAAGATTCACTTAATTAAAATACTCTGAAAGAAGGAAAAAATTAAATGAGAGCAAACAAGCAGTTAATCAGATTAAGCAACAATTTTGGATACAGGTGAACCTTAAAGTAGACTGTGGGGACAGATTCCACCTAACTGTAATTTTTCAACCACAGACAGTAAGTTTATGAGTAAACAGCATAAAAATTCTCTTTTGTAGGTGGGGTTTTTACTAGTTTGTCCCAAACTTTTTTCAGTTCCCAGTATATTTATAAGAGAACTTAGATTCCTCCAACTTCTACCACAGTGGTTGGAAAACTGAAGCTAAATTTATTGAAATTCAAACATAAACAGGCACTCCCAGTCACCCTTTTTCACGTGGTTAGTAAAAGACACGTCATCCAGCTCCCCACCCTCTATATTCCACAGTGTATTCACAGGACGCTGAGGCTGTCTTAGTAATGCCTTTTCCCATGTTGTAATTATAGGAGTAAAAAGAATTTTGCTCTGAGTTTCAGTGATGTCAGCCTGAAACACATTCTAAAGTATTTCAAAAGGTCAGAATATGCAACCACCCCTTTGGTATAAACAAAGTCAAAAATAACCTGAAGTTCAGCTGACCACAAAAAAGGGGAAGCATCTACCCAGCTAAACAGGCATGAGACTCAACAAGCAATGTTCTCAAGATTTCCACCTGCCCAGCACATGGTCAAAGGCCATGAACATCACGCATGCCAAAAGGAAGATCCACTCGGCAGTAGAAAAATACTAAATTCACCGTTTTGTTTTGTGGTTTGTTTTTTTCTGGCCCACACCGCACAGCATGTGGGATCTTAGTTCCTGGACCAGGGACTGAACCTGTGCCCCCAGCAGTGCTGCAGTGGAAGAGGGGGTCTTAACCACTGGGCCACCAGGGAAGTCCCTAAATTCACTGTTAAAAGAATGTAAATTAAATAACAATGAGGTGCCTTTACGAAGTTTTTTCTCTATCTTAATGTGTACATCCAGTGGAGCTGAGGCTGCAGTGAAATGAGATAAAAATAAAAATAGTCTTAAATTGACAATAAATAACTAGAGCCACAAAATAGTTACACCCTCATGCTCAGTAAATTCTACTTTGTACATCTAGCCTTAAAAAAAAAAAAAAGGAAAAAAAAATCCATAAATGGTAAAGGTTTCTTGCTCTTGTTCAAGAGGTTTCTTGCTACAGTGTTATGTATAGTAGCAAAAATTAGAAACATCCATGTTTCCCTTATTTCAGGAATAACACCCTACTCAGTAAAACACAATGTGGACATCAAAATGACCGCTGAAATCACGCAGCAATATCTCATAATTCTAAGTTTCAATAGCAGGATTCAAATCTATCAGCACAGTTTCCCTCAAAAAATTAAAAACTGAATTATCATGATTCAGCAACGTCACTTCTGGGAATATATCTGAAATAACTGAAAGCAGGGTCTCTAGGAGACATCTGTTCATTCATGTTCACAACAGCAATATTCACAACAGCCAAAAGGTGGAAGCAGCTCAAATGTCCATCAATTGACTAATGGATAAACAAAATGAGGTATATATATATACAATGGAATATTTTTCAGACTTAAAGGAAGGAAATTCTGACACATGGATGACCCTTAAGGACCTTATGCTAAGTGAAACAAGCCAATCACAAAACGACAAATACTGTATGATATCACTTATGATAAATACACAGAAACAAAAAGTAGAATGCTGGTTGCCAGGAGCTGGCCAGGAGGAGAAAAGGGGAATTGTGGTTTAATGAGGACAGAGTTTCAGTTTCCAAAATGAAAAAGTTCTGGCAATTGGATACACAACAATGTAAATGTGCTTAACACCACTGAACACTTAAAAATGGTTCAGATGGCAAATTTTATGTTACCTGTATTAAACCACAATTTTCCTTTTTATTTTCTGGGCCATGCCGCGCAGCTCGTGGAATCTTAGTTCCACAACCAGGGATTGAACTTGGGCCCTCCACAGTAAACCCACAGAGTCCTAACCATTGGACTGCCTGGGAATTCCCAAGCCACAGTTTTTAAAAACGACAGTATGGTATGATTATATACGTGCAAAACATAAAAATGAAAAAACCTAGAAAACAATTCTACAAAATATTTATATATATTAATATCTGTGATGTGATTTTACAGCACTATTTAAAAAATTTAAGAATGTACTGCTCTAGATACCCATAAAATTTTAAAATCTTCCCAGTACAAATGGCATGTGTATGAGAAATTACTCATTTTTTCAGCATATATGAAACAAAGATGGAGCCAAGTTTTGAACTAAGATCTTGCCCTTTACCATGGATAAGAGTTGATCTAACTAAACTGCATGACAGAACTTCCCTGGTGGTGAAGTAGTTGAGAATCCACCTGCCAACGCAGGGCCCAAGGGTTCGATCCATGGTCCAGGAAGATTCCACATGCCGCAGAGCAACTAAGCCCGTGTGCCACACCTACTGAAGCCCGTGTACCTAGAGCCGGTGCTCCGCAACAAAGAGAAGCCATTGCAATGAGAAGCCCTCGCACTGCAAGAGTAGCCCCCGCTCACCGCAACTAGAGAAAGCCTGAGTGCAGCAACGAAGACCCAACACAGCCAAAAATAAATAAACTTATAAAAAAAATAAACTGCATGAGAGCAGGTCTCAATCTAGTTTGTTCACTGAATCCCTAGCACAGTCTAGGCCATTGTGACTATTCAATAAACACTTGGGAAATGAATTCATAAAACTTTCACAATACAAACACACACACACACACACACACACACACATTTTGCCCAACCTGTATTAATTTCATGAAAACACTTCGCCAATTACATTCTAAATCTCTTAAATCTAAGATCTTCTAAATTTATTCCTCTGGTCTCCAACTCCCCAACTCATCCCTTTTTTTCCTCTAATTATCTCACTTTGTTTAGTATCTGGCAAAAGAACTGAGTGTTGCAATATATAATTAGTAAATTATTTTAGCTGATGAAATCATGTAGCAGCAGTGAGCAATTAGTCTATAAAATGCAGATTACTGTGGCTGTTTTAATATTCTATGAAAGAATGAGCCCTCTTCCTCTGTACACTGAAGGCAGAATTGCAGCTAGAATGCCATTAGGATGGTTTTCTCCTATTCGCTCATAAGTTAAAAAAAAAAAGGAAGTCCCCCACACAAAAGTTTCACAACCTCAAAATGCTCGTACATGTGACCCAAGCTAGGCTGAGAAGAAACTATACCAAACAGCAAAGGACAAGTTCCTCTTCACGAATAAAAATCTTCCCAGTGGGCCTGGCTGGTACCACATCCATTCATCTGCAGCCAACTAGAGGATGGAGATTCATACTCCTGGCAAGAGTTAGCAGTTGTGCTTTTGCAAACAGCATTGTCCAACAGAGGGATAATGCAAGCCACTAATTTAAAGCTTCCCAATAGCCATGTTAAACAATAAACAGGTAAAAATTAAGTTTTATTTAACTCAATATACAGAAAGTATTATTTCAACACGTAATCAATATTAAAAAATTATTGTGATATATTTTATATTCTCTTTCCTTTGTCTTGGAAATCCAGCATGTATCTCTCAGCCTTGCAGCCTCTCGCAAATCAGGCTCGCCACATTTCACATGCTCAGCAGCCATATGTGGCTAGTAACTACCCTATGCGGACAGCACAGTTTAGAATGATGGTCACTTCTATTTTGTGACATTTTTACATTTACTTCACATTTTAACCTTTTTTTATGGGCTTTGACACCTCTTTCCTAGTATGTATCTGGGCCCTCTCCATTAAAAATATATATATAACAAGGAAACAAAAACCATTCCAACTAGCTACTGAGAGCCAAACTATAACTAACTATAGGATGATTATGTTTCTACTTGAACACAGTCATCTACAAGTTTAGGACAGATGTCAACAGAGAAATGTGGCCTGTTTTACAGGGATACACATCTCAGCCAACATTTCCATCTAAATGTTGGAATTTACATCTAGATGTAATAGCCTTACCAGACTTTGCACAATAGGGGTGTTCCTGAAAAACTGTGAACAGTTAAAAGTTTCCTTTTACTAAAGGAGCAAGCTCTTTAAAGAAAAATGAGAGATGTTTTAATTTGTCTATTTGATAAGCTTTTTAAAAATTACTGAGGCTAGGGACATTATTTTTTCACTGCTCTATCTTGGGCGGGGGCAGGGGGAACAACACACACGGTTCCTCCTTACATGTCACCTTCTCAGAAGTCTTTATTTTCATTTTTTATTTTTTTGGCTGCATTGGGTCTTCATTGCAGCGCACAGCACACGGGCTTTCTCTAGTTGTGGCGAGCAAGGGCTACTCTGTTGCTGTGCATGGGCTTCTCACTGTGGTGGCTTTTCTCGTTGCGGAGCACGTACTCTAGGCACATGGGCTGCAGTAGTTGTGGCATGCAGGCTCAGTAACTGTGGCACGTGGGCTCTAGAGTGCAGGCTCAGTAATTGTGGCGCACAGGCTTAGTTGCTCTGTGGCATGTGGAATCTTTCCAGACCAGGGATCAAATCTGTGTCCCCTGCACTGGCAGGCAGGTTCTTAACCACTGCGGCACCAGGGAAGTCCCTCAGAGAAGTCTTAAATCACCTGAATCACCAATCCAAAGCAGGCACCCCTCCCCTCAGCTCTTTCCATTCATAGCAAAAATAAATTGTTTGCAAAAAAAAAACTCAATTGTTGCATGAATGAATGAGTGGCTTTCTTAAAATAAGGGGAAGATAGAGTTATATCTAAACTAGAAGTAACGGATATACCAATATGACCCACTTTTAAATGACTAAGATACTGTGGAGGCTTATGGTCTAGTCAGGAGAGGGAGGAAACTGTGTAGATTTGTGTATAAAGGAGAAAACTCATAGTACCAAGTACTGGGACTTCCACCCAAAATAATGAGTAGGCTTCCATTCATTCAAGTGCCTACTAAGTACAGGGGATTTATTTTAGACCCTGCGTAAACATGCTAGTCTCTGTCCTAAACAAAATATGATAACAAATTGTAATTTTTGCTATGAAGGGACAGAGCAGAGGATTTTAAGAGGGAAAGGCGCCTACCTCAGATTGGCGGTTCAGGAAGACGTCTCTGAGAAGGTGACATGTACGCTGACAAGGGAAGAGGAACTAATGCAAGCAATTCCAGGCCCAGGTTCTGTGATGGGGAATAACTTGGATCCTGAAGGGAACTGAAAAAGGCTAAAAAGACTAGGGTCCTAGTTACCTGCTGTTATTTAAAAGTTGCTGCATCAGAGAGCGAACAATAAGCTGGGCCTTGTTATATCTAGCATATATAATATAGGCAACACTTGCTTAGCCAGAATAAAACCTCCCACCGGGCAACATATATATGAGCTCTTCAATGAGACAGGGACGCAGGGGGCCAAGTTAGCCAAGATGTACCTTTGTATCCAATGCTGTCTTTCACCATCCCTTCCAAAGAGGGGCCCGGCTAGCCAACGACCCTGGGACAAATGAGACGCAGAAAGCAAGCCTCCAACTGGGGCCTTTATCACAAGGCAACTATTTATGTGGGAAGCTGGGAGTAAGCAAGAGCTGACGCTCGGGGCCAGAAGCTGGTGATCAGGCCACACTAGAAAGCATTTGGTCAGCCTCGTCTTTTTGTCCCAGAAAATGAATGTTTACAGTATGACATGCACTGACTGCCAAAGGACGTCTAAAAAGAATAACCACATTACTGGATATTTTTAGCTTTTCTTTTCGTAAATGTTGTGTGTCATTGCTTTCCAAATAATTCCAAATCTTGCAAGTTAGCCAGAAGAAGAAATGAGGCAGAGAGTATATTATCCATGTATGCGGGTGTGTAAGATTGGTGACTAATTGTCTTTGGAAATTCAGTTAAAGGAATGTGTCTTTGTGAGTCCTGCTCACACAAACACAAAATTCCAATGGATTAACACTGTGCAAGAACATAATATATCAGACACGGTGAAGAGAGATGCACATGACCGTGCACCCGGCAAAACTGACTGCTGGGAATGTTTCTATTCAGTAACACAGGGATTCAATGTTAGTATAAGCAGTTTAACCAAAATGCCTTTGATGTTGTAAACCATTATTCTTTGCACCGCCACCCCTGGCCATCTATCGCCAAAACTTCTAATGGAAACACTGAATAAAATAGTGCAACTCATTACTGTTGATTCTTGCAATAAGACAGAACCAGAGAACCACAAAAATATTTAAATTATAACAAGGAAAAAAACCCATGGGCGAACTTGAGACCTGTTACGTGGAGTATCACAGGCTTGCCTTATTAAACCATTCTCCAGTTTAACTTTTTTAAAAGCATGGATGGTTCAGATGACAATTTCAAGTTCTTCAAGGCTTCTCAACTATTCTAAGCAAACACAGTGTCATTTCTTATTCCTATTATCTACCCGAGGCTCAAGAAGAAAAGTGATCACCTTAGCTTACAGAAAAAGCAGAATAAGACAAGCTGACAGATTATATTAATAATTTTAGTCCATTTCTACCCTTGGAAGGCTGAATGTAGAAAAGGAAAAGACTGTTGACATTCTTGGTTCTGCACAAAACAAAATGGTGAATTCAAAAGTATGAATTATGAACACTGTAATGAAGATACATGAAGGACAGGGTGTCAAAATGTTAAGAAACTTCTAAATTATAGATTCCATTTTGCAAAAGGAAAATGGAATGTTAAAATTACTTTAGGGACTTCCCTGGCGGTCCAGTGGTTAAGCCTCTGCGCTTCCACTGCAGGTGGCTCAGGTTCGAGCCCTGGTTGGGGAGCTAACGTGCATGGGATCCTGCATGCGCTGCAGCCAAAAATGAGAAAACAAACAAACAAAAAAATTACTTTTATAGCCAAGAAGCAGCAAAAAGGAGACTGGAATGTGAGTCAGGAAAACGAGTTCCGCCTTTCCCCTACCTAAGTGTAGGTCTTTGAAGAACCACTTAACAGGGCCTAACTTTTCATCAGGTTAATGCTGCAGAGGATTCTGGGGAGAATCATGAGACAGGGCACACTGAAAACCCATAAAGAGCCAACAATTATCAAACCAGGAAAGCATTCGTCCATTCAACCAATATTCCCTGACAGAGGCCCTGGGATGTAGCAGTAAGCATGACATTCAAACCACCACCAAAAGGCCACATGTTCATTGCCTTTAGAGCTTTCAGACTAGTTTTTTAATTAAGCCTTTTCCTTTTTTTTTTTTCCTTGAAGAGGGCACCAATGTAAAATAAGAAAGAAAATGATAATATTTTTGTTATTCTTGGAGAAAGAAAGAAGTTGGGCTATGTTCCGTTGGCTGGCAAGAGAAGAAAGAAATTTCTCACCCTCCCTCCCGCTTTCTCCCCATCCTGCATTTACCACAAACATCTTGCTTTCTCTGGATAGTTTCAAGAGTTCTAGTAACCACATTTTCCTGGCTTTTCCACCAGGTGGTACAGCACCAAAAAAATCACTATTATCAAGAATAGATCCTTCTGGCAACACTTCTCTTTCCACCTCTCTAAAGAAAAGATAAATTTCACTTCTACACCATTTGTCAGAAGTGCCTACCTAATTCTTAAAATCACCGGCATAAAAAATGAAAAAAGTCTTATCTAACCTTGGGTAAAAGAAATGTTCTGTATTAGAGTGCCTTGCTTTAAATTTATGATGTTTTACTTCCTCAACTCACAAATTTTATCAGGAATTTAACAGACTTACTGTTATATAAAGCAAAATGCCAACAAAAATTCAGTTAGAACACCTCCAACTGGCAAATAAGTCCTCTAACTCAGCACCCTGCATGTGTTATGTCAGAAGGGGAAATATCCAAGCAATAAAGTTTCGGAATATACTCTGAAGCTCTTTTCAGCTAAGATCTAGGTCTTACTGTCCTGATTTTCAGCACAATCTTCAAAATACATACTGATGTTAGACCAATTCTAAACACTAAATAAGCAATATTAAATGAGTATAATATATATACTAGATGAATATTACATAAGTTAATGAGTACCACATAGAAACACTGTATGTGTATAAAACCAGAAAAATTATTTTTACTTTTAAAGCACTAAAGCATTTTCACACAAGTTCAACCTGGATACTCTGGCCCTTGTCAAGGAGCTTCTCACACCTGGAGAATTCAAGACCGGCTAGTTTTTTTGATACTAGTCACCCCTGGAATAGACTTCAAACTAGCACAACCATCTCTGACAATCTCTACTTAAAGTGTCAAATGGTGACAGCAACATAAGCAGAAAGAGAAAACACAAAGAAGAGAAGGGAAAAAAAGGGAGAGTCCAAGAAAGAAAGAGAAAAGCAAAGTGAAAAAAGCACAAGGAAATGCAATTCTTCTACGAATGACTGGAGAGGGCGAGTATTTCTGACGTCCAAACTTCACAGCAAACTCCTGTCATTAGAATACACGTCACTACAAATAAGATTTCACTTGCTGTGGACTGAACGTTTGTGCCCTCCCCCACCCCAATTCACATGAGGAAGCCCTGATGTGATAGGATTTGGACGTGGGGCCTTTGGGAGGTAATCAGGTCTTGAGGGTGGCCCCCACAATGGGACGACTGTTCTTTTAAGGGGGAGAGAGGGAGACCTTTCTCAGGGTGGGTACACTGCCAGAAGTCTGCTGTCTGCAAGCCAGGAAGGGGCCCTCATCAGAACCCAACATGCTGGCACCCACATCTCAGACCTCTAGCCTCTAGAACCCTCAGAAAAAGATACTTGTTTAAATCACCTAGCTTATGGCATTTGTTTCAGCAGCCTCAGGTTAAAGTGACTAGTAAATAGTATGGCCTTAAGCCTTCGAAACAATAAAGAGCGGAGGCCTACTGAACCAGAACTTCACTTGGGCTCCCCTACTGCTGAATAAGGGCACCTGACTTCACTCTTGCCCTTCCCTATCCCCTCTCCTCCTTCTGGTTTGGAAGTGAAAAGGTTCAAAAGACTAAAACTTCCGAATCTCAACAAGAAATGTGACCTCATAAAGTGGTTAAATAAACTTAAAAGGTCTGGCAAGGAAACCCTGACGTGTTACTTTGGCCTCACCCCTCCCACAAGTCATCACCCGGCCCTGAACGACTTTCCTTGCTTCTGGTCTCCAGAACTACGTCTGATGGCAATGTTTGGAGCGCGCCTGCTGTTTTTTAAGAACTACCAATTTGTTCCATCCCAGCCTTCTTTCATCCGAGACGAGCACGTCTGGGTTGGCAGGGCTTCCTCGGTGTGGCTCCCAGGGCCAGGAGGCCGCGAGGTTCAAGCACCAGACTCAGAAGTCAGCCCAAGTGTCCCGTTTCGGAGGAAACTCCCTTAAAGACACGGTCACGGTCGGCGAAACCGGCCCAAGTCCCCTTCCCATCTTCCCCAAGTCTTGCTTCCCACGACTTCCTCCAAAAAAGGAAGAAAGCGGCGAAAGGCTCGGCGGTCGCCGGCTGATCCCACCTAGCACCGGAACTTGTTTGCAAAACATTCGAGGCACCTATCAACTTGACTTTGCTGGAAACGCACGACCCTGCCTCCGGCTACCAAGATTCAACGAGCGCCTGCTCCGGTCAGGCCCCGCGGTTCCCTCCGCGTCCCCCACCCACCCCGCCACGAGAGGCGCCTGCCGGGGAGGCCGGGTCCCCACGTCCCCTCCCGGCTGTCACACGGCCCCCAAGGCCCTCGGGGGCCACAGGCCAGTGAACGGGCTAATAGTGGGGGCCAGTGTGAGGACGCGAGGGGGCGCAGGGGACACGCGGGGAGTGGCCGGGGGACGCCTCCTGGCTCTCAGAACCGCTCCCCGGCCGCCGGCCGCCCGAGGCGGAGCGCAGAGGCCATCTGGCGCGCCAGGCAGCAGCGAGCCCGCCGCCTCCCCGCCCTTCCTCCGGCTCCCCTCCCCAGGGCGCCCGCAGGCACCAGCCAGGCGCTACCCCGCAATCCGCAAAGACAGATGCCTCCTCTCGGAGGACTCCTCCTCCTTGCTCGCGAGCATCCCCCGCGCGCCCCGCGGCCACACGCGGAGCTGGGGTCCCGCCGCGCCGGGACTCCCCGGGAGCGACCGAGCGCCGGCCACAGAGCCTACCCCGCACGCCACTCACTTGCTCGCCGGCGCGGGGCTTGCCCTGGGGCGCTCTCCTGAAGAAGGAGGTCCTGGCGGTGAAGAAGAAGTCCTCGGCGTCCTCCTCCAGGCTGCTGTAGCCGCTGCTCATGCTGCTGGTCCCGTCGCGCGGGGCCGCCTCCCCGGGGCGCCAGCGGCCAGGCAGGGGGTGCCGCGCCCGCCCGCCCCGCGAGGTTCCCGGCGCGCGGCCCCGAGCCGGCGGCGCGCCGTCCTGCTGCAGCTGCGGCCGCCGCTCAACCCGGCCGTCCGGGCCCCTCCCTTCGCCTCCCGGCTGCGCCGCCCGGCTCCCGGCGCGGCTGGGGCCCCGAAGCTCCCAGCGACCCCGCCCCCGGGCCCCGCCCCCCGAGGCCGGGACGCTCCCCGCGCGGGCTGGAAGGTCCCCGCGCGGCCGCAGGTGGGGCGGCGCCGACGGCCGGGTCCGCGCCTGCTGCTCCTCCCTGGCAGTGCTTGGGGAACCCCGGGAGCCCCGGCTCGGATGGTCGCTTCCCCAGCCTCCCGGAAACTGCCAGTTCCTCGGAGATCGGCCCCCCCGCCCCCGCCCGGCTCGCTCGGGCTTGGGGGAGGGCCCAGGCCGAGCAGGGAACTGTCCCCGCGGTCCCCGCCCTGCTCGCCCCTCCCGGGGTCCGGCGGGCCGCAGTGGAGGTTGCCCGGCCGAGGGACACCCCCGCCCCCACCAGCCCCTCAGGCGTCCTGCAGCCGTTTCGCCCGGTCCTGAACTCCGGCAGTTCGGCCCTCCAGGGGGGTTAAAAGTTAGCTGAGACGAAAGGGGAGGTAACGACTGAGTGGAGTTTATTCAAATGAAAACATCCTTTCCGGAAATTCAGTTGAGCTTCGGTCTTTCCCCTTCGCCCTTCTTTCTAGTGAGGGTTCATTCCCAGATAAGGACGGCCAAGGTCATTATGATTTTTGAGGCCACTTGGTGCGAAGGGGGGTGAACTAGTTCTGTAGTTAGAGTACTTATTAATTAAACGTGCTTTTTAAATGTCCTCTTCCACAATCCGCTTTAAACCTACAAGGCATGATTTCAGTGTTGGGTGTTGGGGTGAAGGGTTCAGGGAACTCTATTCACCCTCCTAAAAAAAAAAAAAATTCCCTATTTTCCGAATCCTTCCAGTCAGCTAATCTTTTAAAATGCAAAATTTTCCTCCAAGCCACCTGTGGGTGATAGTCATTTACACCTTGGTGTTATTGAATTGATTTAAATCATACTAATTTACTTGCGGAGATCCTGACTGAAAGGTTGTTTTGAAGTTTCAGCCCTGCTATGGTAAACTGGCTTTAGGAGAGCTTTCATTAGGAGGGGAAGAGAGGGGTTAGAAAACAAATTTTTCAGCCATTATAGCTAAACTTTCTTGCATTATCTCCTTTAGTCCTCAGAATAACCCTATAAGGTAATTAGTACTATTGTATACTCATTTTACACCTAGAGCCGCTAAGGCTTAAAGAGAGGAAGGGAGCTGCAAGGTGGCAGGGCTGGGATCATTCTGATCTGAAGATCTTGAGATACCCTTCTAGGTTCCTTGCTTGGTACATGGTCCGCCATGGTTGCTTGTGGACTAGTTGGGAGGGAGAGCTGGCCCAGAGATGACAGGAAGGAGGGAATTGGCTCTTGAGTCATCCTATCCTCAGGCAGAAAGAAGGCTTGCAGGCCTGCTCTACCTTCCTTAAGACTTACTCACATCCAGTTTGCAAAATTGTCTGTTAACCCAAGGGATTCACAGCAACCCCAGGAGGCAGGCCTTGGAGTTACAGCCCATTTTAAAGATCCTGCAGTATTAAAGCCTTCCCAGCCACCCAGCTACTGAATAATTAGAAACCAGGAATTCTAATTCTGTATTGTTTCACCCAGTCTAAGCTGATCCTTGTGTGTGCCATGCACGTAACCTAATGTAAGGGAGTAAGATGATATACTTCCTTTATGATAGATTTTTGTCATTTGGTTTCCATTATTTCATTAACATAATCCTTATTAAATACTCCAATTTAAGTCACGTTTATGTTAAAGAACTTAAATAACTTGTTTTATTGTGAATGGAAATAACCCCACCCAGAACAAATTATTTTACAGTTTTTGAATACTTTGAAGAAAAATATTAAAAGAAAAAATATATTAAAGTGCTTTGTGATACACCATACCATAAATAGGATTATTTCCTGGTATTGTTTTTAAGTTCCAAAGGACAGAAGTAATTTTTATACCTGTCAGCACACCATCAGAATCAGGTGTAACAAAAAGGCATAAATTAATAATGAAGTAGAAGCACTGCTTTTAAACAACAAAAAGCAATACATAAATAAATAAATAAATAAATAAAGGAAGGAAGAATTGGCATTCTGTTTCCCAAAGCAGCATAGTCATCATATATCTATATTTTTCTGATAGTATCTTTTTTAAAACACTTGGGCAAATTTTAGTACCTTTTTTTCATTTTTTTTTTTTTGGCCGTACCGCATAGCTCCTGGGATCTTATTTCCCTCACCAGGAATTGAACCTGGTGCCTAGGCGGTGAGAGCGCTGAGTCCCAACCACTGGACTGCCAGGGAATCCCCCAATAGTATTCTTGATAAAAAATATTATGAATTTAAAATTTAGTTCATGAAATTAGTATTTGTCTGTAAAAATTCAAAATGTCACATTAAGCAACTAGACATTTTTAACATTTAAAATTCAGGGAAGGGGATGGAATAAATAAAATGTGTGCAACCAAATTCAGTTTTGAATGGACTTACTGTCAAATACAGAGTAGAATTTGTAAGTGGACTCTATTATCATAAATCTTCCACTGACACAAGACCCTAATGATTGAGATTTATAGCCTAATGACCTTATATTTCTATGCTACATGGGGAATATATTTAAAACAATAAATACATGCAAATATTATAAACACACACAAATGTTTCATAATTTTAATCATCCTGTACATTAAATCATTTTCCTTGAATTAATGTAAAAGAGGCTTTAGTAACAGTTTTAACCCTTATTGCTCACCAAATAAACCACCCAGGAGAAAAATAATCCTGTAAATGTGATTATAAATCAAAAAGTTTAAATCAGATTCTTTAAGTACTATATATGCACAAATAGTAGAAACTCATATGTCAATATAATAAAAGTAGAAAAAAAATTTAGACACAGCTCACCCTTTGACTAAATATATTTAAAGGTAAAAGTTTTCTTTTGTCAACTTGTCCTAATAAAACACAAGATCATAAAGGAAAAGATTTCTAGATTTGACTATGTAAAATTTTTAATACTTTAACACACACATAATGGCAAAAGACAGGGAAAAAACCTGGGGAAATATTTTCTGCATAACTGTGTCCTTAAAATACAAAGAGCTCATATAAATCAGTTAGAACTTTGACATCTAATGGAAAAATACGCAAGGGACAAGGCAATCAGTTTATAAAAGGAGAAATAGGAATACCTTACCAGTCATTTATAAATTAAAACATTCACTCAGTCAACAAATATTTACTGAGCACATGATATCTGCCAAACACTGATTTCAGGACAGGATATATCACTGGACAAAACAGACAAAAATCTTTTTTTCAGAACATGTATTTTAGTGTAGGTTAGAGCGAAACAGGCAAAATGAATAGGAAAATTAAATGTTAGAAGGTAATAACTACTCTCACATAAAAATGATGGAAGAAAGATGAAAAATGTTTTAAATAGACTGGTTATTGATCCTCTCACCAAAAAGGTCACTTTTCAGCAAAGATGTAGAAGGTAAGGGAGCTAGCCATGCAGCTATCCTTGGGGAAAGCATTTCAAGCAGAGAACAGCAAGTGCAAAGGCCCCGAGGCAGGAGTGCATTGATATGTTTGAATAAGAGCAGAAAAGTCAGTGTGTCTGATATGGCTAAGTAGAAGAGTTACAGGAATTGCGATACAAAAGTTTACAGGGACAGATATGTTACTGTTCCTATAATGCCTTGAAAGCAATTATAGGGACTTTGATTTTGCTTTTTACTCTGAGATGAGAAACCACTGGAGGTTTTGAACAAAGCAATGACATGACTTGACTTACCTTTTTAAAGGAATCCTTTGGTTGCTGGGCAGAAAATAAACTGTTAAGACTTATGAAAACTCAAGCAAATGAAAAGAGCAAGGTACGTTTTTCACTCGTGAGATTAGCAAATATTTTTTTAAAGCAGGTCGTGAAACAGCATGTACGCTATGATCACATTTGTGTAACCATAATCGTAGGTAATATTCTTAAGATATGCGAAAAACTGAGATAATTTATCTGAGAGATTTATAATAAAGGTCAGATTGACAGACAACTGTTGTTTTGATGCATTTGTCATATGGAAGAAGCATGGCCTTGGAGGTTAGGCAGACCTGAATTTGAATAACACTGTCACTTACTCTTGTGTGATCTTTAATAATTTAATTAGCTTCTCTGCCTCAGGTTTATCATGAGTAAAATGGAAATAACAATGCTCCTTTAGTTTAAGGATTAAACAAGAGAATCCATGTAAAGCCCTTGGCATGAAACAAGGCCAAGCAAATATTAGTCTTTCTTGCCCTAAATATTAGACTTTGTTACATACTCAACATCTATGACTCATTTCCTTGTTAACCACTTCAGTTCAGGAATGCTCCCCTTCCAGGGAAGATGGTCCAAGCCCAGCTCGGGAGGAGGGCCTGACTTGCAGTCAGTTCTGGTGTCCCATGGCCCTTGCCAGGGATCCCCCTCGGGTGTGAGCAGGTCTCTTACAGACCTGGCCATTGAGACTTTGAGACCTGAGGGAACATCTGCTGGGTGGCTTTTGGGAAAAGTTTCCTCACCTTGAAAATAGACTCACCAAAAAAGACTTCTTCCATTGCATCTTGTCATGCCTGAATGTGGTACCTGGGAATTCTGTAGCAGCCATTTTGTAGACAAAACTGACAGGCTAAAGATGGCAAAGCAGAATGATGCAAAGAACTGGCATAGGTCCTTGAATTAAGCAACTTTGAAGCTGCCCTAATTAGGACTCCTTGTTATGTGAAACAATATATATATATATATATATATATATATATATTTTTAACTGTTTAAGCCAGTTGAGTCAGCCCATATTACCTTGAGATAGTCCCACTGTGTCAATTTTTTTTTCCTGCCAGAAAATTCCCTCCCATCATGTTTCTGCCAAGTTCTGTTCTTCTCTGTCGACATTGGATAGAATCAATAGAGACACAGAGAGAATCAGAAATAAGATTTTCAAAACGATAAACTGTTCCCCTGAAAATAATTTAGGAAGGTCATTCTCTCACATTGAAACAAACAGAACCCATCCCAAAGGACTGGTCTTTAAAATGGCATTAAGGGACTTCCCTGGTGGTCCAGTGGTTAAGACTCCACACCCCCGATACAGGGGGCACGGGTTCAGTTCCTGGTTGGGGAACTAAGATCCTGCCTGCCGAATGGCACAGCCTAAAATGATGATGATAATAATAAATTTTTAAAAAATAAAATGGCTTTAAGAAAAGGAAAAGAGATATGCTAAAGTTTCTCTCAAAAATTCTATGATGCTCAAACTCAAAGACGCTGGCAGGGCTGATCGATTACTTCAGGGCTGACACTTAGGGGATACGCACCAGGGTAGCTGCACTGGTACGATTGGTGCCTCCTCTGTTTCAACACAGACAGGGCCTGTGGCATCAACCATCATTCTTGTTACCTCCGTTTTGTTCATGACAACAAAAATAAACAATATAAAAACTGGAAGGCTGTGTGTTTGGTGGTTAAGAAACCAGACCTCCTGTGTTGAAATGCAGGCCACGATGGTATAACCAATGCCGTGTTGTCTAACCAGGTTAAGCTTCAGTTCCATATCTGGAAAATGGGGGATAATAGGACTTATCTTGAAGAGTTCTTACAGGGAGAAAATAAAATGAGGCTCATAATACACTGTGCCTGGCACATAAAAACAACTCCGTTAATGTTAGCTAATAGGATTACAGGTAAAGTTAACATTTCCGTGTTTGGACACATCCCCAGTACCCAAGAAAATGATACACCACCTATGAACCTGGAGGTTATCCAAGCGTATACGACACGATGAAGGAAAAAAACAAATGGTCTTTCCCATCACCAGATTTGCCAATCCAACCTATCTAGGACCTACTAGAATGAACCAAAATATTTTATGCAAGGGTTACTACCTGGCATGAGTATTCCAAAATTAACCCCATAGTTTGGTGTCTATGTCCACGCAGATTGCATTTTAGGCTTCTGCATTTCCTCGTTACTCTGATAAGAACTGGCCGAGGGAAAGCACATATCTGATGCAAAAGTCCTTTATCATTATGATACTTTATCATGTTACCTTCTTTCTCAGACCCTCAAAGCCCTTGACATTAACATGAACTCTCAAGTGATAATTACTTGTCTCCATTAAAAGATACACAAAAGAGAGATGAGAAGGCTACACCCCACATTTGGGAGAGTGAAGGGACGAAGAATGGGGAGCGATCTCTAACTGTAGCTGAGGCATTTTATTTCTTTAGAAAGGAAAACACCAAAGCAAATATGTTAAAATGTTAATAAATATTTTATATAGGTATTGAAAAGAGATTTTTTAATGGTATTTTCTGTCCTTTTTGTATGCTTGGAATATTTCTTGCTTTTAAAATCAAAAGAAACTAAAAGATAATAACTGCAACTTTTTAAACAATTACATTTTAACACTACAAGGAACTTCATCCATGGATTACAGAATGAGAGGAGGGGGCCTTGGCCCTAAAACATCTGCAAACTTAAGTCTAAAATAGACTCTCACTAATTTGTGAAAAATATTTTATTTTAAAAAGGCAATAACTCCTAGAATAGTTTCAATAAGGCCTAGATGGATAAAAATCTAATATGATTTTGGTTTAGGCATGCTGGGGGTTTGCGATGGTGGTAAGAGAAGATTATGAAGACAGGAGGAAAAGCATTTAGCACTTTATGTCTAAATATTTCTTTTCTCATGCAAATCTCAACAGAAAACAAACAAAAATATTCCAGAGTAAAAATTAGTTTAACATTGAAAAACCAAATATATTAACAACAACATTTTGTTTGTTATAGCTTCATAAATTGTAAAAATCCAACACCACACAAAACCACCATGGGGGTCTAAGATGTTCATTGGTATTTTCCAGTTGCCATTAACCACATATGGTCAGGTGAGAATTTTTATAAGCCAAGCTAAAAAGATGGATGTATACATGGTGAATGAAAACTCTAGATGCCCTCAAATGGGAAAAAAAAACAAACCAACAAATCAAAACCCAAAACAAAACATTAAGAACACAATTGAATCATTTTGGCAAAGATACAGAACTTCCAAAGGGCATTTGAAACTAAAACTTAATTAGATGAGCTGTTCCTCAAATAGTTGGGAATTTTACTGAGTAAACATGCTTTGTTTGCCTTCATTAAAGTACTAGTTTAGTCACGTTCAATGAAAGAAATTCTATAGGAAAAAACTGAAGCGATTAGAGAATCCCTCAGACAAGGCAAAAAATAAATACAGATTAAACAATAAGGACCCACTGTATAGCACAGGTAACTATATTTAATGTCTTCTAATAATTTATAATGAAAAAGAATCTGAAAAATTATCTATACATATATATGAATCACTTTGCCGTACACCTGAAACTAGCACAACATTGTAAATCAATTATACTTCAATTAAAAATAAATTTTAAAAATTCATTGAACATTTATTGAGCTTTTACTGTGTGCCAGGCACTATTCTGAATGCTTGGTCTGTATTAACTCGTTTAATCCCCAAAAGCCCTACTGTTATCCCCTGATGAAAAGGCAGCATGAAGTGACTACAAGAGCTACGCCAGGTGGAGCAGCCTCAGCTCCTACAGCCGCCCTCCTTACCACTGTACTACATTGCCTTTGGGACTTAACCAATCTAGTCAGACTGTCTCAAAGAAAAACCAGGTTTCTGCCAGCCAGAAATGATTTGCAGTGAATTGATCTGAAATGTGTCATAATAGAGTGTATTTGTGTGGACAATATTTGCTATTTGAAATTTTTAAATGAGAGAAATAATTATTCTTATTCAGTTGACTGGGACTTTGAACCTCCTGATATTTATTTTGACCAGTCCTTCCAACTAATTTAAGTCTCCACCCTACCCCCACACTCGTGCCAAGGGCTTTTAGCTCCAGATCTTTTCTTTGGAATACCGGGAGGGAGAATGTGCGCTCATTCCGTCACGGAATAGTCACCACTGTTATGCCTATTCACCCTGCCATCATCTCTTGCCGGGGCCTCTAAAAGCAGCACTGTGACTGGGAGGTTAAAAGAAAGGAGTCACTATCCACTGCTGAGCCTACTCGTCAAGTGATGTTCTCTCCGCAGACAAGTTCATTTTATAACCTATGAAGACTAAAAGGACATTTTCTGCAATTTCTGCTTGAGATACAGCTACTCTCAAGGGGCTGGGAGGTGGAGGGAGGAATGGAGATTTGGGAGAGGTCTGTGGTGAAGGGGTTCAGAACAAGCTTCCCCAAAATGTGAGACTTTGGCACATGGATTATTTTGAGCTAAAGGCAATCAAAACCCTACGGGCTCAAGAAAATCTTCTGCCTCTGCCTTAAACTAGCTAGAAGAATTTAAATTGGGGGTCTTGGGGCTTCCCTGGTGGCGCAGTGGTTAAGAGTCCACCTGCCAATGCAGGGGACACAGGGTTCGAGCCCTGGTCTGGGAAGATCCCACATGGCGCGGAGCAACTAAGCCCGTGAGCCACAACTACTGAGCCTGTAGGCCTAGAGCCTGTGCTCCACAACAAGAGAAGCCACTGCAATGAGAAGCCTGTGCACCGCAATGAAGAGTAGCCCCCACTTGCCACAACTAGAGAAACAGCAACAATGAAGACCCAATGAAGCCATACATACATAAATAAAATTTTTAAATTAAATAAATAAATAAATTGGAGGTCTTCCCCAGAATGAGAATTATTGCCAGAGATAAATTTATCTGAGTGACCTATCTGCCTGGCAGGGCAAACAACTGCTCTTCTTCTTCTATTGTCTGTGTCTCCTCGCCAGTGAAGACCCTGGCCCCATTCCCCTTCCTTAGCTCAGGATGGCATATAGACCTCATTTTATCCTTCTGTCTTTGCATTGCTCATGTATGTGGGGTTCCCATACGTATGATATTAAATTTTCTTTTCTCCTGTTAATCTGTCTGATGTCAGTTTGATTGCGAGACCAGCTGTGAGAACCTTTGAAAGGCAGAGGGGAATTCTCCCCTCTCCCCAGTGGCTGGCTATGGGACACTTATCACAGACACAAGGCAGTAAATAGCACCTCTACCCAGAACCCAAAATACCTGACTTTGAAATCTGAGTTTTAAGACAACTGCTTTAGCTAAATATTAATGCCTTTTTTTTTTTTTTTTTTGTCCAGGAAAGGCTGACGGTGGCTTCAGAATTTCTACGGAGGAGGCCTTAGGGTCAGCATAACCTGGGCTACATAAATTGTCCACGTAAAGAGGAGAAGAATTGCTGATGGGGATAGATTTCTGGAGGAGAGTTAAAACTCTCCCATGCTCTCCTCTGGTGCTCTGTAACCTCCATTCTTTCATTACGTTAAGTACCAATTCAGACCTCACTATGTGCACAGTACCAGAGAAACCGGGGAAAGTGTAAAAGAAGCATTAGACAGGGCTCCTGCCCTCCAAAAACTTATACTTATTGGTGAGAAAAGCATATCCAGTGGAACAATTACATAATAGTGACAGACTGTGACAAGGCCATCTGTGAAGATGTGTCAAAATATAAACCAAAAATCAGAAAATGTAAAGAGATTTGGTGAGACATAAAGGAGAGAGACAAGCAGAGAAGACAGTAGGAAATTCAGGGACAAGAGGAAAGGTTACCAGCAAAAACTTAAGCACAGCCTATTCAATGGCTGAATCAAACACCTGAGGATGAGGAGAAAAGTTGACCAGAGACATGAGGGACCAAGGTGTAGAAACATAAACCAGGGAGTTAAGACTTTATCTGCCAGGCATTTGGGAACTACCAGCCCCGGGATGACATAAAAGAGAGTGTCAGGGAGGAGGGGGTGGTGCTGGGCAGGGGGGCTTGTGTTGTAACACCAACCGGAGAAGAGCAGACAAACAAGCTTGACCATGTCTTGTGAAACTTCCTGTGGTTTTGTGAGGGAATCACACGGTGCAGAAAGGATGAGCGCTGGGTTTGCATTGTGAGACATGACTCCAAATCCTTGAACTTTGGATCACTGACTGCTCGTGTCAAAAAAAAACTAGCAACATTCAATCTCCGGCTAAACTCGAAAAATGCGAGTGATAAGGACTGTTCAATGAACTTTGACAATCGTGTATAACTGTGTAACCCAGCATAACCACAGTCAAAACTTAGGACAGTCCCCACCACGTATCTTTGACTCTGCCTATTGTATTCTATTTTACCACGACTATGTCCTTTTTTTATAAACCTACTATAACCATGATTTAATGTCAACGGTTTCTTTCAACAAATATCTCATGATTCTCTTCTGGGTTTTAAACAATCATTACACAGACTGAATGTACATTCTACCTAGGGAGGTCATATGGGGAGGAAGAAACTTTTTCCTCTATCCTCTTAGGTCCGGGTTCTAGAGCCCTAACTGACAAAAGACACATTAGTAGGAGAAAAGGATTTGTTACATAGGCCTAGGGGAGCTTCCCAGAAAAGGACTGAAAGCCCACAGAGGCGGATAGACCTGAGGCTTAAAGATCTTTATATCACTGTGAAGGAGGTTTGGGCTGTGGCCCGGGAGGAGGAGGAGGTTGTAGGAAGGTCACCAGGTAAATAAGTGTTGTTTAGTAAAATTAGTTAAGCCGACGCAAGTCCTCTCAGATGATAAGAGTCTCTGGTCATTCTCTTTCTACAGGAGAGAAAGACACCTTTACAGATGGAAATTTCCTTTATAAAAATGTAAATTTACTTTACAAAAGGGAAATTTATACTCTGGTTTTAGAGCTTTTCTGGAGTTGGCTGTTCTTCAGTTGTTCTCCACTCAAAAGAATCTTTATGCCAGGGTGGTGTATTTTGGGGTGGTGTGTCCTGATCCCCCTCAGTAGCAGGTTGGAAATAGCAAAATTACTGAAAGTCCTTTAAAGGCTGCCATATTCCTTTTTGCATCTTCAACCCATTGCTTGTCCCATAACCCCTCAAATAAAAAAAAAAAGATCCCATTCAGCGTTGCTTTAACAGCTTTAACAGCAAAGACAAAAAATGCATTTTATTAGTTTTATCTGTTCTTACCTCCCCAGGCAGAATGTACCTTCGGGCTATGTAATGTTTGTTTAAAACCCAGAAAAGAATTATGCAATATCTGTTGACAGAAACTCTTTACATTAAGTTACGGTTGTAGTAGCTAAAAAAGAAAGTACAAAATCATGGCAAAATAGAACACAATGGGCAGAGTCAAAGAGAAATGACAGGAACTATTCTAAATCTTGACTGTGATCATAGTGGCTCACGCAATGGCATACATTTGTCAAAATTTGTTGAACTGTGCTCTAAAAAGGATGAGTTGCCTTGTATATAAATTATGCCCTAATGTTTTAAAAAAGGCGAAAGGTAATTAACAAACCAGCAAAAAATAATGAGAATTTTGTCACAAACAGCAAACATCCCTAATCCAAAAAATGCTCCTAAACATCAAGAAGAGCGGTAACCCAACAGAAAAATGGGCAAAAGGTAAGTTCAGGTAGTTACAGAAAACAAAGGAAAATAGCCCTTAAGCCTACAAATGAATGTGCAACCTCCCAATAAAAATGCAAATTGGAGGTGGGGGAGGGGGATTGGCTGAAGGCAATCAAAAGGTACGCGAACTAAAAAGTCAAGAGACGCGAACTAGGGATAAAACGTACACCATAAATACAATTAACGCTGCTGTATGTTACATGTGAAAGTTAGGAGAGTACATCCTAAGAGTTCTCATCACAAGGAAAAACTTTTTTTTCTATTTCTTTAATTTGGTATCTATATGAGATACTGGATGTTCACTAAACTTATTGTGGTAATCATTTCATGATACGTGTAAATCAAATCTGTGCTGTGTACTTTAAATATATACAGTGCTGTGTGTCAATTATATCTCAATAAAATTGGAGGGGGAAAAAGGAAATTAAAACTACTGCAATATATAATTTGTTTTCTATCAACTTGGCAAAAATACAAAAAAGTTCAACAGGGACTTCTGTTGTGGTCCAGTGGTAAAGAAACTGCCTTCCAATGCAGGGGATGTGGGTTCGATCCGTGGTCGGGGAACTAAGATCTCATATGCTGCAGGGCAACTAAGCCCTCGAGTTGCAACTACTGAGCTCAGGATCCTCAACTAGAGAGCCTGCGTGCCACAAACTACAGAGCCCACGTGCCCTGGGTCCTGTGCGCCACAACCAGAGAAGAGAAAACCCGCACACCACAACTAGAGAAAAGCCCAAGTGCTGTAACAAAAGATCCTGCATGCCTTAATGAAGATCCCATGTGCCGCAACTAAGACACGATGCAGCCAAAAAAAAATTAAATTGAAAAAAAAGTTAGATGACTTTGTTACCGAGGTTGCAGGGAAACAGGCATTCTCACATAAGATTGTTTTTTGTTTTGGTTTGGTTTTTTGGTTTTTTTAGGTATATAAAAAGAGATTTATTATGAAGAATTGGTTCACAAGATTATAGAGGTTGAGAAGTCTCATGATCTGGTCTGCCAGCCTGAGGCTTAGGAAAGCCAGTGGTGCAGTCCCAGTCCAAGCTTGACAGTCTCAGAACCAGGGTAGCCAATGATGTATGTAAGTCCCAGTCTGAGTCTGATGGCCCAAGAACCAGAAGTGCCGACCTTCAAAGGCAAGAGATTGCACCCTCAACAGATTGGGTGATGCCCACCCACACCCGTGAGGAGGTCTTCTTCACTCAGTGTGCTGACTCAACTGCTAATCTCCTCCAGAAACCCCCACAGACACATTCAGAAATAATGTTCTACCAGCTATCTGGGCATCCCCCCACCCAGTCAGGTTGATGCATAAAATTAACCATCACAGTGACTATTTTTTGTTTTTCATCATAAGAGTATTTTGTCTTTTACTCAGTTAATTCTTGTGATTGTATTATATCTTCAATTATACAATCCTCTGTTTCTTTTTCTAAATTGCAGTATAGTTGATTTACAATGTTATGTTAGTTTCAGGTGTGCAGCATAGGGTTTCAATACTTGTATAGATCATACTCCATTTTAAGTTATTACAGGGACTTGGGACTTCCCTGGTGGTGCAGTGGTTAAGAATCTGCCTGCCAATGCAGGGGACACAGGTTCAATCCCTGCTCTGGGAAGATCCCACATGCCACAGAGCAACTAAGCCTGTGTGCCACAACTATTAAGCCTGTGCTCTAGAGCCCGAGAGCCACAACTACTGAGTCAGAGCACCTAGAGCCTGTGCTCCGCAAAAAGAGAAGCCACCACAATGAGAAGCCAGCGCACCACAACAAAGAGCAGCCCCCGCTCACCACAACTAGAGAAAGCCCATGAGCAGCGATAAACACCCAATGCAGCCAATAAATTAAAAATAAATAAATAAATAAATTTAAAAAGTAAAGTTATTACCAGGAATTCCCTGGCAGTCCAGTGGTTAGAACTCGGCGCTTTCACTACTGGGGCCTGGGTTTGATCCCTGGTCAAGGAATTAAGATCCTGCAAGCTGCGTGGCGTGGCCAAAAAAACAAAGTTATTACAAAATAATGGCTATGTTTCCCTGTGCTGTATATCACATATGGTTGCTTGAATGCAAAATGGGTACAACAACTCCAGGGGAGGATAATCTAGCACTATCTAGCAAAATTACATATACATTTCCTCTTGTGGGAAACAATTTCAAAGACACACTAAAAATTCTCATGATTAAGGTTATGACTACCATTATTTATATAAACAATTTAAGTAATGGAAAAACTCCAAGTATCCATCAATTGGGCAATGGGCTAAATAGTACTATGTAGCCATAAAAAAGAAATTAGAACAATCTCAGCACACGGGTATAGAATGATTTCCAGGATTAATCATTCCAATACAATCGTGCAGAACAGTTTGTTATATGCTATCTATTTGGAGAATATTTTTTAAAAGAAGCAACAGGAGGATAAACCAAAAAATAATAAATATTAGTTACTTCTAGAGGGATGGAGGGAACCAGTGGAGGCACAGGAAATAGAATCACAACTATGTGAACATATCTTGGTATATAGTTTGGACTTTGGAACCGTGTGAATGTTTACATAATTAAAATCTAAGCTTTATCAAAAGGGGGAAAAGCAACCCCCCTGCAAACTGAAAACACATTAAGATAAATGAAACTAACAATATTTAGTATTGCAGACACACATAGAAAATTGTTTTGAATGCCTTTAAAATAGTATTTTGACTTTATTTCCCTTAGTATGAGATGTTCTAAGTATAAACTATTTACCAGGCTTCCCTGGTGGTGCAGAGGTTAAGAATCTGCCTTGGAACTTCCCAGGCTGCTCAGTGATTAAGAATCCTCCTGCCAATGCAGGGAACACAGGTTTGAGCCCTGGTCCAGGAATATCCCACATACCTCGGAGCAACTAAACCTGTGCGCCACAACTACCAAGCCTGTGCACTAGAGCCCTCGAGCCACAACTATTGAGCCCACGTGCCACAAATACTGATGCCCGCATGCCTAGAGCCCGTGCTCTGCAACAAGAGAAGTCACTGCAATGAGAAGCCCGTGCACTGCAACAAAGAGTAGCCCCCACTCACCACAACTAGAGAAAACCCATGTGCAGCAACAAAGACCCAACGCAGCCAATAAATTAAATAAAAATAAATTAAAAAAAGAATCCTCCTGCCAATGCAGGGGACACAGGTTCGATCCCTGGCCTGGGAAGACCCCACATGCTGTGGAACAACTAAGCCCGTGTGCCACAACTACCGAGCCTGTGCTCTAGAGCCCGCAAGCCACAACTACTGAGCCCATGTGCCACAACTACTGAAGTCCCCGTGCCTAGAGCCTGTGCTCCGCAACAAGAGAAGCCACCGCAATGAGAAGCCTGCACACCACAATGAAGAGCAGCCCCGCTCACCACAACTAGAGAAAGCCCGCATGCAGCAACGAAGACCTGATGCAGCCAAAAATAAGTAAGTAAGTAAGTAAATAAATAAATGTGTACGATTGTAGGGAAAAGGCAGTCTTAAAAAAAAATTTACCAAGTACTCTTCAGCTGCAAAAGTGTTATAATGGTATTATTATTTTAAAATGATTATAGGAATATTTGTAGGGTAAAGTAATTAAGTGATAATGACAGCATTGTTTTTATGTGCTTATTTTTTAGCAATATATTTCGATGTATGTATGGATGAAATGACATGATGTCTGGGAATTTACTTGAGCAAAAGAAAGAAAAAGGGAATGGATAAAACAAGGGTGGCAAAATACTGACAATTGTTGAATGTTTCTGATGGGTATATGGGAATTCATTATACAATTCATTCTCATGTTAAGTTTTAAAATAAAAATTGATGCTATTTTTAGTACCTCCACTTGAATACAATCACCGACTCTCTTACACTATTTAAAAATAAATTCAGCTGGGACCAGATCTGAACCCCTATGAGAAAACCTCTTAGCATCCTTTCATCTTCAAAGCTCTTTAAAAACCTTTAAGTTAGAATCTCATTGTGTCATTGAGGAATATTTCAGTTAATTGCTGCTTTTCTACTTGGAGAAATTAAACAACAGGAATATAATAATAATAGCTTGATGTATCTTGGGCCATGATTTTTAAAGTGCTCATGGCACTTTCTCACGTAGTTATCTCAGCTTCACCTAAAGGCTCTGTAATTACTGCCGCTTCACAGGTGGGAAACTGAGTCTTGGAGAATTTCAGCGATGGTCCGTGATCACAGCTGAACTGACACTGGGACTCAGGTTTCCTACCAGCCCGTTCAACTATTTTATACAGACTACAGAGGAAATTAACATCCAGAGAGGAGATTAAAATTAATGATATTTTAGCTTTCACACGAGCACTCTGGTTAAATAGTATACACATTAGAAAGATCACCTTAAAACCCTAAATTTCATATATAATGAATAGTCTAGAACTAGTTGAAAACCTTGCTATGCATTCAGGCTTTTCCCTCGTGTGTGTGTGTTTGTGTGTGTGTGTGTGTGTGTGTGTGTTTGTTCACCTGTCTTCCTTTTCAACACTACTATGAAATCAAGGGTGTCCCTTCCCTTTTATTTGAAAGTCAAGTTCATGGGCTTATGTCCACAAAGTAATCATGGTAGAACACAGTGGTTATTTAATGTGCTTGTGCTATCTTGGCCCCTTTCCTTTATATAGGGAAGAATTGGGCTCGTAAGTTAATGTTCATCAAATCGTCACAGAATGCCTTGTCACAGGGCAAGCCTAAGTCTTGAACACCTTTTCTTTATGGGAAAAAAAAGTTGTTGATTTAAATCAGCACCCTGAAATGTTTTACATTCATGCTCATGTTTGTGGAAGCAATACTGGCATGTGGGAAAGCCCTGACTACAGGTCTGCTATCTTTAGTCTTTAATTGTAGAGTGTCATCTTTAACTGTTTGATCTGACACCTTTAATATGGAAAAGAGAATTGACTTCCAACCTAAATTCCCACGTTGCCCTTGATCTTTGATTTATGTGATACATTTGATATTATTTGAATTCTTTGTTTTACTATGTTTCAAAAGGCAGCATGATTATTTCTAATTTTTCCTTGTTTTTTTATTTTTTATTATTTTTATTTTAAAAATTTCCTATTGAGGTATAGTTGGTGCACAATATTATGTGTTTCAGGCATACAACATAGTGACTCACAATTTTTAAAGGTTATATTCCATTTATAGTTATTATAAAATATTGGCTATATTTCCTGTATTGTAAACTTCAGTGTTTTTTAAAATTTTGGTCATAGAAATTTTTTACAAATTAAAAATTAAAAAGAAGTCATGGAAAAAAATTATAGAAATTAAAAGGTATATATTTTTTACCCCATTAAAAACATTCAGCCACATTAAAAGTTACATAAAACAGGTTTTTATGTATGTATATTCTATAGACATTAAAATCATCTTGTTTAATATCATGCAGAAATATTCATGATTTAATATCAAATTAAAAATGTAGGATACAAGACTAAATATATGGCATGACCCCAATTTTGTCTAAAAATAATTTATGCATAGAAAAAAATTAGAAAGAAAAAAAAAGAAAGATAGAATGTTTATATATATCATCTTAGCCTGGTAGAATTATGGGCCATTTTTCTTTTCTTTGTTTTTCTACATTTAAATTATATTAATATAAATTAATATAATTTACATTTAAATTAAATTTCTATTATAGAAATTTCTACATTTCTATAATAGATATATGTTGCTTTTATCATAAGAAAATATATTTAAAATATATATTTAAAATATATTTTAAAATCTTTTCTACGCCAGATTTTAATCTACATGAATGAATATTTTAAATACGGATTGTACACAGCCCTCATCAGCTCTGTGGCATGTAGAAATGGACTACAAAATGTACAATTGACTGGACAGTTCACAATTCACTTTTCCAACTTTCTATCCATCACAGCAGCAAAAGCGCAAACGTAAAGAAATGTTTCCCTGTGACATTTTCCTCTATTCACTTTCTTTATTCTCAGTAACCATGTGAATAAAACCAGAAATAATTTGCTCTTCCCTGATGTACTAATTCAGCAAATGGATTCTGATAAATATAGAAACCTAAAATGCAGCCATGTTTATTTAGTATAATACTGTGAAAGAACTCAACACTATGATCTTGAAAAAATACTGGGTTGAGATACCATTGTCTATGTTGAGAAATTTTTAACTAGAGCAAAAATAGAACTGTTACAGTTTCCATTTTCTTCATAGTTACATGTCGAAAGTGGTTGGAATACTAAAAACCAACCAGGACCTTGCCTCTTAGCATAGAAGCCACAAGTGTGGAAGCTCAATAGCCTGGCAAATACCAACAGAATACCTCCCTCTGCACTAGAAGCATCCATCCCTTACCCCACACATGAAACAGGGGATGGGGGGGTGACACCACCAGGCTTCAGGCACGTTAGTCCTCTGGATGGTGACCCACTTTTGAAACTGAGGCCTTTAAATTATAAACACAACTTTGTAAGTCAACTATACTTCAATAAAACAAACATTTTTAAAAAGAAATAACATGAAAACCCCACAACATTGTAAATTAACAACTATACTTCAACAAAATATATTAAAAAAAAATAAAATAAAAACTAAATTATGTATTTTACATTCCACTTAGCAATACCCTGGCCAGGCAACATAGCAGTCTTATAGATAAAAACAGCCACAGGTTATTGTCAAAATATCAGCCATTTTTTCCTTGGGGAAAATTTAAAAACAGAAGAAACACAAAAACACAGACACTACCACTACACAAAAACATACGAGGAGGGCATATGGAAAATAGACTTTAAAAAAAGCATACAAATTTGGAGGTAGAACATTTGGCTTTGGGTAAATTATTTTACTCCTCTTGAATCTTAGTCTTCTCATCTGCAAAATGAGGATAACAATAATAATACTATTTAAAATATGCATCAGTGATTATCTCTGGAGAGTGCGTTTATGCAGGATCTTCACTTTCTAATTTTTAAGAGAATGAGAAATGCCTATTTCACAAGATTCTAAAGAGGATCAAGTGAGACAGTGACTGTGAAAGCTTTTGTAGACACTAATGCTCTTCCATGACAATTGTTAAAGACATGTCTCCAAAACTCAGTAAGAGTGTTGATCAAGCACTGGGGAAAGAAACATCTTACTTTTACCTCTCTTCATTTATTGGCATCTGTGTTAGGAGCTATTCTGTCAAATATTAGTGCTTAAGAAAAGGCACTACATCCCCAGTATTGTCTCCCCAGTCAGAGAAAGAAATCTTTGTAGTCTTAGACTTTTCAGTAGTCACCCAAGAAATCCCCATTGGTATCTCCAGCCTTAGGCTGGCAGCTCCATCCTGCAGGACAGCCTGGATTCAAGGGACCCTTTTGTGCTTTTCCAGAGCACTTGCTCCTATAGCATAATTTTACACTATTGCAATGGACATAGTATAAGTTGTTATGCTCCAGCCAACTAAATCTTTCCTCTTCTCCAGGGATTTGCTAAGGATTCGACGATTTCCGTTAGAAATCAATTCTCTGTAAGGACTTTTCTTTTTAAATTTATTTTATATTGGACTGTAGTTGATTTATAATGTGTTAGTTTGGATGCACAGCAAAGTGATTCAGTTACACATACACATATATCTATTCTTTTTCAAATTCTTTTCCCTGTAAGGACTTTTCCTTGTAACTCCTCACCTCCATCTCCCAAGGGTGATAGTAAGATTTTCTTGGACACTTTGGTTGAGTGTATTTATTGTATGCACGTCCTCTGGAATTCATAGGAAAGGTCACAATCATAAAGATTCAAGAATTTTGAAGGGAAAGAAAGGAGGTAAGAAGATAAGGAGTGGAACAATAACTTCCTTTTTTTTTTTTTTGGATCTCATTAGTAGAAGGCAGCAAGACCTCTGAGGGTATGGAAAGCTGGCAGGAGGGGCCGAAAAGAGATGTGGACAACAAGGACAACAAGGGAGGTGTGAGCTCTTCATGATAAACTTTACCTCATAATTTTGTCTGACCCTGGCTCCATAAACAAACGGTCCCTCTGCCCCTCTGGGCAAAAGAAGCAATCAGAATAATTAAATGTTCAGCGTTTGTTAGATGCTAAGTACCTGCATTTCAGCTGAGAAAAGAACTATTCCACCAAGTGGGGATTTTTCTCTTTAGAACTGCCCTGCAGGAATCAAGTTGGCACCAAAGACTGCTCTGTTTCCCTCGGCGTCCTGCCTGCAACCCGTAAGTTATCATCAGAGGAAGGAAACGCCTGAGAGATCTGAAGGTTTTAATTGTTGCTGAGCACAGATGGTTTGGATTATTGCACAGCAACGCAGCTCAAGGTCATGGTCTCTGGCTGTAACCAGCTGCCTGAATATACGGGTTTAGTTGGATGGCAGCGTTTCTGGGCAAGAGCTGTACAGCTCCACTGAAGCAAGGTTAGAGCCTGGAACATTGGCTGACGGAGATTAAAATGTATGTTTATCAGAAATTGATTGCACAGATAAACCCACCATGTTTTTCATGCAAAATGAGACCTTGCCAGTGAGGTTCAAAAGAAAACCGGATTGGAGTAGGGGAGAGGACAGGATTGGGGGACAAGAAGTTACGCAAATGCCACGCAGGAGCCCTGGCAGTGAGAGCTGCCAGGGTAGATGACCTGAGGGACAGGGGGGTGGAGAAGTGTGCCTGGTGTCAGCAGACATCGTGTGGATGACGGAAACACAAGTCTGACTTCCCCTACCTGACACGCGCACTTAAGCTCTGCACGCCATGAACAGCGATTAAAAAAAGGAATTCTTTTTAATTTCAGAAAGAACCTTGGACTTCCCTCCTGGCGCAGTGGTTAAGAATCTGCCTGCCAATGCAGGGGACATGGGTTCGAGCCCTGGTTGGGTAAGATCCCACGTGCCGCAGAGCAACTAAACCCGTGTGCCACAACTACTGAGCCTGGGTGCTGCAGCTACTGAAACCCACACACTTAGAGCCCATGCTCCGCAACAAGAGAAGCCACGGCAATGAGAAGCCCATGCCCCACAATGAAGAGTAGCCCCTACTCACTGCAACTAGAGAAAGCCTAAGCGCAGCAATGAAGACCCAACTCAGCCAATAAATAAATAAATAAATAAATAAATTAAAAAAGAAAGAAAGAAAGAAAGCCCAAACAAAGCAGCTGCATTAACTATGCCAGAGGGTGGAGACCAGTTTGGTCCCCCGTGGGGCAAAAAGACTCAATACTTTGTGCAGTAGCTATATTCCTGAGTCCTTCTTATTACCTTGAGTAGGGAGTGGAGTGGAGGTGGGGTAAAGGAGATCTCTGGGGGTGGAAAACTGCATATGTTGAAAGCAAAAAGCAAGTAGAGGGGTCTCTCTGAAATGTGTACTTAGCAGCCCAAGGTTTATGCCACCGTCACTAGCATGGATCAAGCCTTTCAAAATGAGTGGTGGCTCAAAACTCCTTCTGCACTTTCAGCCTTCCCATGCAGAGATGAGAAAGTAAATGGGAGTACAGACTGGTCAAAATGGTAGGAAAATCACTAGCAGAGCCAAATCAAAACTCTGGCTCAACCTTCAGCATCTTTCCTGTCCGGCAATGCCCAAAGCACAACCAGGAGCCACCAAAGACCCCAAGTGTGATTCTGCAGCAGGTGTGAAGGTGGGTTTTGGGAGAGAGGTTGTTTCAGAATGAGATCTTTCCAAACTCCATAACTTCTTTCCTCTCCTCCTAAGACGTACCTCCACCGCTCCCCCCTAAGTCTCACCCTTCCAAGATCTCTGCAGGATGATGAGTTGTCATTGATAGGACTGTTTGTACCCTGAATATCTTGGAGACAAAAAAATATTGTTACCTAGAGTGTCCTTCAAGCTCTAAAAATGATATTCTATGAATCAAATTGTAAAGCTTTAAATATAAAAACAGACATAATGATTTATTTAGAAATTACCTAAGGAAAGGTCAGTCTAGGTAAGTTTTCAGGATGTATTTTTTTCCTAGAGTGAGCAGGCCAGTGCTGGTAGCCAGGCACCTAAGTAGAAGAGGAAAATGTAGTGAACTTCAGAGAGGTGAGCAGAGAGATGGCAACACACTGAAAAATCTGTAAAGGTAAGGCTTCACTATTTTACAGCACACCCAGATCTACTGGTTGGGGAGCCTTTGACCTAGGTCAGTTTTTCTGTCTTCTACAGTAAAAAGTATCTTTATCTCCTCTGAATAATGCTTTCAGACTTAAAAAGATGATGCATCTTTCTTCAGGCTTTAGCAATGAGATCTTCCTTATATGTAACATTTAAAACTTGCCTCTAGAACTGATTTTTTTTTGCGGGGGCGGGGCACACCACCTGGCTTGTGGGATATTAGTTCCCTGACAGAGGATTGAACACAGGCCCACAGCAGTGAAAGGGCTGAGTTCCTAACCATTGGACCACCAGGGAATTCCCCAAACTGATTTTTTTTTAATATTTATTTTTTCCATCACTGGATGTGACTACTTTCTGGTGTTATATTTCTATATAATAATAACTATTATATTATTATTATTAAATTATTAAATATTATTATATTGTTATTTCCATGTTATACTTTGTTCTGAAAGAGCACTTTATCTAACCACTGCTATAGTGGTTACTAAAAAAAACTAACCTGATGGTTTACAGTGCTGTGCTAGATCTCTTATGAGCTGTGTATACAATCCTAATAAATTTTTCCCTGATAAAAGCCCTGCTAACAACCCGAATTGTCCATAGACCCACAAGGTATCTACTGAGATGCTCAGCCACTTTTGATGGGCTCCGTTTGGACCCAACTACTATTGTCAAGTTATTACAGAAAAGTCAAGAACTGGATGACTGGTTAGATTAAAGAATGTTTATCAAGCCTTTTCTTGCTTCCTTTTTTTATTTTTAAGACATGGAGGAACTTTTTTTTTTTTTAAGATTATTTATTTACTTATTTTTTGGCTGCATTGGGTCTTCATTGCTGCGCATGGGCTTTCTCTAGTTGTGGTTAGCAGGGGCTACTCTTCATTGCAGTATGCAGGCTTCTCATTGCGGTGGCTTCTCTTGTTAAGGAGCATAGATTCTAGGCACAAAGGCTTCAGTAGTTGTGGCACACGGGCTCACTAGTTGTTGTGCACGGTCTTAGTTGCTCTGCAGCTTGTAGGATTTTCCTGGACCAGGGCTCGAACCCGTGTTCCTTGCATTGGTAGGCGGATTCTTAACCGCTATGCCACCAGGGAAGTCCCAAGCCTTTTCTTTTTTAATCACAGCTAATATCAAGCACATTTTACATTGTGACTTAATACACAGGTTTTACATATACATAATTGGTATAGGTTGAATTGTGTCCACCTCTCCCACCCAAAGGTATATTGAAGTTGGAACCCCCAGTACCTGTGAATGTGACTTTATTTGGAAATAGGGTCTTTGCAGATGTAATCAAGTTAAGATGAAGTCATTAGGATGGGCCCTAATCCAGTATGACTGGTATCCTTATGAGAAGAGGGAAATTTGGATACAGACACACACACACAGAGAGAACACCATTTGACAGCAGAGGCAGATGAGTGATGCAGCTGTAAGCCAAGGAATGCCAAGGATTTCTAGCCACTATGGGAAACTAGGAAGAGGAAAGAAAGAATCTACCCAGAGTTTCAGAGGGAACGTGGCCTTACTGACATCTTGATTTTGGACTTCTAGTTTCTGAAACTGTGAGGGAATAAATTTCTGTTGCTTTAAGCCACCCAGTTGGTAGTACTTTGTTATGGCAGCCCTATGCAGCTAATATGATAATTAAAACAAGGTTTTGATAGATGATACTTGTCTTTACTGTGTGCAATTTTATTCTATTTGTTGAAAATGCTTGTTGTAACCCAGTCCACTGATTTCACAACCCACGGTATGAAAAATACTGGACTAGAAGTGCTCTTTAGGCTCTTTCAAAACTTGAGAGTTTGCAACTCTCTGGCATACAAATGGGGGGTAGATCAGAAGAACCACAAAGCAAAAAGACCTGATTTTGTACCCTATTCTCAGCATAACCAATCTTTACCTCTAATTCCTTATAAATTCTGGAAAAAAATATTTTAATCTTAGACAATCCATAGTTATAACATTAAGAAGAGATTGTTGGGACTTCCCTCGTGGTGCAGTGGTTAAGAATCCGCCTGCCAATGCAGGGGACATGGTTTCAGTTCCTCCTCCCGGAAGACCCCACATGCCACGGAGCAACTAAGCCCTGGTGCCACAACTACTGAGCCTACGCTCTAAAGCCTGCGAGCCACAACTACTGAAGCCAAAGCCCGTGCGCCTAGAGTCCGTGCCCTGCAACAAGAGAAGCCACCTCAATGAGAAGCCTGAGCACTGCAGCAAAGAGTAGCCCCCACTTGCCACAACTAGAGAAAGCCCACTCACAGCAATGAAGACCCAACGCAGCCAATAAATAAATTACTTAAAAAAAAAAGATTTTTTTAGCAATATTTGGCTATTGCTTATAACTCCCTTTCCGCAAATAACAGATATTAAAACACCTAATTATAATTTAAATGTAATGATATTATCCTAATATTCCAGATTAATTTACAATTCCAGAGATGTTGGTCAAAGGATACAAACTTGCAGTTACAAGATGAATACATTCTGGGGATCCTCATACACAGCATGGTGATTATAGTTAATGCTGTATTTCATACTTAAAAGTTGCTAAGACACTAGATCTTAAATGTTCTCACCTCAAAAAAAGAAATGATAATTATGTGAAGTGATGGAGATATTAGCTAATGCTAATGTGGTAATCAGATTGCAAATATACGTGTATCAAATCAATATGCTATACACCTTAAACTTCCTACAAGTCAAATACATCTCAATTTTTTTAAAAACTGACAATTTCAGCCCTATTAAAAACGCCTCTGAAGCTGAGCGGGGATACACAGACTTTTATAAATTTATTTATTCATTTATTTATTTTCTTCATTGCTGCTGTGAGGGCTTCTCTAGTTGCAGAGAGCAGAGGCTACTCTTCGTTGCGATGCGCAGGCTTCTCAGTGCAGTGGCTTCTCTTGTTGCAGAGCACAGACTCTAGGTGCGTGGGCTCAGTAGTTGTGGCTCATGGGCTTATTTGCTCCGCGGCATGTGGTATCTTCCCAGACCAGGGCTCGAATCTGTGTCCCCTGCATTGGCAGGCAGATTCTTAATCACTGCGCCACCAAGGAAGCCCAATATTAGACGTTTTTATCATTATAAGACTGTGAACTCCCTGAGGGCAGAAAACATGATTTAGACATCTTTGTATCCACTGCATAACTTTGACACAGTGCCTTGCACAGGGCAGTTGTGCAATAATATTGGTTGAAGGAATTCACTTCTGACAACACAACCACTCCTACTGTTTCTTTCTCCTGCAAACATCACTGATTTCTCAAAGGAAGGCTAATCTGAAATGCCACAGTGAACTTCATGGGCATTAAATGTACCTCATTAATCTAAATGGCAGCTGCAAGTGGAACAGTTCTCAGCTTCAAATATGGGAAAAGCTTAAAGGACCGAGTGAGGTTCATCATCTATCTGTCATCAGGGCTGGAAATAGAAGCTAGAATTCCTGACAGCAAGACCCCTGTGGAGTGGGCTAGTCCTTTTTAAAGAACCTCATCAGAGTAGAGCTTAATAAACTACAGTACATTTCTGGGGGAAATGGGATTTTTTAAAGGGAAGAAAAGTTTTCCCTTCTTTTGTCATTCGTAGGAAGACCACGCAACAAATTTAGGGATCATTTGGAGAAACGAAAAAAATTATCACTACCAACTATTTTTTTAAATTTATCTTGTTTATTTATTTATTTATTGGGGTCTTTGTAGCTGCACATGGGCTTTCTCTAGTTGCGGCGAGTGGGGGCCACTCTTCACTGTGGTGCACAGGCCTCTCATTTTGGTGGCTTCACTTGTTGCAGAGCATGGGCTCTAGGCGCATGGGCTTCAGTAGTTGTGGCACGTGGGCTCAATCATTGTGGCTCATGGGCTTAGTTGCTCTGCGGCATGTGGGATCTTCCCAGACCAGGACTTGAACCCTGTGTCCCCTGCATTGGCAGGTGGATTCATAACCACTGCACCACCTAGAAAGTCTCAGTACCTTTCAGTCCTTGGTCAGAGGCATGCACACTTTACATACCTGCCATCATAGCGTGTGTACCTCTGTGCATCCTGCATCCTTTATTTTGCAAATTATCATAGATCCTTTTCCAGGTTCCTACACTTCATCAGAAGAAGAAGAATAATTATTTTTTTTGGCGGTGCCCCCTGGCTTGTGGGATCTTAGTTCCCCAACCAAGGATTGAACCTGGGTCAAGGCAGTGAAAGTGCGGAATCCTAACCACTAGACCACCAGGGAACTTCCTTGATTAGCAGTTTCGTGATCTGCATTTCCTGACTAGTGCTGTTAAGCACATTTTAATATATGTGTCGGCAAGGGACTTCCCTGGAGATCCAGTGGTTAGCACTCTGCTTCCACTGCAGGGTGCACGGGTTCCATCCCTGGTCAGGAAACTAGCCATGCAGCTGGCCAAACAAAAAATGTGCTGGCCATTCTTCTTTTGTGAGATGAGTACCTATTCACCTCATTCCTCCATTTTTTTCTCTTTCTTTTCTTTTTAATATTTATTTATTTATTTCGGCTGTGCCGGTCTTAGTTGTGGCATGCGGGATCTTTAGTTGCAGCATGCAGACTCTTAGTTGGGGCATGCAGGCATCTTCGTTGGGGCATGCAAACTCTTAGTTGCGGCATGCATATGGGATCTAGTTCCCCAACCAGGGATCAAACCCCAGTCCCCTGCATTGGGAGCATGGAGGCTTACCCACTAGACCACAGGGAAGTCCCTCCCCCATTTTTCTATTGAGCTTTTTTTCTTATTAATTTATAGTGGTTTATTATATATTTTGGATAGGAGACCTTTGTCAGAGATATGCTTTCCCCACTCCGAGGCTTGCCTTTTCACCTTTTTTAAAAATTTATTTATTGGCTGTGTTGGGTCTTCATTGCTGCTCAAGGGCTTTCTCTAGTTGCTGCCAGCAGGGGCTACTCTTTGTTGTGGGGCGCAGGCTTCTCAGTTCTGTGGCTTCTCTTGTTGTGAAGCGCTGGCTCTAGGTGTGAGGGCTGCAGTAGTTGCAGTGTGCAAGCTCAGTAGTTGTAGCTCGAGGGCTCTAGAGTGCAGGCTCAATAGTTGTGGCACACGGGCTTAGTTGCTCCATGGCATGTGGGATCTTCCTGGACCAGGGATCAAACCCGTGTCCCCTGCATTGGCAGGTGGATTCTTAACCACTGTGCCACCAGGGAAGTCCCTGGCCACTTGCTTTTGTAAATAAATTCTTAATGGAAGGCAGCCATGCCCATTCATTTGCATATTATCTATGGGTGCTTTCATGCTACAGTGGCAGAGTTGAGTAGTTGTGTCAGAGGTCTAATGGCCCACAAAGCCTAAACTATCTGGCCCTTTTCAGAAAAAGTTTGCCGACCCCTGAATTAGGCTAAATTAAAATTAGGAACTTCAGGTCTTTGAAAAGCATCATTAAGAATGTGAAAAGAGAGACTTCCCTGGTGGCGCAGTGGTTAAGAATCCTCCTGCCAAGGCAGGGGACATGGGTTCAATCCCTATTCCAGGAAGATCCTACATGCCCGTGGAGCAACTAAACCCGTGCGCCACAACTACTGAGCCTGTGCTCTAGAGCCCTCGAGCCACAACTAGTGAGCCTGAGTGCCACAACTACTGAAGCTTGTGCATCTAGAGCCCGTGCTCCGCAACGAGAGAAACCATGGCAATGAGAAGCCCGTGCACCACAATGGAGAGTAGCCCCTGCTGGCCGCAATTAGAGAAAGTCCGCACACAGCAATGAAGACCCAACACAGTCAAAACAATAAATAAATAAAATAATAAGTAAATCTTTAAAAAACAAAAAAATAAAAAAAAACAAAACCCAAAAAGAAGTAGCCAGATTTGGTGTGTGGGCTGTGGGTTACCAGTCCTCAATCTATTTACCAATATCAATCATTTCCTTTACGGTTAGGGTTTCTTTGCATCTTATTTAATAAATCTTTGCCTACTCCAAGATCATGGGGACATCTTATGATATCTTCTAGAAACATTATTTTTTTAGTTTTCACATTTAGATCTACAATCTAACTGGAATTTATTTTTTGTGTATACAGTAAGAAAGGAGTCAAGTTTCTTTTTCTTTCTTCATATAGATATCTAATTGATCCAGAAGCATTTATTTAAAAGACCATTCAGAGCATCACGTTTGTCCTAAATTAAATATCCATAAATGTGTGAGTCTGTTTCTGGGCTCTCAGTTCTGTTCCATTGGTTTATTTGCTTATCCTTGAGTCAAAAAGTCACATAGCCTTAATTACATTGACTTAATTTTTCCGAGAAAGAAAAAATTCCACATTGTTTTCATTAAGATGGCCTTAGCTCTTCTTGGCTGTTTGCATTTCCAAATATATTTTGGAATCAACACGTAAATTTTCACGAAAGACCTGTTGAGAATTCTATTGGGATTGCAATGGGGAGATCAACTTAGGGATAATTGACATATTTACATTGTTGAGTCTTTCAATCCATGAACACAACATAAGCCTCCTTTTTTCTTTCAGTGTAGCTTCTTTAGTTTCTCTCAATAGTCTTCTGTACAGAGATGTTGAAAATCTTTTGTTTGTTTTATTCCCTAGGTATTTGATTCTTCTTCATGCCCTGTAAATGTTATATTTTTTGTTTTCTTTTACAATTTTTTCGTTGCTGGCATAATAGAAATACAATTGGTTTTGTATATTGACTTTGAATCCAGTGACCTAGATAAATGCACTTATTATGATCCGAAGATTCTTTAGGGTTGTCCATGTATATAGTCATGTCATCTGCAAATTAGGACATGGCAAAGGGCCTGGTACAGGAAGGGTGAGGAAGTCAGGCCATTAATGCAATCTATCACGTCTTTATCAGAAAAAGACCAATCCCTTCCATTTCCAGTTTGTTGAGTGGTTTGTTTTGTCATCAGTGATGTCACATTTTATCAAATACTTTTTTTTTGCATCTATTGAGGTGATCATACGTTTCTTCTCTGTACTGCTTATGTGGTGAATTACACTGATTTTGGGTTATTAAACTCATCTGTAGGCTGCTGTAGTTGGCAGCCTCTAAGATGACCTGTGATCCCTGCCTCCTGGTATTCACACCCTTGTGTAATACTCTCCCATGGAGTGTGGGCTGGACCTAGTGACTCACTACTAATAAGTAGAAAATGGTAATAATGTGATGGGAAGTGACTTCTGAGGTTACATTACAAAAGATTTTACCTTACAAGAGATTTCAGTGTCTTTGTCTCTCTCAGCCTTTGCTGAGCAAGGTGCGGTGTTGTTAGTCTGCGATGGAGACACCCATTTATCAGGGAGCTGCTTCTGGCCAACAGCGAGTGAGGACGTGAGTCCTGTCAGTAGTCACATGACTGAGCTTGGATGTGGATCCTCCCCTAGTCAAGCCTTGAGGATTAAATAAGTTTATGAATGGAGGTAAAACATGTAGAAAGGCTTTGGCACCTAGTAAAATTCAATACGATTGAGCAATATTATCTCTGAGCTTGCCTTCCTTATCTATTAAATGGGAACATTAAGACCTATTTCATAGGACTTCCCTGGTGGCGCAGTGGTTAAGAATCCACCTGCCAATGCAGGGGACGTGGGTTCTATCCCTGGTCGGGGAAGAGTCCACGTGCCGAGGAGCAACTAAGCCTGTGCGCCACAACTACTGAGCCTGCACTCTAAAGCCCACGTGCCACAATTACTGAAGCCCGCATGCCTAGAGCCCGTGCTCCAAAGAGAAGCCACCACAATGAGAAGCCTGAACACCTCAACAAAGAGTAGCCCCTGCTCGCTGCAACTAAAGAAAGCCCGTGTGTGTGGCAACAAAGACCCAACGCAACCAAAAATAGAAATAAATAAATAAGTTTATTTTAAAAAAGACCTATTTTATAAATGAAATACTGTATTAGTAAGCACCTGATGAATAGTCACTACAGTTCTTAACTTTAACTGCTGTTTTTTAAAAGTAGGAATTGAACTTTAGTCATCTTGAGTTCCTTACTACTTACAACAGAATGCATGTTCAATCAATACTTTGGAATTAATTAACAAATTCAATCTGACTTCACACATGTAAAATAAAAAAAACAAGATCCATAGACTTGAACAAATCGTTCAACTGCTGTAGCTTCATTTATTGAATGATGGCGCTAGACTTTCTGTTTTCTTCAAGCTCCATTCATTCATCCCTCCATTCATTTATTCATTCACTTGTTCATTAGTTTAATTAATATTTATTGGACGTCAACCATATGCCAGTCTCTGTGCTTGGTGCTGGGATTCAGTCACGAAGAGAACAGATGGGACTCATGCTCTCACAAAGTTTACAGTCTAATGGGAGGAAGACGTAAAATAAATAATCACATACATACACACAAATCTACAGTCACAAACTGTGATGTGAGCTGTGAAAGAGAGGTTCAGGGTGCTATGGGAGAAATCAAAGAGGGAACCAGGCCTAACTCAGGGAAAGAGGAAGCTTATAAATGTCATACACTATGAAGTCTGAGCTCAGTAGAAGGATGTTTGCCCTCTGCCCATCAGAAAGAATAAAGTGATTCTGGCACCAACAGGATCTCCAGACTTGCTCTGCTTGCCCCCTCTGTCCACACCAGCATGCCTTGGTTTGTGTATGTAGCCATTTAGAGCCGGGCACAGCCAGCACTTGGGAACTTGACAAGAAGAGAGGACAGACCATTTGAACAGAATTCATCAGCCAGTTCTAATGAATGCATTGGAACCGTACAAAGAAAATGTCACGAATCTCTCCACAATCTCCACAGAATGCCTATGATGGGAAGCTAATTGCTGGAAAGGACCAGTGTCTTGCTGTGCACACCAGCTCAGAGAGGCTGCCAGGAGCTTGGCTTTTTCCCCCCTCACGGTAGCCAAAAAACATAGGTGTCTTAGAGAAAAGAAAGTGCAGAGGAAAGTGCTGAATGATCAGGAAACTCATTAATGCTAAAGCCTCAGCCCATCTCCAGACAGAATTCTTTGCGCGGCTGTCTCCTCCGTTGCCAGGTAATAGTGAGCTTTCAGGTTGGAGGGGGGTGTCCTCATGTCCTGTTGCTGGGTGGCCACCCCGTCCTCTGCAGCCCTTGCCTTGAAAGGCTGACAGCCTTTCTACTCTGTGTAGGTGGTCAGGGCCCAGCATCTGTGGCCTGTCATTATAAAGCACAGAGCAGGACACATGAGATGACATTCTCCAGACGCCTCTTGCACAGGCCGGTTAACATCTGGAAGGCTGACTTTCAGGTACTGCCTCTCTATTCCTGTAGCCCTTTCCTGTTAGGGGTTATTCCTGTTGCTGGAATTCAAGATTCTCTAATTGCTTAGGTAACACTCGGTCCCCCCTCAGAGTGTCCCACGAGTTATGCTTCACCTCCACAGCATGCACACTGGTGTAAGGCTTTCTGGAGCCAAGGAGTCCCCCGAGGGACAAATATTTACATGTTCCAGGAAAATGCTTCCAGATGATATCACTTGAACCTATCCCGGGTAGCGTCTAAGCCGCAGAGAAGCCGGCAGCATTAAAAGGACATAGCCTTGAGCGAGGCTTCTAGATACATCTTTACCTAGGATCTGGCTTGGCAGATGACTTGAGACCCCCTCAAGACCCTCCCCTGTGGCTGGCTTCACCGGGCTGTGATGAACAATGCCGAAATAACAGTACCCTCACTTTTTCAACCCTAAACAGATCCCTGTGGGACATGCCATGACTGACGTTAATACAAAAGCAGTTAGATTCTTGTGGGGGTTGTTCATATAGGAGAGGGCGTGGGGTGGGGGGTCGGGGGGGACTCAGGCAGCTAAATGGCTCCTTAGACAGACAATTCTTCCCTTTGTTTCTGGCTACCAGCTAGAAGCATGTTTCAATTTTCTGGTCAGCAAGTTAAGCCAGACGCACACATGGTGCCTTGACAAAGAGGCCAGTATGAAAAGATATTAAAATTCAAAACACACTTCAGAGATGGCCTTCTCCTCACATTGAATGGTCGCAGGGAGAATTCCTAAGTCAGAAAAGAGGTCAAGTGATAGTGTTGACTTCAGCTTTGTGTGTGCCTTGATATCAATCTGACGCCCAGATGAGGACCACCCAGGAGAAAAGGCTAAGCTAAAACATCTGCCCTCCTAACCCATCAGCCACTAAACATCAGCTTTAGGATGGCACCAAAATAAGCATTCTGAGAGGAGCCATGCATATCATCAGCACTGGTCCACGTTTTAATTACATCAGTCAATTACAGGGGACTTTCCTGGTGATCCAGTGGTTAAAAATCTATCTTGCAACGTAGGGGACGCCGGTTCAATCCCTGGTTGGGGAACTAAGATCCCGCATGCCACAGGGCAACTAAGCCTGCCTGCCACAACTGCTGAGCCCATGCACCACAACTAGAGAGGCTGTGCCACAACTAGAGAGCCTGTGTGCCAAAACTACAGAGCCCACACGCTCTGGAGCCTGCATGCCGCAACTAAGACCTGACACAGCCAATAAATAAATAAATAAATATTTTAAAAAAAATCATTTACAAAGATGCATCCTGTGCCTGGGGTTCAAGTTACAAAGAAAATCCTACACCCAGAAGTTTATTCTCCAAAGCTTGCACAACTTGTAGGGCAGAGTCTGTGAAAGCCAAGATCAAATCTGAGCCAGCTAAGGCCGAAGTTAGAGTAAGTCACAGATATTCACAAGCCTGAGGATGAGGAGAAGAAAGTTGCATATATTATAGGTGTTGTGTTTTGTTGTGTTTTGTTGTTTTGTTTTTGGCCGTGCTGTACAGCTTGTGGGATTTTAGTTCCCAGACCAGGGATTGAACCCGGGTCCTTGGCAGTGAGAGTTTGGAGTCCTAACTACTGGACCACCAGGGAATTCCCAGGTCCTGTGTTTTTAATGAGCGGATTATCCCCTAAAGACTTATTTTTAAGTCCGTTGTTTGAAAAGACTTAGGAATACATTTCCCCATAGGAACAATGATGCTGAGCTAGTTGTACTCTCTGATCAGGCCACAGACACTGTTTGGCACAGTGTAACGGAAATCACCTCTGGTTATCTTAAAACCGCAAGCCTGAGCCTTTGAGCCCCCAGGGTGACCGTGATGAGCTGGAGGAGGGAGGCACTGGTTATCTATAACTCATGGCAACGTTGCGGGGAAGGCTCAGTAGTCAGGTGGAAGGGGCCAGCAGTGCACTGCACAAAGCACCTGGCTGGAGGCCAAGTGGAGGCTGGGATTCAGTCCGCCCCCCCACCAGCATCTGTGGCACGTGTGGCTGCCAGAGGAGGACCCTTTTTCTAATTTGTGCTCTAAAGCTATGCCCCAAAGGAACTCTGGAGGCTTCAACTGCAAGAGCAAAAGACAGCTTTTCTAGAAGAGGGTAGCAAGAGTGGGAAGAAATGTTGGCAGAAGAGCACATCAGTGGGGGAGAGGGAAGAGAGAAGCCACCACCCACATACACATTTCTGTGTCTGGGTCACTGAATGCGGGAGTGGCTACAGACATGTCCTGACCAGAACCTCTGCTGGGAGCAACACTGAGTCCTCATCATCTGTTCTCATAGTCCACTGTGAGAGCTGCTCTGTGACCTGGCTGCTTCAGTGAGGGCATGGCAGTTACCTCAGCAAAGGCTCTTTACACCTTAGGGCTGGTGCTAGGGGGTGAATGAAAATGAGAATTTTGGAATTTCCATGGAATGTGGCCCCCAAAGAGATGAGGACATGCACATCCTCATCGCCTACTCGGGTGGAATCTAGAGGCTGTTCTGGAAACAGGGAAGGAGGAAAGGCCACTGTGTGCTATGCTGGTGGGTATGAGGAAAAGTAGCTGTGAAAAATGACCCCATCCCAACTCCAACAGGGATGAGTGATCCTTACAAAGCCCGAGGGCCTCTGTTGTAATAGAAAGCAGAAAAACAAGCAAGTGGTTAAAACAGCAAATTTTATATCTTGATTCATGTTCTTTCATGAAATATTTAGTGACCTTATGTTATTTTAATCTAGTTAATAACCAGAGGTTTATTGTTTCACATTAGGTAAAAACTAGAGGGACTTTTCTGGTGGTGCAGTGGTTAAGAATCCGCCTGCCAATGCAGCGGACATGGGTTCGAGCCCTGGTCTGGGAAGATCCTACATGCCACGGAGCAACTAAGCCCGTGCGCCACAACTACTGAGCCTGCGCTCTAGAGACCGTGCTCCGCAACAAGAGAAGCCACTGCAATGAGAAGCCCGTGCACAACAACGAAGAGTAGCCCCCGCTCGCTGCAACTAGAGAAAGCCCACGTGCAGCAACGAAGACCCAATACAGCCAATAAATAAATAAATTTATTTTTTAAAAAAACAAAAACACTAGATATTTCTGGGGAAAAAATAGCAAATTTTATGTTACAAACAAATGCACACAATTAAAGAACCAAAAACGAAAAAAAAACCCCACGCAAACACACACACGTAGACATATACATGTGGACACAACCCAGGGTGTACAGGGAAAGGCAGGATCTCTATAGAGACTCTTCCAGCATCGACTGGAGGTAGAGGCACAGCAGCACATCACCCCGCCTGGTGGAGGAGGCTGCTTCTCCCCTGCAGGGCACCAGGGAGGCAGGCTCAGAGGCGGTGGCCAGGTAGCCCCTCGGTCCCCACGTCCTGAGAGGCAGCTCGAGCGTGCAGCCCCGTCTCCCAGACCAGCAGCTCCCTCCATGAGACCTTGCGAGACTCTTTCAGGGTTTCCAGCAGTTGCAGTTCCAGAAGAGTGTTATTCAGGCTATGTTCGCTGTCGTAGGGAAGCCCCCAGTCCTCGTCTGCCTGCCGTAGTCCATGCGGGTGGGCAGACATTCAGGCCCCAGGCTCCCACCGCCCTTCAGCTTCCCCAAGTCATCTCCACTCAGCCAGCGGATGAGGAGAGACCATGGTGGCATGGGGGCCAGGCCTGAGCGTGGCCTGCAGCACTGCCACCATGTTTCCCGGGGAAGGAACGCGCAGCACATGGCCATCAGTGCAAGGACATCTGGCAAACATAAGGCAGCCCTGTGCCCGGGAAGGAGACCAGGACATGGACACACGCATGCGGCCAGTCACCACCTCTCTGCACAGAGGAAGTTCTGGTTTGTGGCCCACGGGGAGGGAGGTTCCTTCCATTTCTTTGTACGTGCACCTGCTCAGGCAAGAGAGTTGCTGCTGCCACTGTGACTGATAAAGGCAGGGCCAAGAACCGGGCTGTGACACTCTCACCCTCTCAGTTTCAGGGGAGCTGTCACCCAGCTTCCTCCCTCGGGTATCACTGTGCTCACCCAAGCCTTTGTCTCCAGCCCAGCTCCTGCCACAGGCGTCTTCTCCCCAAGCCTCGGTTGAAATCGATCTGCCACAACAGTTGCAAACCCCAGCTGTTCTTTTACTCCTTGGCTGGTAGCAAGAGAATCAATTATCCCTGCCCTCGGTGAACCACAGCGTCTGCCCATCTGCCCAAGGATAGGATTCAAGGTCTCAGCCCCTGCCCATAAAGCTGTACTTAATCTGGATGTAATCACTTGAACAACTGCTTTTTCCCCTTGGTCCCCACCTGGCAACAACAAAACACCACCGCAGACTTTCCAGAGTCTAGGACCCCTAGCCCTCAGGGAGGACAGACACAGGCATGCATACCAATCTGCATTTTACAGATACAACCTGTGCAGAAGGTTAGAAAAGCAAAGTCTTGTTTATCTGCAGCAACCTGCAGCCATCTTTACATTCTAACCGTCTGTGGTGTGTGGGTCTCGGCCTCGGAAAACTCTTGGAGTGTCTACGTGTGAAACCCTCAGTTCGTATTTGATTAGAGTCCTCAGCATTGCCATTTTAAGATTTACTTACTACCGCCTCAGCCCCCCACATTTCCACCTACCCTCTTGGTAATTTTAGCAATGAACTCATCATTGAGCCAGTGGGAATTGGGGCTCTGTCCTCTTTTGGGACCCTCTCAGGACTTCTGGCTTTGGTTAATATACTTACTGAGTGTCCACCAGGTGCCGGGCACTGCTGAATATTGAATTTTGAAGCCAGTGGCCTTACTTCCAATGAGTTCTCCTTTGGAATGTGTTTTTCAGTTGCTTTGCAACAGTGCCATGCAAATGGATTAAATGATAAAATAAAAAATGTAAAACAAGATAGTTCACATTCCTTGGGGGGAGAAATCAGAAGTGTCTAGGATGGTGAGCATTCTTAGAAAAGTTTCTCTCCTCTCCTTTTCTGGATAGAGTTCCCTCAGCAAGACTTGAGTCCTTTGGGGATCAGTGACTGGTGCAAAAAGAGGTCTACTCAGTGGTCTCCTAACACACACACCACATTGAAGTCAGAAATTTTTCTCTGCTCACGAACCAGCCTTTTATTTTTTTGCTTGCAGGATAGTTGTAATTTACCTTCTTTTGCGAGTGCAGAATTTAGTTCTGAGGTTGTTAAAAATGCATGTAAGAGAATTCCCTGGCACTCCAGTGGTTACGACTCTGGGCTTTCATTGCCAAGGGCCCGGGTTCAATCCACGGCTGGGGAACTAAGATCCCACAAGTCACGTGGAGCAGCCAAAAAAAAAAAAGTATGGAAATATATTGAGAGAGAACCAATTGTTTTCTCGAAGAACATGACGGTTTTTCTGTTAGAGATGGCAACTTGTAGACATGTGATGGGGGAGAGGAGGCATTTACTGAATTTAGGGGCTAACCAAGAAGAATTAGCCCCCAACCTAATAAAGGTACAACAGCAGTTATCAGAGGGGAAGGCCCCTCACTTGCTTGTTTATAAAAAAATTCTTTTGAAATTACATGTTCCATAGTCAAATAGCAAATATTGTCTATTAGTTGAGAGTTGAAGTCAATATTGACAACTGGCAGTGTTTAAGACGACAACCCCAGGGACTTCTCTGGTGGTCTAGTGCATAAGACTCCACCCTCCCAATGCAGGGGGCCCGGGTTCGATCCCTGGTCAGGGAACTAGATCCCACATGTATGGTGCAACTAAGATCCCACATGCTGCAACTAAGACCCGGTGCAGCCAAATAAAATATAAATAAATAAATATTAAAAAAAAAAAAAAAGACAGCCCCAGCATTTGGAAGGCTGTATGTTGAAAGCCAAAAGATCTAGTCAATTGACTGAATCAATGACTGTGTACACCAAAAGTGTTATTCATATTTTTGAGAACCCAATCTGTGCAGGCTGGGATAGGCACTAGGGATGCAGCCATAATCAAAGCAGACAGAGCCTCTCCTCTCATGAAACTTATGTTCTACAAGGTGGAGACAAGAAATAAACAAATAAAGTCAGATGATGGCAAATGACATGCAGAAGATAAGACAGGGTAATATATTAAAGGATAATGGAGGATTTCCCTGGTGGCGCAGTGGTTAAGAATCTGCCTGACAATGCAGGGAACACGGGTTCGAGCCCTGGTCTGGGAAGATCCCACATGCCACGGAGCAACAAAGCCCGAGTGCCACAATTACTGATCCGACGTGCCACAACTACTGAAGCCCTTGCACCTAGAGCCTGTGTTCCGCAATAAGAGAAGCCACTGCAATGAGGAGCCCATGCACCACAATGAAGAGTAGCCCCCGCTCGCTGCAACTAGAGAAAGCCTGTGTGCAACAATGAAGACCCAACACAGCCACCAAATAAATGAATAAAAAAAAAAAATTAAAAAAAAAAATAAAAGCACTTTACTGAAGTGTGATTGACATATTAAAAAGCTGTGTATATTTAAGGTATATAACTTGATGAGCTTGGAGGTAAGTGTATGCCTGTAAAGCCACACCACAATCTATGCCATAAACATATCCAACACCTCCAAGTTTCCTTTTTATTATTATTTTGTGATACAAACACTTATCATAACTCTATTCTTTTTTTTTTTGTAAGTTAGAAGCTTTTTTTTTATTTTTTATTTTTTTTATTTTTGGCGGGGTACACCAAGTTCAATCATCTGTTTTTATACACACATAACTCTATTCTTTTAGCAAATTTTTAAGTATACACACAGTATTGTTAACTACAGGCACTCCGCTGTACCTGGATCTCTAGGACTTATCCTGCATAACTGAAAGTCTATACCCTTTGGCTAATACCTCCCTACTCCCCCCGCCCTCCAGTCCATGGTAACCACCTTTATACTCTCTGCTTCTATGAGTTCGTCTATTTTACACTCCTCATATAAGTGGAATCACGCAGTGTTTGTCCTTCTGTGTCTGGTTTACTTCACTTAGCATAATGTCATCCAGGTGCATCCGTGTTGTCACAGGTGGCAATTTTTTTTTTTTTTAGTCCATTTTTTAAATGGACTCAAGGATTCTCCACTCAAGGATTTTTCAGAACTACTGCAGCCTTAGGCTCTTCTACCCAATCTCTTTCCTTCCCCTTCCTCTTCAGGTGTCAGGTCCCTTGCTGCCTGGAGTCTCTCCCCACTTTCCCTCGCTCCCTCTCCTTTACCTGTCACAGATGATCCCACAGTAAGTCTCTTACCTATCTAATCCCATCCTGGCTTCTGCTTCTTTGAGAATGTAAACTAACACAGTGTACCATGAAGTCTCATTAATCTACCTTAAGATGGAGATTTTCAACAGTATAACAAAGATACAGTTTTATCAAAGAGTTTCTTAAGAGGAATAAATCTCTTGTTTAAAACTTTGAGAGCCAGACTCTTCCAGTTTTCAATTACAGCAGTGTTATATCAAAATTAATTATTCATTCATCCAACAGATATTCACTGAGCCTCTACTATGTGTCACACACGGAGATCACAGTGATGGGGAAGGCGAATTCCTGCTGATGACTGAATGAAAGTCTACTGCTTCCTGCAAGGAGGCAGATGTGAGCACATCTGAGACCCACAAGAAACCACCTCCCTCCCTTATGTTCTAGTGGAAGAGACAACCTCTTATATTCAACTGTTTACATCTCATTTGGTCTCTAACAAACATCCCAAACTCACCATGTGCAAAACTGTTCCTCTCATCGCCCCTGACCCAATCTGCTTCACCCTCAGCCTCCCGCATCTCAACTGATGGAAACTCTGTCTGTCCAGTTGCTCATCAGTGTTACGATATCCTCCAAATGTATTCAGAATCAGACTACATCTCCCCTCCTTTACTGCTACCTGGCCTGAGCCACCATAAACTCCTGTTTGTTTTGGTTTATTTGTTTTCTTGTTTATTTCTGCCACGCCTCATGGCCTGTGGGATCTCTGCTCCCCGACCAGGGATCAAACCTGCACTCTTGGCAGTGGAAGCCCAGAATCTTAACCACGGGGCCGCCAGGGAAGAGCCCTGCTTGGGTTTCTACAGTAACCTCTCAGTGAGTCTCCTTGATTCTACCCTTGCCCCCCTATAGTTTATTCTCAACCCAGGAACCCCAGTGATTCTTTTAAAAGAGAAATTAGAACGTCACTCTCTATTCAAAGCCAGGTGATGGGTCCTCAGTTCACTCAGAGTAAAGATTAAATCTGTGTAGTGGACTACGTGATCACCTACCATCACCCATACCTCTTCCCTTACTTCTCCTCCTCACCCAGTCTGCTCCAGCCACACTGGCTTCCAGCATGCCAGGCCCACTCCTGCCCAGGGCCTTTGCACCAGCATCTGGAATGCTCTTTCCCCAGTTATCTGTATGGCTCTCTCTTCATCTTCTTCACGTCTTTCTAGACGTCACCTTCTCAGTGAGACCTACCCTGGCCGCACTAGAACATTTGAAAACCACTTACCCCTTGGCGTTCCAGATTCCCTTATCTTTTTTCAACTTTTTTTTTTCTTTTTCCAAAGCACTTATCAGCATTTATTATGCTGTATAATTTTTTTTAGAGAAATTTATTTATTTATTATTTTTTGGCTGTGTTTGGTCTTCATTGCTAAGGGCAGGCTTTCTCTAGTTGCAGAGAGCGAAGGCTACTCTTCGTTGTGGTGCACAGGCTTCTCATTGCCATGGCTTCACTTGTTGCAGAGCACAGGCTCTAGGCGTGTGGGCTCCAGTAGTTGCAGCACAGGGGCTCAGTAGCTGTGGCTCATGGGCTCTAGAGCGCAAGCGCAGTAGTTGTGGCGCACCGGCTTAGTTGCTTTGCGGCACGTGGCATCTTCCCCAACCAGGGATCCAACCGGTGTCTCCTGCGGATTCTTAACCGCTGCTCCACCAGGGAAGCCCCTATGCTGTATAATTTAATTATATATTTTGTTTACTGTTTATGGTCTGGTTTTTTTGCCACCAGAATGTAAGCTGCACAAAGGCAGGCTTGTCATCTATTTTGTTTACATGGTTGGTATTCAATAAATGTTTCCTGAGTGAAGACAATCCTGCCTTGAAGACAGGGAGCTGTGATGGAGAGTGACGGGAGAGGGCTACTTCAGTCGAGATTATTCCCCGGACTGTGAGTTCCTTGAAGACAGGGCCACATTGGAGTCATCAGTGTCCTACTCAGAGTGGAGACACAATAAATACTTGTTGAATCTCTTTGGTTGAATTGAGCCAGAGGTGGAACCAGGCATCTCCTTAGGATGGTCCTAAAGGAACTGACTGTTTATTGGCTTCTCTTAACACTCACTTGGTCATGATACCTCTGGGGATCTGCTCACGTCTGTTTCTGTATCTGCCAGAATTCCGCATTTAAGAAAATCTTTCCACCAGATTCCTCTGCATGCTGACAGCACTGACCCTGAATTTCTATTTTCATCACATTTTAAGGAGAACAATGACCCAGAAAACAGGGAGATGGTTGAAAGTCTGAAAAGAGAAGAAGGCTATGTTCTGTATCTTTCCTTGGATCAGAGATTGGGCCAGTGGGCTAAAACTGCAGGGAGACATTTTGTATTCAGTATCAAGAAGCCTGTAGCCCCGACCATGTAGAAGATGACTTCGTAAATTAATAAGCTCCCCTTCAGGGGAGACGTTGAAGCAGAGACTGGATGGTCACGTGTCTCAGGCTGTAAGATTGACTGGGAAGGCTGTCTGGCAGATTGCCACCCGAGGTCCCATGTCCCTCTGAGATGTGGTGGTTATGTGGCCTTGCTGGAGCACTAAATATTTGTGACCCCAAATGGCATATTTCTCCTTGTCTATTTTACAATAATTCTTGATAAAAATTCCCAATTTAGGAACTATACCAGCATCACAAACACTGCCCTTTTTGCCCTCCCCCACCAAAGGTCAGGGACATTTAATACCCTGGTCCAGCCTTGCTGCCTGGTAGTTCCGTACCCCAGAATCATTAGACATACAGCTGTTTACTTGCTATCTATTGCTCGACCATTTGTAATCTACAAAAGGACTTTACCTCTTCTCTTTTGTTAATGACTGAACCTGGTGTCACTATTGAGTAGCCTTTTAAAAGTATAATAATAAAGTTACTGGGGAAGAAAAACGAATCACTTTCAGACTTTTAACAGATACTGAGAATATAAAGCACTGTGTAATATCTGAAAGAGAAGGTGGAAAGATCTACAAGATAAGGGTAGAAAGAAAATATTCAAATCACAGGACTTGAGAAGTAGAATCCAAGTTTCTCAGTTTGGAAAAAGGACCATGAAGCCCAGGTTCAAAGTTCTTTCTCAGGGTCTTCCGAGCCTCAGTTATTAGTGTTCCCAACACACTTTATTTCTCTTTCTCCCTCCCTCTTCTACCTAGTCCCCCAGCCTCCAAAATTATATTCTCCCACATCCTTTATTTTTTTTTGGCTGTACTGCATGGCATGCAGGATCTTAGTTCCCCAACCAGGAGTCAAACCTGTGCCCTCTGCAGTGGAAACACAGAATTTTAACCACTGGACCGCCAGAAAAGTCCCCTCCTACATCTTTTAAACACAACCAAACCATAAAGAAAAAGTTAATTGTTCTGAGAGTCACATTACAATATTTAAATTAGATCAATTTCAAGGCTCCCCTAAATTTGAGCTGTTGTTTCCCTACTGACCAACACCAGGGGTTTTCTGATGGCTGTAGGAAGGCCTTCAGCAGTTGTGTAAGGTGCACATCTTGTAATTTATTTGAAAATACCTCTCAGTCTTGCCTACTGAAAAACTGAAAACAATTCTGAAAATATTTTGTAGTTGTAACACTAGCTGTGGACCTTTGGCAAGTCACTTAGCCCCTCAGGAACTCAAATGTCCTCCTCTTCTGTTAACCACAAGCACTCAGTGAATCATGGTCTAAGACAGGTTCTCTGCTAAATGCCTACCTTATAGGGTTGTTGGGGGAATTAAAGCAAATAGTACCATTAGGCAACATTAATTGAGTTGGTTCCTGCCAAGCACTGGGCTAAGTACTATTCGATGCATTGTCTAAATCTCCACAATGACCCTAAGAATGAGACACTACTACATTTGTTACATGCAATTTATAAGGTGAGGTTAAATGACTTGGTAACCAAGGCCCCTGGGCTGGTAGGGCTACATGCCTTTATCTGCTTGTGCTTGGTCACTGTGGGTAGTGCACACGCTGTAAAGTGCAACAGAAGTAGAGCTGCCGTCTTTGAGAGTATGGAGGTCCCTAGCATTCTCCTTTCATCTGCCCCTACCCCTCCGAATTTACATAAGGGTGAAACCAAGATCAAATAGTCTTCCAGGGCAAGCTAGAGATGCTGGGCACGGGAAGGAGTCCTAGAAACAGTAGCTTGAGAAATGTGTGGGAGCAGGGCTGTTCATTGCAGGACATGGTATCCTGCAGCGGGCAGACAGGACTGGAAAGCTTACCGACCTCTTGGACATAAGCGTCCATCCACTCTTTTTCTTTTCTTTTAAAGCAAGGATTAAAACCAAAACCAAAACCAAAACCAAACCAAACAGGAAGGGAAGGCAAGAGAGCTTTAGTAGAGGGCTGAGCCTCTAGATAAAATCACTATTTCAGTTTTCTCATTTGTAAAATAATTTATCCTCTGGAAACCTTGATCTCCTCATCTGTAAAAATGCTGATGGAATTGTGGTAAGCATAAGGTGAAGTAACATGTGACAAGCACAGAGAAGCTTAGTTAATGTTAGCAAAAAACATAATAAAGCTATGTCTAAACCTTAGTTCTGTCCATACGTGCTCTATAAATACTAGCCTTCTTTGTGTGTTTCCTGTTTTTTCATTGGAATCTGTGCCAAAAGCTCAAATATATGGTGGGTGGTGCTAGAGCGCCCTCTGGTGGCTCTACTGTTACAAACAAAACCGACTGTCCCAACCTTGGCCTCCACGGGCCTGGGTGTGAAGGCTCTGCCTGCTGTTGACCACAGTCGGCCGACAGCCAAAGGAGAGGAGTGCAGTGCGGCGGAGGCCATGCTGCAGGTGCTCTCATCAAAAAACGTTACAGAAATAATCTGCAAAAATACTGAATCAGTATGTTGTACACCTGAAACTGACACAATATTGTAAATCAACTATACTTCAGTTTAAAAACAAAAAAAAGAAAATGTTACCATTGACTCACAATGGTTAAGAATGTTTCCCTTAGTCTGAGTTTGAACCTTACAAAATCAGCTGCTATTCAGCCATTTCTAACCTACAAAAATGGCAATTTCATGTGGTTGCTCCTAACCACTGCTGCTAGATGGGCAGTAATTCAAAATCGGAGTGTGTCATTGAAAATGCTCAAAACAGGGCTTCCCTGGTGGCACAGTGGTTAAGAATCCACCTGCCAATGCAGGGGACACACATTGCCAAAAAGTTAATATCGAGATATTGCCAGGACTCAGAATCCTGTAAATGACTTTGGAACCATTGCATTGATCATTTAGCACATTTAAAGCCCATGAGAAAAGCTAAATATAACATCAAATCCCAATTCAAATCCCAAGAGTAGATTGGTTAGGTAGAATATTAAAACAACGAATTATATTGGATGTGCCTCATAAAGAGAAAAAAAAATTCAAAATTGAATTTAATTCTTATCACCCCCTGTGAAGTACATATCATTATCCCCTAGATGTACATGTAGGAAATTACATGCTAGTGTGGCAGTTCCAGTTGGAGGCATTCTTATCCTAATACAGAGAAATTTTATACTCAGCCTGTTGGGAAGCTGTTTCACGTCTTCTTCTTTGGCCCTATCTAGCAAACCAAATCTGGGGCTCCCCAGAATATCAACTTTTAAAATCTTAAATTCTACAATTTAAAAATAATTGAATTGAAATCAATTAAATATCAAATTACTTTATAATTTTCTAAAACTTTTAGAGCCACAAAGGAGAGCTCAGTGTTACTTTTAAAAAATCTATATAAGAAAATAATACGAGCTAGTTAAGCATTGGTAGTTCAGGTACCTTTTGAGAAACTTCCTAAAGAATTTGTTTAAACCTTACACTTGAACTCTACATTTTTTTTCAACCTGAACAAGCATATATTTGTTCTCCCTAGAGCTTCTCACAATAGCGCTATTATTCTCTCTGCTCACTCCAAAGTCATCCTATTAAATTACAAACTGCATCCCTAATCCAAGCTTTTCTTTTGGAGACGAAGGCATTTTCTGAAGTTAGTTTTAAAGCTGGTACAACTTTGCTGGAACTCCAATCAACTCCAGTTGTAAAATTCACATCAGTCACTAGTTAAAATGAAGCCATCAGTTTGCCAGAAAAGCTATTATGCGTGCCCTTTACAGATTCCCCACTTGTTTCCTATGCCCCTGCCAAGGGTAATTAAGTTGAATGGGAATTTAGCAGATGTGAGAGCCACACATGCTGAACAAACTCATCACAACAGCTAATACTGCTCGGATCAAGAGTTAACTTTGTTAGGGGAAAAAACAAGTGGCAAAATCATGGATCTGGTCTTTTGTGTTCAGCACTGGTCAGGGGGCTGTAGAGAATTAGCCTCTTGGCCCCAGACTGAATAATAACTTCAAACACAGGTGAAGGAAGGATGAATACTGCTGCCTGATTTTGGTAATCCAGTTCAGACATGAAAATGAGCTCCCAGAAATGACAAGACACTCAGGGATAATTTAATGCCACTGTCCCCACTCTTCTGGGGGGGGGGTGGGGGTGGGAAGCTGACTTTTAAAGAAAACTCTTGACAGTTCAGGAGAGAAGATGCTAGAAATAGTCAAGTTCGCAAAGGAGTGGGCTTTGCTGCCAGTGGTACCCCCTTCCTTCTGGAAATCTCAGCAAACCCGGGAGAACAGTGAGGAGGGAGGTCTGGCAGAAACCAGGCTGAGGATGTATCAGAAATAGATCACAGCCAACAAGTTGGAGATCGTTTCTTTAATGGAACTGTTAAAAAATGATGGATTTCTAAACAGTGTTCACGCTGAGGTTCTTTATCAGATGAATAAACAACCAACACACTCATTCAAAGTTCAAGTCCTATTTCCAGCGGTGGTGAGTACACCTGTCAACCAGACCTCATCCTGAACGTGGACCAATGATTGTACAGACTGACGCCTTGTATCTTATCCACAATCTGTTGGATATACTAGTGGCACATTCTATCCTGTTATTTCTAGAATCACAACCCATGGTTAAGCTTCTGATGCAACAGCCCTGAGGAAAGGAGTAACGGCAAAGAACAAACATGAGCCAGAGCTTGTGAAGATACACAGGTAAGCCACGGGGGTAAGGAGCCCATTCTACTAGCATTCAAGTGATGGTACTGCCCCCAACCCAGAACACTGCAAGCACCATGTAGCACCTACCTGAGGGTTCTTTTGGCTTGAGTGTCTTACTTCACAAGTGGGCATACAGCTTGGTAATTTCCCATTTTGTGGATAATCCAGGTGTACCAGGTCTCGGCAGTAAGAATGGCATATGTATTTACCCTCTGAAAGAGAAATCGCAGGAGGCTCTTGGTTAGATGTATATGGGTCTCTGTCCATCTGACAGGCAGAGGGAAACTTAAGCCCCAAAACCAAAACCCAGCATCTGACCCAGAGTAATGGAAATGTGTTTGTGTAGGGCCCATTCTTTCACAGCAGTGTTCTGAGCCATTTATTTAAACCTGGCTGTCTCTGAAATCCAAACATAATATCAGTGAATACATTTCACAAAGATAGATGAGACTACTATAAATACCTTTTTTGCAATAAAAAAATTGAGATAAAATCACATAATATAAGAAAGAAGACAAAAAAAAGAAAAAAAAATTCACATAATATAAAATTCACCATTTTATGGCTTAAAGACATATATGATCACTGCCGCTTAGTGAAGTGAAGGGTCCAGGGAAATACCTCTGTAAGTGAAATAATGCAACGTCCCACATAATTGTGCCTTTTCCTCATCTGGGTGAAAAGGACAGAGGACTAAGCACATGGACTGGAAATTGGAAGGGAGTGCTCAAAAAACAGAGTTGCATGTGCTGCAGGAGCAAGAAGTCACCCTAGAGGACACAGCTGAAGATGGAGTCTCTGAAAGCTTCCAGCTTCTACAGACTGATGTGGAATGTGAGCATCAAGAGGAGACCCAGCCTACAGGCAGTGCAGTGTGGTGCTCAAAAAATGTCCAAAGAAAACAGAGACACTGGGAAAAGATAGTTGCAGCAAAGAAGAGTAAAAGAAGAAAAGCAAAAGAAAGAAGGAAAGCCAACCGTGTAGAAAATTCAGGCATCTACACCCAGCACAGCAAACGTTTTCTGAGATCCTTAACCAAGGAAAGACTTTTGGAAGCCAAACATTTAGGACCAAGACTCTGTATCGATTTGAGTATGACCCATCACATGTCTAAGAAGGAATTAGATAGACTGGCTGGACAGATCCGACGGTTGTATGGCTCAAATAAAAAGGCTGACAGGCCATTTTGGATCTGCCTCACTGGATTCTCCATAGACAGTCCCTTGTATGAAGAGTGTTTGAGGATGAATGATGGATTTTCTAGTTATCCGCTAGACATAACACAAGAAGACTGCTTTAGTTTACTTCCTCTGGAAACCCTTGTGTACCTGACTCCTGACTCAGAATATGCTCTTGAAGATGTGGATCTAAACAAAATTTACATACTTGGTGGACTTGCAGACGAAAGCATTCAGAAGAAGGTGACATTTCAAAGGGCCCAAGAACACTCTGTCAAGACTGCTCGCTTACCAATCCAGGAATATATGGTCAGATGCCAGAATGGGAAAAATATCATTCAGAGATATTGCCCATCAATCAAGTGTTTGATATCCTGTCCACTTACTTTGAGACTCAAAACTGGCCTGAAGCATTGAAGAAGGGAGTTTCTTCCAGAAAAGTCTATGTTCTTCAGAACTCAGTAGAATGGACAGCCTGATTGCAGCTGCAGGAGGTGAAATTGCTGGAGTTGCCTTGACCAAAGAGCAGAGCAGAGAGGATGGTGGTGGTACTCATTTGCCTTTATTTGACATCTTGGCTCTTCACTGGGATAGGAGTTACTAACAGGGACCACATTTATGCTCTTTTGTATCTCCCATAGTGCCTGGCTTACAGGAAGTGCCCAGATACATGTTGACTAACTAAAGAGTGTACATAACAATGAATTAGCCCTAAAACTACAACAACAACAACAAAAAAAAGACTTAAATATAAGACATGATACCATAAAACTCCTAGAAGAGAACATAGGTAAAACATTCCCTGATATAAATCATACCAATGTTTTCTTAGGTCAGTCTCCCAAGGCGACAGAAATAAAAGCAAAAATAAACAAATGGGACCTAATCAAACTTAGAAGCTTTAGCACAGCAAAGGAAACCATAAACAAAACAAAAAGACAACCTAACTGACAAGGGCTTAATTTCCAAAATATACAAATTCAACAACAATTTAAAAAACCCAATCGAAAAATGAGCAGAAGGGACTTCCCTGGTGGTGCAGTGAGAGAGTAGCATAGACATATATATACTACCAACTGTAAAATAGATAGCCAGTGGAAAGTTGCTGTATAACAAAGGAAGATCAACTCGATGATGGATGATGCCTTAGAGGGCCGGGACGGGGAGGGTAGGGGGGAGTTGCGGGAGGGAGGGAATATGGGGATATGTGTATAAATACAGCTGATTGACTTTGGTGTACCTCAAAAACTGGTACAAGAGTATAAAGCAATTATATTCCAATAAAGAGGTTAAAAAAAAAAAAGAATCCACCTGCCAACGCAGGGGACGTGGGTTCCATCCCTGGTCCAGGAAGATCCCACATGCCACGGAGCAACTGAGCCCAAGCACCACAACTACTGAGCCTGTATGCTGCAATTACTGAAGCTCGTGCACCTAGAGTCCATGTTTCCAGAGAAGCCATAGCAATGAGAAGCCTGTGCACCTTAATGAAGAGTAGACCTCGCTTGCCGCAACTAGAGAAAAGCCTGCACACAGCAACAAACACCCAATGCAGCCATAAAAACCCCCAAAAGAGACATTTCTCCAAAGAAGACACACAGGTGGTCAATAGGCACATGAAAAGATGCCCCATCATCGCTAATTATTAGAGAAATGCAAATCGGAACAACAATGAGGTACCACCTCACACTGGTCAGAATGGCCTTCATTAAGAAGTCTATAAATAGGACTTCCTAGGTGGCGCAGTGGTAAAGAATCCGCCTGCCAGTGCAGGGGACGCGGGTTCGAGCCCTGCCCTGGGATGATTCCACGTGCCACGGAGCAACTAAGCCCGTGCGCCACAACTATTGAGCCTGTGCTCTAAAGCCTGTGAGCCCAACTACTGAGCCCATGTGCCGCAACTATTGAAGCCCACGCACCTAGAGCCCGTGCTCCACGACAAGAGAAGCCACTACCATGAGGAGCCTGCGCACTACAATGAAGAGTAGCCCCCACTCGCAGCAACTAGAGAAAGCCCGTGTGCAGCAACGAAGACCTCACCGCAGCCAATACATAAATAAAATAAATAAATTAATTAAAAAAAAGAAGTCTATAAATAATACTGGAGAGGGTGTGGAGAAAAGGGAACCTTCCTACACTGTTAGTGGGAATGTAAGTGGGTGCAGCCACTATGGAAAACAGCACGAGGTTCCTCAAAAAACTAAAAATAGAGTTGCCATATGATCTAGCAATCCCACTCCTGGGAATATACCCAGGCAAAACTATAATTCAAAAAGATCCATGCACCCCTATGTTCACAGCAGCACTATTTACAATAGCCAAGACATGGAAACAACCTAAATGTCCATGGGCAGATGAATGGATAAAGAAGATGTGGTATATAAATACAATGGAATATTACTCAGCAATAAAAGGAATAAAATAATGCCATTTACAGCAACATGGATGGACCTAGAGATTATCATACTAAGCGAAGTAAGTCAGACAGAGAAAGACAAATACCATATGATATCACCTATATGAGGAATCTAAAATACAACACGAATATATCTACAAAACAGAAACAGACTCACACACATAGAGAATGGACTTGTGGTTGCCAAGGGGGAGGGGGGTGGAGGAGGGAAGGACTGGGAGCTTGGGATTAGCAGATGCAAACTAGCATACATAAGATGGATAAACAAGGTCCTACTGTATGGCACAGGGAGCTACATTCAATATCCTGTGGACTTCCCTGGCGGTCCAGTGGTTAAGACTCCGAGCTTCCAACACAGGGGGTGTGGGTTCCATCCCTGACTGGGGAACTAGGATCCCACATGTTGTGCGAAGACCCTCCCCCCCATGCTGGCACAACGGAAAGAAAAAAAAGTACCCTGTGATAAACCATAATGGAAAAGTATATGAAAAAGAATATATATGTATGTATAACTGAATCACTTTGCTGTATAGCAGAAATTAACACAATATGGTAAATCAATGATACTTCAATAAAATTTTAAAAATTCACCATTTTAAAGAGTAAAATTGAGGGAATTCCCTGGTGGTGCAGTGGTTAGGACTCAGGGCTCTCACTGCGGTGGCCTGGGTTCAGTCCCTGGATGGGGAAACCCTTTTCCTTCTTCCTCTTTCCCCTGGAAACCACTAACCTACAGATTAGTGTAGATTAGTGTTTCTGTTCTTACAGATTTGCCTATTTTGGACATTCCATGTCGATGGAATCATACAGTATGTGGCCTTTTGTGTATCGCTCCTTTCACTCAGCACAATGTTTGTTTGTTTTAAGAAAAATTCTATTTTTATTTGTGGGTCCCTTTATAATATGAAGCTTAACATACCTGAGTTACATAATTGCATATTAAAATGCATTTTTTTAGAAAGTAATCACTTTTAAAGCAATTCAATACATGCCAAGCACTGTCTGGAGTTCCCTAGGCATTAAATAATTTAATCATCAAAACCCTATGAGGAAAGAATGGTCATTAACTCCATGTTATTTTTCAGATGAGAAAATGGAGGCAGAGAAGTTGAATAAGTAGAGCAGCACAGCCAAGCTCACCCTAGTAACTAAGAGGCAGGGACAGACTGTGAACTCAGGAAGCTGGGCGCCCTTCCTGTCCATAGAGGTAGTAGTATTCCCACTCACTAAGGTCACTAAGATAAAATGAACACTGGTAAACTCTTACAATTTTTAAGAACTAAGATACTTAGGTCCTTGAAGTGGGGGACACTGCTTGTGGCAGGCAGAATTCTAAGAGCCCCTGAGATTCCTACTTGCTGAAGTACACAAATCTTCTAGTTTTTCAATCAAACACTAAATCAAGAGCAAAATGTTTTTAAGGTCCATTCATGTGGTAGCATGTATCAGAATTCCATTCCTCCTTATTGATGAATGAGATTTTATTGCATGGAAGTGCCACATTTTGTTTATCTATTCATCCGTTGATGGACATTGGATTGTTTTCATTCCTAGGAGTGGAATTGCTGGGACATATGGTAGTTCTGTTTAATTTTTTGACAAACTGCCAAACTGTTTTCCAATGTAAATCTCTCTAAAAGAGCTCTTTCAGCCACATCGCAACACATAGATAAGAATTTCTACAACTCTATTCACCAGCGAATAGAATTCTCTGAAGATTAGCCTAGTAATGGAACCCATTCAAGAGGGATCTTACATTATGAAATACTTAAGGGGCCTTATTATGAAATAACTTTACCTATGAAAGTGGTGTCCAGGCAAGAAGAACCCAAGAGGAACATTTGGAGTGGGGCTTTACACGTAGTTGTTTTTCTAGCCAAGGATAAAGCAGCCTCAGTCTCTGCTCTCAGTGGGGGAAACGAGTAAGAGATACATTGCTCATATTGCAGCCTGGTAAGTGCTGTAACAGTATGGGGGCTGGGGGGGTGCGGGGGGGTGGGCACCGGACGGACGCCTCAGTCGGCCTGGGAAGGCCACGGAAGGCTCCCGGAGGAGGTGACACTTGAGATGAAGTGGTCTAGGAATTAGGAGATTGGCATCGGGGGAGGTAAGGAAGGACAACTCAAGCAGAAGAAGCGTCACATGTACGTGAGTGATGGAGTCTGGACGGAGAAAGTGATGCTGGCTCAGTGACTGACCTCAGGAGGGCTGTGAGGCTAGATGGATTCAGGAGCGGGAGATCCTGAAAAGCCAAATCAGAGGGCAATGGAAAACAATGGAAATATATTAAGCAGAAGTGTGATAAAATCAGTTCTCTATTATAAAACAAAACAAAACAAAACATCTTTCCCGTAGCAGGATGGCAAGTGGATGGGGAACCAGCAAGATTTCAGGAAGGACATGAATTAAAAACTTGCTTCAGGGACTTCCCTGGTAGGGCAGGGGTTAAGAATCCGCCTGCCAATGCAGGGGACACCAGTTCAAGTCCTGATCTGGGAAGGTCCCACATGCTGCGGAGCAACGAAGCCCGTGTGCCACAACTACTGAGCCTATGTGCCACAACTACTGAAGCCCACATGCCTAGAGCCCGTGCTCCGCAACAAGAGAAGCCACCAAGATTAGAAGCCCATGCACCACAACGAAGAGTAGCCACTGCTCGCCGCAACTAGAGAAAGCCAATGTACAGCAATGAAGACCCAACACAATCAAAAATAAATTAAAAAAAAAAAGGCTGACTGTGGAGATGAAGATGGAAAGTCAACTTTGAGAGATGCCTAAAAGCTAGTGTTATGAGATAAATTGTGTTCTCCCCAAATTCATTCGTTGAAGATCTAACCCCCAGTACCTCAGAATATGATTGTATTTGGAGATAGTGCCTTTAAGGAAGTAATGAAGATAAAGTGAGGTCATATGGGTGGACCCTTATACAATATAACTGATGATCCTCTAAGAAGACCATATGAGGACACAGACAACACACAGACCAAGGGACAACCATGTGAGGACACAGTGAGAAGGCAGCCACCTACAAGCCAAGACCAGAGGCCTCCGAAGAAACCAAACCTGCCGACACCTTTTTAGCCTCCAGAACTGGGAGACACTAAATTTCTGCTGTTTAAGCCACCCAGCCTGTGGTGTTTTGTTATGGCAGCCCTAGCAAACGAATACGACTAGGTTTGTCAGGATTTTGATATGGGGAGAGAGGACCCTATGATGACTCCCAGGTGATGCCTTTCATAAGGTAAGGACGCTGGTGGAAAAGATGAATGGGCGAGCTCTGGGCAGTTTGAGATTCAGGTGTCAGTGGAGTATGAGGGAAGATGTCCAGTAAGCAGCTGGGTACGTGAGTCTGCAGTTCAGGAGGGAGAGCTGAGATGGGGTTGGAGATGGGGAGTCAGGTAGCTTATTATGTTGTATGGGAAGATCTGGGTGTGACTGAAAGCCATCTAAGAGGCAGAGTGCCTACTGGAAAGAGTGTGGTTTGTTGGTCAGACAGTCTAGATCTGAACTCTGCCCCCACCTCTTACTAGCTGTGAGGCTTTACACAAGTTGCTAGCCCACTCTGAAGCTCAAGTTACCCTCTGTGATCAGAGGGCATAATGGAGCCTCCCTGGGCTCCTGTGAGCCTTAAAAAGATATAACATGTTAAGTCCTGGAATGCTCTAGAATAGGAGTTCACACAAAGTGGCAGCTATTCCTACTATAGGAAGAACGAGGATAAGGAAAGATCACTGATATTGAAGGGGTGCTTTGAAGAAGACTGAGAAGTAAAATTCAGAGAGGCAAGAGGAGAAAGAAGCAAGGGTGTGGGAAAGAAAGTCAAGATAGGAGAGAGTTTCAAGAAAACTATTAGGTCAGCCCTGGCACGTGTCATAGAGAAGCCAAGAAACATGAGCGTGGAGCAAAGTGCAGGGATACATTTCAATCTCTTATTCCATAGTTTTCCCTTCCAAGGTTGTGCACCATTTTTTTTTTTTTGAAAGCTCCACAGCTCTCCCTTATCTGAGAACTAGACTGACATAAATAATGACAATTATTTATGTGTCTATATGGTAATAAACCCACACAGGCAAATCAAATTAGAGAGCTGTGTGCTAGTCAACTATTCTATGAGCTAGTTTAGGAGGAAATTCACTAATGACATTAGGAAACATTTTCTCTTTTGATGTATTTTTGTTTCTCATTCATAATTAATTTTAATCTCTATCACTATAATGTCAGGCCTATAGCAGGCCTACTATTTCCTTTTATGAAAAGCATCCTTGGAAAAGGGGAAAGCAAGACCCAAGCATTGGGAAAGTTTTATCCACTTCTCATAAATGGAGTTTTAATGGGATGGGAGTTCTCTTATGAGGAAGCACTGATTTTAAGACCAGAAGGAACTTCAGAAGGCTATCTACGAAATTTCATCTATACTAAAAGGCACTTTTTTAAAACATGTAAACATCTCTGAAATGAGCATCTGTCTTGCAATGGCTGGCATATCATATTGTTGACAGCATTTTCCTTTCTTAGAAGTTCATAAAGCATCACAATTGATGGTGTCTTAGATATGATCAAACATGGCAGTGCTTTGCCTGAGGACCAGGCAAGCTATTCTAGAAATACAACCACTTTTTGGCTTTGTAAGAACCTCTAGATAATAGTAATAATGTGGTCACGCACCAGACACACAGCCCTGGCAACATTTTCCATAGCTTAGCATAAAGACCGGCATCTCGCTGCTCATGCCAAGAAACAAGACAGCTCATGGCTTAAAACCAGGTAGAATTCCTCTCTGCGTCCATTGCAGCCCTTCTCACTCTAAACACACACACACACGCACACACAGTGAGCATCCTCTTGCTCCCTGCCAACCTTGCAGAGGCCTTTACCAGCCTCAAAATGGGAAAGCTATCAGTCACTGGCAAGAGAAAAGTGGGAGATCCCCCTCTTTTACATATTATTTAATTTGTTAAACCCTGGTTTAGATTTTGTTGCTAATAAAGATCTACCAACTTTTGAAGCTATTGGAAAGTCCCCTGCTTATACAGGTGCCCCCCTATAACCAGACACTTCCCACCATTCCCTGTCTACACTGCGGGCCCGAATGCATTTTCTGTTGCTTCTCAAGAAAGACTTGGGAGCCAAGGACTAACGCCTGGAGGTCCTTGAATCCTTTTAGGGAGAATCTGGCTGGCAAAACACATGTCTTTGATATTTATAACTGGTCAAAATAATGCTGGAGTTCCTGTTCCATCTGTTATGGAAAATTAAACCTCCTGAGCTGTCCTGTAATAGAAAGAAGCTGCAGAACTTTGCTGTCACCACTCTTTGTTTAACTCATGCAACATTTGAAAGCACACTGGCCTACAAGAAATAAAGCTTACTTGTGAGCTGGCTTAAAACAAACTCAGATGACAAGAAACCCAAACAGCAGGCCCCACTGAAGCTTTTAGCCCCAGCCCTGAAGGCCAGCTGGGTCCTTCTGTAACATCAAAGGCACAGACAACGGAACCAAAGTCAAGACAAATCCTCTCGGTGGCCCCGGGGGCCGCCAGTCTCTCAGAAGCAAGGGGAACCTACCGGGTATGTGGGTTTTCTTCACCTGAAAGTTGATTTTGCCCGAGAGCTTATAGATTGCAGTGCCCATCTCCAAGCCCCGGCTCCGTGTGCAGAGACAGCTGAGGGTGACAGGCTGAGCGGGCCAGCCCCCGCTGACCTGTGTGACTCAGAGCCCACCAGGAGGCCGGGCCTCCCCTCCACTCCCTTCTCCAAGCGGCCACCAGCGCGCTCAGCAGCTCTGCTCAGCAGGGCCATCGACCTTTCACAACCAGCTCCGTAAATTCGGTTAGCAGAGGTCAGGGGAGCCTCTCTCAGATGACAGTCTTGATCAGAGATGACTGTGTTGTGGTTGTTAAGGCCTCTGGACACAGACAGGCTCGGCGAGCTGTGTGGCTTTTGGCAACGTATTTCACTTCTCTGTGCCTCCATTTCTTCTTCTGTGCCTCCAGAGTCTTCATGGCAAGGAGTTCTGATAAAGTATGAAAAGTGCTTAGAATGACGCCCAGTATCATCGTACGTCTCAGCCGAGAGGTAGCCGCTGATATTACAATTGTTGTTGAAGGAAGCCCTGCGCCTTTCCTGTTCCGAAAATCTGCGTGTATGAGCCGGGCTGGTGAGGGATTGGGTCATGGTTTCTAACGACGTCTGAGGATACTGGGAAACTGTGATAGATCAGATCAGATTCCCAGTGTCTGGGGGAAAGGAACTCCCTACAGCAATAGTGCAGAATTAGGAGAAGTGAGGCTGCCTTCTTCAACCGGGTCCATTAGGGGGACTGTTCTCTCTTTGCATTGAAAATCTGCAGTTCCGGAGAGCACGAATGGCTGTCTAGTGCCAGCCTGGCCTCCTGTGGGAACTCTGAGCATTCTCTACCCAGAGGCTGCCTTTCTTCTGTTAGAAATCCCGAGTAGCTGTGCTTTTCTGTCCCTGGTTGCCCCCTGTTGTTGACTTTGAGGTATTTTTATCCCTTGGTTAAAGTCTCAGGTCAGTCCTCTGAGGAAGATGGCCTTTGCTTTCCTCTTCTGCCCTGAGGCAGAGGGGAGAGTTCATTTCACCAAAGCCAGCTCTCGTAGAGGGAGGTGGTCAAGATTTGGTCCAAAACCCTCAGCAGCACAAAAATAGCCTTTCTTATTTCTCAGCTGGCTCTGTCATTTACCAGCGTGTGATCTGGCTTCTCAGTTTTCACATCTGTAAAACGAAGGGGCGCTTCTACGTGACCTCTGAGGTCCCTGTAAATTCTGATTTCCTCTGAGATTCTCAAATTGGAGTCTGCACAACCTAGGGAGGGAGGGGTGCCGTGCAATCCACACAAAGCTACAGGCTAAATACGGTTTATCTTTCTGAAGCATCAACATTATATTAAAACAAATCTGGGTGTGTGATGGAATGCAATTCAAAATTTCCAAGTTTTTTCCCAAGAAAAAAGTGAGATCTTTTTCAATGTTCATCTTGGAAAAAATAGTGATGATGGTTGAACATTGTGAATGTTATGTCACTCAATTGTATATGTTAAAATGGTTAACATAGCAACTTTCCTGTTATATATATTTTACCACAATAAAAAAAAATTAAAAAAATTTAAAACAGTATTCTGGTAGACTAGAGAGTCCAGAAGTAAACCCACATATACTTGGTCAACTGATTTTTGACAAAGGTATGAAATTCAGTGGAGAAAGGGTAATCTTTTTAATAAATGGTGCTGGGACAATTGGACATTCATATGCTTCTTGCATATTTTAAAATAAACTTCAATTCATACCTCCCATCATATACAAGAATTGATTCAAAATGGATCGTAGATCTAAATGTGAAACCTAATGCTATAAAATTTCTAGAAGAAAATGTAGGAGGAAATCTTTATGACATCAGATTAGGCAATGATTTCCTAGATAAGACACCAGAAGCATAATTAATAAAAGAAAAAATTGTGTCAGATTTCATCAAAATTAAGAGCCTCTTCTCTTTAAAAGACACTGTCAAGAGAATGAAAACACAAACCTCAGACTAAGAGTAAATATTTGCAAATCACAAATATCTGATTATGGGAAAAATACAAATCTTAATAACTAGGAAGTAAAAAAGTCAATTTAAAAAATGGGCCAAAGATTTGAACACACTTCACCAAAAAAAGATATACAGATGGCAAATAAGTACATGAAAATATGCTCGACATTATTAGTCATTACAGAAATGCAAGTTATAACCACAGTGCCACGCTGCTACACACCTTTTAGAATGGCTAAAATGAAAGAGTGACCATAGCACGTGTTGGAGAGGAGTTACTGGAACTCTTTCTTACACGCTGCTGATGCGGATGTAAAGGGTAAGACTACTTGGGAAGAGTAGTTGGGCAGTGTCTTAAAAAATTAAATATACAACTACCATATGACCCAGCCATTCCATTCCTAAGTATTTACCTAAGAAAAAGGGAAGACTTTGTCCATACAAAGACTTGTCTACAAATATTCACAGCAGCTTTATTTTTTAATAGCCCTGAACTGGAAACTACTCAAATGTCCATCAGCAGATGCATGGATAAACAAATTATGGTACAATGAAATACTACTCAGCAATTTTTAAAAAGGAACTATTTTGATACACACAATACTGGTTAATTTCAAAATAATTATACTGAGTGAAAGAAGCCAGACAAAGAGTATGTGTTGTAAGATTCTATTTATGTAACATTCCAGAAAATGCAAACTAATCTACAGCAACAGAAAGCAGATTAAGGGTCACATGGTAGGGGCAAGAGGGGTTAAAGGGAAGGATTATAAAGGGGCATGAGGAAGTTTTGGGGAGTGATGGATGTGTTTGTTATCTTGACTGTGGTGACTCCCAAGGTTATGGGTTAAGCTCTTCTTAGATGGGAGTAGCTCGGTGGAAAAGGGTACAGTATAGAGTCTCGGGGATATGCATTGTACTTGAGAGGAAACCTCTCAGCAAGCTGAATTGACATAAGATATGAAGATTGAGTCCCTTGAGATTTATCTCTTCTCTTTGCTTGTCATAGCAATAATTTAGGTGAACAATCTGTTAGTTAGGCTTCCCTGTATTTTTGCAAACAAATGGTATTGCTTAGAAGTGCATGGATATATACCTTCAGGTATGGCTGGATCTAGGAGCTCAAACAAGCTCATTGGCTCTTGATTTATCTCCATCTCTCTGCTCTCCTTCCCTCTGTGATGGCTTCATCTGCAGGAAGGTCTTCTCTCATCTTGGCAAGATGACTATCAGTAACTCCCGGCCTACATCTAGCAGAGTGCTTCTTGATTTCTTAAATTCCATCGAAAGATCCAGGACTGACTCTGGTTGGATGGACTTACAAGTCTATGTCTAGATGGTAGAAAATGCTGATTGGCCAGGCTTGGGTCACGTGTCCACCCATGGATCAACTCCAAGTAGGGAATGGATGGTTTCTCAAAGAAAAGTAATTGCATTTTGTATTAAAGATACACAGAATTATGAACTCACTTGATTAGAAAGGACATTAAATTCTAACCACTCAGTGTAGCAGGTTTTTTACTCCTTATTCCTTTGAAGCTCTGGCTTCAAAACTAATTGCACTTCCTTGCATATGATCATTCAGTCTAAAAAACACACAGTGAAGTAAAAGCCAAGCCTCCCACCCTGCGGTACTAAGCATTTTCTCTAGATGGGTACTAGAGGGGACTGAGGTTCAGAAAGGTTAAGTAACTTCGGTGAGGTGAAGCTTGTGAGGGGATGAGAACCTGCCCCCAGCTGCCCCTCCACAGGTGGAGGCCTGTCTGCAGCATTACCAAGCGTCCCAGCTGCGCAGGATCAGTTGTGCAGCTCAGCTTCTCAAGGGGTGCAGCTTCTCAGCCTCAGCTCTCCTGTGTGTTGTTATCCAGCGCCCGCTTAGGAGCTGTTAGGGATGAAATGAGATGAAACCTAAGCTTTCAACATCTTCTTCTGCTTAAGGCTAAAGTGAGCTTTCCTTTGTAGCCAGTTTAATGGTTAAGGGTTCTTTCCCTTTACTAGCATCAGACTCAAGAAGGAATGTTCTCTTTTCAGTACATTTCAACGTGTGTTTTAGGAACACTGTAGAGGGGACTTCCCTGGTGGCGCAGTGGTTAAGAATCTGCCTGCCAACGCAGGGGACACGTGTTCGATCCCTGCCCCAGGAAGATCCCGCATGCTGCGGAGCTACTAAGCCCATGCACCACAACTATTGAGCCCATGTGCTGCAACTACTGAAGCCCGTGTGCCTAGAGCCCATGGTCTGCAACAAGAGAAGCCACCACGATGAGGAGCCCACACACTACAATGAAGAATAACCCCTGCTCACTGCAGCTAGAGAAAGCCCATGTACAGCACTGAAGACCCAACGTAGCCAATGAACAAATAAATTTAAAAAAAGAAAAAAAAGAAGACTGTAGAACCAGCAGGTTGATGTGAAGGAAGGAGCATAGCCCTAGTTAGGAGGAGACCTGAATTCCTCTAGTTCTGGCTTTGCCCACAGCAAGGTCATCTGTATGACCTTTGAAAACATTTAACCTGAGTCTCAGTTTCCTGAACCAAAGCTGGATTCAGTTGGTGTTTCCTGCTGGTGGTACCTAAAATGAACAATTTAAATTTTCCATAATTGTGTACTAATTTTAATGTGTGAAAAATATAATAGTACATCAAGTCAATTATTTTCCAGGTATTACTTCTTAGGATGATGCAAAGTAAAATAGGTGTGTTATTTAGTTAAAAATATTAAATGAATTCTAGTAGAGGCTTATGCAAGTATGGCAAAAATTGTGACGATGGCCTGTGAATGACTTGTTTGGGAAACTCTGTATTGGGAAATGAGAGCAAGCATTTACTGAGCCAGGAACCCGGCATGTTATAAACTTTAACTTATTTAATTCTTAAAACAATCCTGGGGACTTCCTAAGTGGTGCAGTGATTAAGAATCTGCCTGCTAATGCAGGGGACACGGGTTTGAGCCCTAGTCCAGGAAGATCCCACATGCTGCGGAGCAACTAAGCCCGTGCACCACAACTACTGAGCCTGTGCACAACTACTGAGCCTGTGAGCCACAACTATTGAGCCCATGTGCTGCAACTACTGAAGCCCACGCACCTAGAGCCCCTGCTCCACAACAAGAGAAGCTACAGCAACGCAGAGCCCACACACCACAACCAAGAGTAGCCCCGTTCACCGCAACTAGACAAAGCCCAAGTGCAGCAACAAAGACCCAACACAGCCAATAAATAAATAAATTTATAAAAACCAAAACAAAACAATTCTAAGCAATAAGTATGGTCATTATCATCTCTATTTTATCGAAGAGGACACTGGGGCAAAGAGAGGTGAAGTTGCTTTCTTATCAATATGTGGCCAAGCTGGGGTCTGACATTAAGCCATGTTCTTGGTCCTTGTGCTCTGCTGGCGACTGCGGTGGAGTGCGGAGGACTTATTGAGACCCGAGGGCAGGCGTGTGTAATTTGGTGGGTCTTGGTCCAGGACAGCATGAGCATCTCCTGGAGAGCTTGTTAAAGCTGTAGATTCATAGCCCCTCTCCCAGAAATCCTTAGACTGGAGGGATTTGGGAGGCAACGTTTTAACAATCACCCCAGGAAGTTCTGAAGCAGGAGGACTTGTGGTCTCACGTTGAGAAGTGGCTGCAGTCCTTGGAATAATTAGAATAATGAGTAGCTGTCAGGAGACGAGCTCACTACAGATTTTCCTCCCTTGTTCACCTGGATTGTCACTCATACTTGGGCTGTTTGCAGCCTGTGGGGCAGAAGTAATGACCTGATGTCATGTCTCTCTCAACTGTTCCTTTTACACACTTCACAGTGGCAGTGAAGAATCAACTGATCTTTATTCTCAAGTCAGTCCTGACAGCAGAGCTCTATGTTCCTGATCACCCTAACAGGAATAAAAGAAACCCTGGAGCAGAGAACAGTAGAAAGTCAGACTTTGAAAAAAAGTTCAGTGCAGAGCCAAATAAATTCTGGGTCTGCAGAATCTCACCCACGCTCAGCATTGCCACCTGCCAGCCCGGTTCTCCCTGCCACAGCCCAGGCTCATTACGATCACAAGTAGGCTGAGTTGTGGGGGCTTGAAAAGGCTGAGAAAGAAGTGGGAGAGTGTGCGTGTCTTTTCCAAAGAGGCAATGAGGACAAGAGACTTCTGTGCCCCGGGGATGGCTTTGCTGGTCAGGCCTGCCAAGAAGTGAGAGAGAAAAAAGGAAGAAAAAGAAGAGAGGATGCTTTCAGAGCTTCTGAAAAGGAGGTGAACTTTTGGTTATAGTCCCTCTCAGATGCACAATCTAGAAAATAGGTAAGAAATATACACAAATAACTGCAATTCAAAGTACGAGATGGGAACAAGTGCTGTAAGAGAAGTGCGAATATTTTGAAACAGGTATGGAGCAAGTTTGATAAGAAGATGAATAAAAAGATTTTCAAAACTCTAAGACCTATACAAATATCAAATCATTATGTTGTGCACCTGAAACTAATATAATGTTAGTGTCAATTATACCTTAATCAAAAGAATCGTACTGAAAAAAAGAACCCTCTGAGACCTGATGCCCAACAGTTGGATAAAGATGATAAAGCTGGAACACGAGCTCTTCAGATTGCCATAGCACTCTATGTTTCTTATACTTGACCCCTTTCCTTGTGGCTAAGTCATGCTGGCTTCCTACAGGCACATGAGTTTGCATATCAACACGATATGGAGGCTGATGTAGTTATTGCACAGATGAGATGCAGGGAGTGTGTGGAGATGGGACTGGCCACGTGGGCTGGATTGACGTGGGCCTTGAATGCCATACACAGGAGTCAGCACCTTAAAAGTCAGTGGTTCTCAAACAGAGCATCGGCACCCTCTTTAGACCCTGCACCTTGATATTGTCATGAGAGGTGTTCTTCTGGGGGTGAGTGGTACAGGAGAAGACGGAAGCAGAACAACAGCTGAGAGCAAAAGCTGCCAGCCACAGGGAGCTACAGAAGAGTGTGTGCCTTGGGAGTGCTTTAGAAACATCACTCTGGGTGAAGCTGGGAGAATGAAGGAAGGAAGGAAGGAAGAATGGTTGAAGCTAGAACAGCCAGCAAGTGACAATAGTAGTCTGGTGGGACTAGGGACCTCCCTCCCACCACCATCTTTCTCTTCCTCCCTGAACTGGTCACCTGACCAGCTCAGGAACTGGGTTGTGGGCAGATCAGCCTGAGGTGAAGGCCACTTTGTTAAAAACATTTGTGCTTGTTGAATTTGTTTTTTCCATCCCCAAATGCAGGGTCTTTGGTCTTAGTCTATAAGCCACTCTGGATCACATGCAAATTTGGGAGCTGGTCTTTACAGAGAGCTCCTGCTGAAGGCTGGTGGACTTGTGGGGCAAGGAGGGAGTTTTTTGGAACAAGAGGGGACATCTTTATCCACACAGCAGGGCCTGAACAAGGAAGCCCATGCTTTCAAGCAAATGAACAGAGAAGGGATTTCAGAGAAAAAACAGGGCAGCAGTTTTAAAAATGTGGGCATCTTCCTTCCCCCTGGAATCAACACTCCTCTCCCACCCCTCCACCCTGCATCCCTGTGCCTGACACCCTGGCTTTGGGGAATGTAGCTGGTCTAGAAGCAATACTAGTTGGATCCCCAGAGGGGCTCAGCAGCCCCAAGCAGTGGGAACAGAAGTGAGGCTCTCCTTTCTCCCCTTTCTTCCCTAGGGAACAAGATTGTTAAGATTAGTTCTGTAAATCTTCCACTGCATCTTAAACCCCTACTGGGACAGAGAAACTGCTGTAAACCCAGCCTCTTTAGCTGAAGCCAAGTAGGTGGATGGCTGTGGAAATCACAGCTGAGAGGATAGTTTTGCAGGTGGGAGTGGGGGAGATTTTCAGTCTCTTAATTTCTCGGGCTGGCACGTGTGGGACACAACTTTAACAGTCATTATCACAAATGAGTTCTCAATTCTCTTGACAAGTCATCCAAACCATTTGATGGGGGCCAATTCTAAAATTGCTCTTTTTAAAAAAAAAAAAATTATTTATTTATTTATTTATTGGTTGTGTTGGGTCTTTGTTGCTGCACACGGGCTTTCTCTAGTTGTGGAGAATGGAGGCTACTCTTCATTGTGGTGTGCAGGCTCCTCATTGTGGTGACTTCTCTTGTTGCCGAGCGTGGGCTCTAGGTGCATGGGCTTCAGTAGTTGCAGCACATGGGCTCAATAGCTGTGGCTCATGGGCTCTAGAGCACAGGCTCAATAGTTGTGGTGCATGGGCTTAGTTGCTCCATGGCATGTGGTATATTCCTGGGGCAGGGCTCAAACCCGTGTCCCCTACCTTGGCAGGCAGATTCTTAATCACTGTGCCACCAGGGAAGTCCCTGTTTGTGTTCTTTCGTGTGCCTGCTAGGCTGGGTTAGAGGGGGGGGATGAGGAGTTAAAACATTTAAACCCCATATTTCATCAACAGCACTGAGCATGTCCTACCATGGGCCTATAACTGTGCTGGGGCCTTGATGACTAAAAGAAGCTAAAGGCGGGCCCCGGCCAATTTCTCTCTATGTCCCCTAGCAGGAGCTGAGATGAAAATAACAGATTTGACATCTGGAGAACAGAAGCTCTGCTGCAATTTCTGCTTTTATTTTACATGCTCTCAAAAAGAGAAAGAAAGAAAGAAAGAATGGTTTTGAGCCTGGAGAAGATTCATCCTGTAACATAGGCTTTTTGGTATTTTCAAAGGTGTTCTACTTTGACTGAATTTTCCAGATCTGTCTAGAAAACCATGTCACAGGAAAGAAACACAATGCAATTTCAAAGGCATTTGCTTTCATGTCTCCTGGTGTTCCAAAAAATAAAGTTTGCTGTTTCTAAAGAACTTGTAAGTATGAAATTAAAATTTTGAAGCTTCACAATTGAGCTTTTCGTAATTTCACAGGACTCCCCTCCCCCTTCTAGAAACGAAGGGCTGTGTTCCCACTCTCAGGGGAAGAGACCCAGGAGGGCTCTGAACGTGGGTGGAGAGCTCAGACTCAAGGCATAGATGAAACCAAAATTCACTTCCCCGACTATGCCACTTCTCAGCTGTGTGACCTTGCTGAGTTATTTAGCCTCTTTGAGAATTCCCACTTGGTTAATTTTGCCTTTGTTCCTGGGCTCATAGACATTTAAGGTCCATCTATTCTAGGACTTTAATGTAGACTCTCCAGAGGCTACACCAACACCCCCAATTTCAATCTGTCCTTTTGGCTTCTCCTTTTTTTCAGTGTCCTCTTTTCAGTAATGACCTCAATACTTTTTAGCTAGCAGGAATTGTAACAGGAACCCAGAGGAGTGAAACACCACATTCATATTTAACACATATATCTAGGCTCCCAGTTGGAGAACGTACAACACTTTTTTTTTTTTTTTGCTTTAAAGGATCAAAAATTAGTAGCTTTCTTGAAAGCACCATTATGACTAGAAATAGAAGCTGACATCTGTTCCGTAACTGCGTTCCAGGTTTTGATCTAAATGTGTCATTTCTATCAACACACTTCATCCTCATCAACAATGCTGCCAAGGAGGTGCTTTTATTATCCTCATTTCACAAAGAGAATGAGGAACTTGATGGAGGTCACACACAGAAGGTGGTGGGGCTGGGATTATGAACCCAGGCAGTTTGGTTCCAACACTAGTACTTTTCACCACAATGCTGCTCCGATCTTAAATCTCTTCAGTTAATCTAAACATACATATATAATCTAAATACACACACACACACACACACACACATATATATTAACTTCCTTGCAGTATAGTTTACATAGAATAAAATGCACAGATTTTCAGTTGGATGAGTTTTGATGCACACATCCAGGTAGCCACCACCCCCAAGAAGATGTAACACATTTCCATCAACTCTCATGGCCATTTGCAACCAGTCTTCCTCACCTCTTGTCGAGTGAACGCTTGTCTGATTCTTTTGCCCTAATAGCTAATATATTTTTGAAAGCAATATGAGGGAGGCAGAAGAAAGGGCTTCAAATCATGTACCCATGTACAGTCAATCTTGTGACTTCTTGGGGTTTCAAGCTTCTAGTTATAGGGTTGGAAAGCATTTCCCAAATTATGTTCCCTCCAGATGGTATGTTTGCTGATAAAAGTATCTCCATCATACTATGGCATTTCTGTTATTTTTCATCACCTTCCCCTCTGGACCACATCTCCTCTTGAACATGTCCGTGGTGTCTAGCAGGTGTACTAATGAGATAAAGGCAATAAAGGTAAAGACACTGAGGCCAAAATGAAATTCAGATAAGTTTGGGAAACAATGGTTCAATAAAGTTAACCAATTTTCTTTGCTGTAGAAATTTAAAGTGCTAATTCATGTTGGGTGTCCCAGATAAGGAGACAAGGTATGAAACTCAGAATCTTTTATGATGGATACATCGAAGACCAGTGAATGTTCTGCCAGCCACCCAATGTGCTGACTTGAAATCCATCCTGCAAAAGATTTTGACTTCCTAATTCATTTTTTGTTTGTTCTCATTAGCTATGGATAATTAATCTTTTATATTAAGCCATAAAAACAATAGAGAGTTCTCCATCTTTGCCTGTCCAAACTTCCAATCTCGCGTTCCAGAGTAACCAGTATTTGGAAGTCTAGCATAAACTTTATAGCTATGTTACATATGTGTGTGGTATGCATGTATCTACATGCTTTTTTGTGCACAAATGGCATTATACATATATCTTGCTCTGCAACCTGGTTCCCTCTTACCTTTCCATATCAATACAACAATATCTCCATTGTTTTTTTAATTAATTAATTAAATTTATTTATTGGCTGCATTGAGTCTTCCTTGCTGTGTGCAAGCTTTCTCTATTTGCGGCGAGTGGGTCCTACTCTTAGTTACAGTGCACAGGCTTCTCATTGTGGTGGCTTCTCTTGTTGTGGAATATGGGCTCTAGGTGTGTGGGCTTCAGTAGCTGTGGCACGTGGGCTCAGCAGTTGTGGCGCATGGGCTTAGTTGCTCTGTGGCATGTGGCATTTCCCGCCCCAGGAATGGAATCCACGTCCCCTGCATTGGCAGGTGGATTCTTAACCACTGTGCCACCAGGAAAGTCACCCTATTTCATTGTTTTTAGCAGCTTTCTAATATCTTTTGGTATCTGGTAAGGTATCTTCGTTTTCATATCTTCTTGGATATTTGTCCACGTTCAACCTTCCAGATAAAATTCAGAATCATTTTATTTTACTCCTTCCCCATTTTTTTCTTACCTTGTCATCACAATAAAATTATCAGTTAGTTCAGGGTGAATGTAAATTTTGAATCCTTTCATTGAGAGTAAGGGATACCTTTCCATTTACTCAAGTCATCCTTTATGTTTCTAAGTAGAAGTTGTAAGTTTTCTCTTGTAGGTCTTACACGTCTTGTTAGGTTTATTTTTTAGACATTTTGTCCCTTTACAGCTAATAGAAATTTTTTTCTTGTTTTTCTTCGTTATTATTTTTATAAAGCAAAACGATGTTGGAATTATAGTATTACAAGTAGATATCTTAACCTACTGTTTCTAAAATTATTTTCAATTAATTAATTCTCTTGAGTGTTCCTGATATAAATAAGCATATTGGGAGCAAATAATAACAGTGGTTCCTTTCCCTTTTCAAAAATTTTAGGTCACATTATGTTCTCTCTCTCTTTTTTTTTTTGCATTATATGGTACATTTAGAAAAATATTATTATAATGGTGATAGTGAAATCCTTACCTTATTTCTGACTTTAATGGGAATATATTAGTCATTGATATTGGGAGTTAGTTTAAGGGATGTGTAAAGACCATGTTAACGAAATGTATTTCTAACTACTTTTATTTTACTAAGATTAAAAAAATCAGGGCTACATGTGAATTTTATTATACAGCTTTGCAACATATACTGAAAAGATAACAGCCTTCTCCTATTTTTTTTAACCTACTGATATGTACATTAATAGTACTGATAGTACTGATAACTACATTAATAGTTTAATACTGAACCACATTCACTTCTGGACTGAACACTGAAGATAATTTAGGTAACCTAAGTCATTACCAATGCAGTTAGGTAGATTAGAAAAAATATCAGTCTGAATAAATAAAAAATCAATTATTTCAGATTGCTTAATTCATTGGATTTCTTACTTTTACACACATTTATGTACAAAATTAGAACTAATTTTCTGATGGCCAGCTTTATGAAATAGAGGATTTCAGCCCCCTTTAGTGAAACTGACCAGCATCATTTTTATAATCAGCAATGGTCCTAGTAAAAAATAATGTAAAAATAATGTAAAAATAATGTAAAAATAATGTAATGAAGTAACACTTAGCAGTTGTTTGCTCTCCTAACCAGCTTAATATCCTTCCTTCCTACATTCCTCTCAAGTAATTTATCTAGCCAACTCTTTCTTCACAGAATGTACAAAAGCAAATAACAGCCCAGCCCAGATACTATGAGTCAGAAGAGTTTATTACAGTGAATTGTGTTTAATGTTCATACTTTTCAGTCCTTTTATTTCCTGATATTTCTGTTTTTCTTAACTAATTATACAATTAAGAGTTTTGCAGGACTTCCCCGGTGGTCCAGTGGCTAAGACTCTGCACTCCCAATGCAGGGGGCCTGTGTTTGATCCCTGGTCAGGGAACTGGATCCCACGTGCCACATCTGGAGGTTCACATGCCACAACTAAAGATTCCACATGCCACAATTAAGACCCAGTGCAGCCAAATAAATAAATAAATAAATAAATTTGTTTAAAAAAGGAGTTTCACAAAACAGAAAAGAAGGAAATCTGGTCTCTCTAGAGTTTCTTAGTTGGGCTCATGGATAATTGCCCAGGACTTGTTTGGTCCTGGGAAGAGGCCAGATATCCTTGAAAAGAACAGAAGAATCAGAAGGTAGGGAACTATCAAAAGAATAATGCAAGGAAACTTCCCAGAACTGAGAGACACTCATTTCCAGTTTGAAAGGGCCCAGTGAATGTCTAGTTAAATAAATAATTTTTAAAAGGTCTACTCTAAAGCATTTCATTAGGAATCTTTTGAATACAAAACGTGAAATGCCTTTCAGGAAGCCTTTTTTACTGAAACCTACTACATGTTCTCCACTAAAGTGAGGGAGTAAACAAAGAACGGAAAAGAAATAGGACATGAGAGGTAGGTGATCCACAACTAGAGAAAGCCCACGAACAGCAATGAAGACCCAACACAGCCATAAATAAATAAATAAATAAATAAATAAATAAATAATCATTAAAAAAAAGAAGTAGGTGACCCAACTCAAGAAAGAGTTAAAGGGAATTCCCAGGATGAAGGCTCAACCAGGTCTTGAACACGACCTGCCCACGTTGGAGCAAGAATGCTCTGGGGTGGGGGTGCTGTGGGGGTGTGGAGATGACAGGCTGTCTAAAATGTTTCATTATATGTAAAATTGTGTTGAAAGGTTGTTGAAAAATACCGGGAGAATCAGAGATAGGTACCAACAGAAAACAAAAGCAAAAACCCAACCCAAGTAAATTAGAAAAAAAAAAAAAAAAAAAACCAACTACAAACAGCAATTACTAAGAAGAGTGCAAATTAGCTAGAGAAAGTTAAACTCTCTCCCTGTTATTCATCCGTCTGGAAAGATAAACAGATAATGTCAATGTTTCTCCCACACTGCACCTATAACATGTCTTAAAGACCCCCAAGAAATCCCCCAAATCATGCACTATGAGAAGCTTTGCCAATTGAAATAATATCAGTAAGAATGAAACATCACACTCTTGCTGAAAGAATCTAAGTCACTTTGACCCAGAAAGGCAGCTTTGGTTTTTAATCCAGGTGCACAACTTCAGAAAAGGCTTCTCTGAACTTGACATTCCACATTCACTTTAATTTTGTGGTTTCCACGGAAACGGGAGCCTGGGTCCTCTCTGCAGTCCAGACCTGATGCTGATCCCTTTATACACAGTTCCGCTTTGCACTTATCAATACGCTGCCTGGTTTACATTTGACTTGAACTCTCCCTTGCCCTCAATCCTATACCACCTCTATCTTTTCTTTGGTGAGACACCAATGATGGCTCTGGTGTGAGGTCTCCCTTGTTGTGGGATTTACAGGTTTGTCTCCAGGAGGGTAAGGCTGATGGAACTAGGACAACTTGGAGGTTTTCCAGATTTGCTGAGACAACTGCTACTTCGACTGGGAATCATGTGCACCCTGAGATCCTGGCAGTCTCCTCTACTGAAGGCCTCTCTGTCTCTGATGCACAGGTTTTTCACTGAATCTGAACTCTGATCAGTGATAGGGATATTACTTCTCTCCTAAGAGTTGAGGGTTCTAATTAGACCTTGGTATCTTCTGGTGAAATCTGGCTTTTAATCTCTCCTGGCCTCTGTCTGCTTATTTAACATCTTGTATGGTGTGTGCGTCTCTGAGAGAGTTCCCCAGCCTTGTCCGAGTCTGAGAAATTTGCTTTGGGAGCAAGCTTCTCTTTACAAAGTCCACCTGCCAGGAGGCTACTGATTCTTGGGGCAGCTTCTTTAAGCTTGAGGTTTGAGACACTCAGAAACAGTATCTTTACTTTTGACCAACAATCAGCCTGTTTCTCATGGATTTATCTTCCAATAAACTATGCTTCCTCCTGACATAACTCCACTGAGGACAATTTGGAATTGTGGGCCACTTTGAAGAATCTGGACACGAATGATTGTTCATTTGAGACACACTTTAGAACACAAGGGGGACAGTGTTTCATCTGTCTAAAGGAGAGAGAACTTCATTGAATGTGGGAGACTCCCCTCCTTTGCTTCCATGTCTCAGAGATTAATAAGTATTGATGTTTTTATTAGCATGGCTTGAAAATATTGTTAACGGCCTGAGTTACTATTTAATATTTGTTTATTCACTTGGCTGCACCAAGTCTTAGTTGCAGCACGTGGGATCTTTAGTTGTGGCATGCGGGATCTAGTTTCTTGACCAGGGATCGAACCTGGGCCCCCTAAACGGGAAGCGTGGCGTCTTAGCCACTGGACCACCAGGGAAGTCCCCTGAGCGACTATTGAAGCCAGCAGTAAAAACTCTTCTGTGTGTGTGTATGAAAATATATTTTTTCTGCATCGAAACCTTCTCCTCTCTCCTTGCAGAGGGAAGATAAACAGCCATTGAGCATGATCATTTCACAGTCGTGTCAGGCTTCTCCCTCTCACACAGTCAGAGATTCTGTGACGATGTCTGTCCATTAGCCTGCCTATTGCCCACTGATAGAGAATACATTCTACCAGGAGGTTACAGCCTACTCTATTCTCCCACCTCCAAGGTAGTGGTCATCCTTATCAGGGCTCCCCCTCCATAGAGCTGTCCTTGAAAGAGCCCTGCAATATTGGGAATAAAGGGGATGCTGTCTGGAGAGCAGCTGCCCCTTTTTTGTCTTCTTTTCCATGGAAGGGAGGTGGTTTTTGGTATCCCAGATGTGCTCACATTTGCCAACTCACAGGAAGCAATATACTTTCACTCAGTCATCAAGTCTTATTGAGCTAATTGCTGAAATCTGGGGCAGAAAGGGAGCAAGAGGGAGAACCCAACCTTTGCTGTAAAAAAAGTCTCCCTTGGTATCTTCCCTCCCACAGAGATCCACCTAAAGACAGCTTGGTCTTCTAGATTCGATTTTCTGACCATCCTGAGGGAGAGTTTTGTTGTCTCATGAGCCATGATAAAAAGGAATTAAAGAGAAAATATTTTTCAAAAATTAATTAATAGGATAGGCTTTTGTCTCCAAGGAGGTGTCCTGGAAGTTCAATTGGAGATTTGTAATGACTTGGAAAATGGAATGAAGAGCTGGACTGTGAAAGTGATGGCTTTGCCATCAAAATTAAATGACCAGGATAACTACTGGGAACACCGAAGTGCCCTGGAGCAATCTACACATAAAACAAGGTCCATTTCGACATGTAAAAGCCTAAAATTTAGGGCTCGTCCCTATATATGGAGAGTCTAGATATTTATGTTTATTTTTTTATTTTTTAAATTAATTATTTTTATTGGCTGTGTTAGGTCTTCATTGCTGCAAATGGGCTTTCTCTAGTTGCAGTGAGCGGGGGCTACACTTCATTTTGGTGCACAGGTTCCTCATTGCGGTGGCTTCTCTTGTTGCAGCATGGGCTCCAGGTGCGTGGGTTTCAGTAGTTGTGGCACATGGGCTCAACAGTTATGGCTCATGGGCTCTAGAGCACAGGCTCAATAGTTGTGGTGCATGGCCTTAGTAGCTCCACAGCATGTGGGATCTTCCTGGGGCAGGGCTCGAACCCGTGTCCCCTGCATTGGCAGGCAGGTTCTTAACCACTGCACCACCTAGGAAGTCCCTAGATATTTATTTTTAAAAAGAGCATGCATGCATTTGGTAGGTAAGTTCCTTAAACAGGATTTAATGCAAAGTCTCAGATATAATGACAATTAACAATGCCAGTCCTGCTCCTACAGATGAATAACATGGTGACATGCTATTCAACTTCAAGAAAACTCCCTTCTTTCTGCTCTCGTCAGCAACCATGCAGCTGATTTTGTCTATAACACTCCATCTTAGATTCACAGTATTCATGGCACTGGAAGGAATCTTTAAGACGAAGTCTAGTGGGAAGGAGTCACAGGAGGGAGGAGATATGGGGATATATGTATAAATACAGCTGATTCACTTTGCTATACAGCAAAAACTGACACAACAGTGTAAAGCAATTATATCCCAATAAAAAGCTTAAAAAAAAAACCAGATGAAGTCTCATGCATTTTACAGATAAGAAAGCTCAAGTCAGGGAGACTGAAGTTATTTGCTTAGAGTCATGCAGCTCTTGGTAGCAGGAGCAAGGTCTGATGCCAAAGTCCTGTGCTCTTTCCACTGGAGCGCTGGCTTTTTCCTACACAGCTGAGGTTCCTCAACTCAATTAGAAATGGTTCCATTGAATGTCTATTTTCTCATACTCCTCATTCCTTTTTTAAGACCACAGATTAGGGTCATACTTAAAATACATACTGAATTCAGATTTCTTGACTTTCTATATTCTTTCCTAATTTACGCCTTGGTGTAACTTCTTGCCTTCCAAGGTGGAGACAGAGAAGAAATGATGGAAAGTGAGCTAAGCTGTGTTGTTACATGGTGATAAAGCCATTTGGGAGCTTTCATTTCATTAGTAGTATTAAAATAGCAATCATTGGTCTTTCCTTGAGACCATTTAAATTTTCCTTTTTTTTTTTTTTTTGGTCACACTGCGTGGCTTGCGGGATATCTCAGTTCTCCAACCAGGGATTGAACCCAGGCCATGGCAGTGAAAGCCCGGAATCCTAACCACTAAGCCACCAAGGAACCCTATTTAAGTTTTCAAGTGGGATTGATTGGAATAGAGGTACTTAGGGAACCCCTGGCACATTTCTGTGGCAGCCTTTAGGTGACTGTAGGATACTGATGAGTGACAGAAAGTTTAATTCTGAAGAGGTGGCCTGATTTTGAGCTATCTTTTGTAGGTGGCTGCAACCCATCAATCTACACAGAAGGTTGGAGCAAGGGATCTCCAGGGATTAGCAGATTTCTAAGAGTAAATTCATTCTTCTAATTCACTCAAGTCCAATATGGCTGTCCTCATAAGTCAATTCAGTAAGACAAATAGTTACTAACTGCCTACTATACAAAACACTGTATTAAATATTGGAGAAAGAATAAAAGATAGTTCTTGCCCTTGAGGACTTATAATTCTGTAAGTCATAGATTTTAATCTCCTTAGAATGGGGTAATATCTCAACAAAAGACTTTATTTCATCAGACTGTAAGTAAAAAGATTGTAGGAAACAGGTTTCAAACTAATAAGAATATAAGCAAGCACTGCTTTGGAAAAATAAATGACCAGACTTTCTAGGTATAGATTATCCACCAATGTAGTCTATTCATAAAATATAGTAGACCCCCCTTGTCAGGGAGCGGGGGGGGGTGGGGAGATACATTCTAAGACCCTTAGTGGATGCCTGAAACCACAGATAGCACTGAACCCTATGTTCTTTCCTATGTGTACACACGTATGATAAAGTTTAATTTATAAATGAGACATAGTAAGAGGTTAACAATAACTAATAAAATAGAACAAGTATAACAATATACTGTAATCAGAATTATGTGAATGGGGTCTCTCTCTCAAAATACTTATTGACTTATTGTACAAATTTAATACCTTTTTTATCTTAACTAAGCACTTACACATGGTGGCAGTATATTTTGCAGTTTGAGGTATGACAGCAAAACCAGTGCAAATTTCTTTTTCCTTCTTCAAAATTTCATGAAGATTTGTTCTTACTGTAGATCTTAGCAACCTCAGCATATGATTTTTTTTTTTTTTGAGAACTTTCACCTTTACACTTAAAGGAAGCACTTTAAAGCTTCTCTTTTGCATATTCAAATTGATAGCATCAGTACTCTTGCACTTCAGGGCCACTATTAAAATAAGAGTGACTTGAACACTAGCACTGCGATACTGTCGTAGTTGATCTGGTAACAAGACGGCTACTGAGTGACTTACGGGTGGGATACACTTGACAAAAGAATGATTCACATCCCTAATGGAAGGAACAGGACGTTGCAAGATTTCATCATGCTACTCAGAATGGTGCACAGTTGAAAACTTATTGTTAGTTTCTGGGATTTTCCATTTAATATTTTTTGATTTACGTTGACTGCGAGTAACTGAAACCACGGAAAGCGAAACTGAGGATGGGGGTGTGGTGGGGACTACTGTGTTAGCAGTGAGGGTTTATATATTCACATTCTCTGATGTTTACAAACCGTAGCACCGTGGAGTGGTAAAAAGAGCACTGGACAAATAATCAGATAATTTAGGATACAGTTCTGGTTCTTCCCATGTAACAGTGTTGGAAGTTAAGATATTTAACCTTTTGGGGGCAGTTTACTCATCTTTAAAATGAAGGGATTGGAGACGATGACTTTTCTAAGTTCCCTTGGAGCTCTAACATCCCAAATTATGCTCTTCCATACCTGAGGGATGACACACACACACCCTGAGGGAGTGGTTTTTTTTTTTTTTAACGGACAATAAACAGCATATATTGAGCGTACAATTTAGTATCCCAACCTCCCAATTCATTCTCCCCCAACCCTCCCCGCTTTCCCCACTTGGTGTTCTTATGTTTGTTCTCTACATCTGCGTCTCTATTTCTGCCTTGCAAACCGGTTGATTTGTACCATTTTTCTATAGTCCACATATATGTGTTAATATACGATATTTTTCTCCGACTCACTTCACTCTGTTTGACAGTCTCTAGGTCCATCCGTGTCTCTACAAATGTCCCAGTTTCAAAGTTTTATTGATTTTTGCTATTGTTTTGTTTCTATTTCATTTATTTCTGCTCTGATCTTTATGATTTCTCTCCGTCTACTAACTTTGGGTTTTGTTTGCTCTTCTTTCTCTAGTTTTAGGTGTAAGGTTAAGTTGTTACTTTGGGATTTTTCTTGTTTCTTGAGGTAGAATTGTATTGCTATAAACTTCCCTCTAAGAACTGCCTTTGCTGCATCCCATAGGTTTTGGATCCTTGTATTTTCATTGTCATTTGTCTCTAGGTATTTTTCGATTTCCTCTTTGATTTCTTCAGTGATCTCTTGGTTATTTAGTAGCGTATTGTTTAGCCTCCATGGTGAACACAGATCACAGTCATTTCTGTGTTTGTGTTTTCTACAGTTTTTTTCCTGTAATTGATTTCTAATCTCATAGCATTGTGGTCAGAAAAGATGCTTGATAGGATTTCAATTTTCTTAAATTTACCAACACTTGATTTATGACCCAAAATGTGATCCTGGAGAATGTCCCATGTGCACTTGAGAAGAACGTGTAATCTGCTGTTTTGGGATGTAATGTCCTATAGATATCTATTAAATCAAGCTGATTTATTATGTCATTTAAAGCTTGTGTTTCCTTATTAATTTTCTGTGTGGATGATCTGTCCATTGGTGTAAGTGGGGTGTTAAAGTCCCCCACTATTATTGTGTTATTGTTGATTTCCTCTTTCATAGTTGTTAGCATTTGCCTTATGTAATGAGGTGCTCCTATATTGGATGCATATGTAATTATTATCTCTTCTTGGATTGATCCCTTGATCTTTATGTAATGTCCTTTCTTGTCTCTTGTAACATTTTTTTTTTAAAGTCTTTTATCTGATATGAGTATCGCTACTCCGGCTTTGTTTTGATTTCCTGAGGGAGTTTTAAACTATTAAGTTAGATGATACATTTTTGATAGTGAAAAATAATGAAAGAAAGAAAATATTAGTTCAAGGAAAAAGAGATGATTGAAATGTACTAGGTCCTACCTTTTATAAAGTTCTTAATCAGATACCTTCCTTGGTGAACACGGATCACAGCAATTTCTGTGTTCATTAAAGGAGGATCTGGTGCGGGGTCATCTATCAAATCACCAGGTTATGTTTGATTATCTATCAGACAAGGGGTAAATGTCAAGCACTTATGTAAGATGCAGAGCTACATGGGTGTCAAAAAGCCACAACTATAATTTTAAGTCCGTTGCAAGATAAAACACTGTGAAGGAAGAGAATGTGCTCACCTTGGTCCAGGCAGCGTATCCAGCCCTCCTCCCATGTGCAGAGTAGGAAGGTGAGAGCCAGGGGCTGCAGAAGGTGCACCAGGTACTTTCTTCCCTCGACCCCTCTCCCCTGATCCCCCCACATTCCAGCCAGATAGGACTGGACAGACATGCAGAGCTTTAAGCAGCAGCAAATTTAAAGTAAAATATTACATTAATACTTGACTAAAATATGCTGTATAAATTGAACCAAAAAAATATAAGACATCCATTGACATCTTTAGTTTTCTAAGAAAAGGAGGGGAATGTACTTGATTAGTTTATTCTTTTTTCATTTATTCTAAGGTATTTTAATTCCACAAGTAAATTGAGATTCATTGAAAGAAAGAGCCATTTTTTTCTTACTTGTATTTTTAAAGCTAAACATTCTCCATCTCTCTCTAGAAAACTCCGAAACCAAATGCCTAAAAAGCATAAATTGGATTATAAAAAGTTCATGGCTTTTAACATTTCACCTTTGAATTGCCTTATTTTCTCTTAATTTTCTCTCGGATAACCACGTTAAATAACACTTTTTAAAGGCTTTAAGAGATTTATTTTTTCCCCCTACTTGAGGGAGGCTTCATTTGAGCAACAGAAAAAAAAAACATATTTCAAATGAAGCATGAGCCTCAGATAACTTATCTCCACCTTGGCTCCAGAGCAACTTGGATTTCCGATTCTTCGAACAGGTCAGTGATTTGGGGAACCAGTAAAAGAGCCAGGCTATTCTTCTGAATGTCTTGTTAAAGTCACTTCTTATGGCCATAGCTAGGAGTGTAAGTGTTTCAGGACAACTCTCCACAGAGAGCAGGGATGAGGAAAACACAGTAACATCCACATGTGACACAATACCTGTGAACTCACTTTCAGCCAATATGTCTGGGGACCACCTGTTAGCCCTAAATCCCCTTCCCCTGCCATGCCTTTGGTCTGTCTTTTGGACCTTAGCCCTCATAACTAGAAACCGTATTAATAGATGTTCTTTCCAAAGAAAGAGTTTTAAGCTTCAGAAACTCTAACCTAAGGCAATGCTTGATAATTTTTAAGTACAGACCCCGCCTCTGCCCCACCTCCTCCACTGAAATACAATTACTTTCATGCAGGAGCAAAGTAACCAGTATCTACTAACTCAGCACCCAACAGAATTGTCAATGGCAATTCTTAGCACTTGCTGGTGACTCACAAGCTACCTCCTAAAGCCAAAGCCTTGATCCCATTTGTTTTGTACATTTTTTTACTGGAAAATTGACATGTATTTTAAACCCTGGCAGGAATCTATCCCAGAAAAAAAGAATCTGACTGACTCTTACAAGTCAAGAAGTGTATAAAACAAAAACATTTTTTCCAGGGTTCTGTTTTGGTTTTTGATCCTTTGAACATTTCTCCAGACCCTTCTTTAACTTCAGGGTGTGATTTCAGAGGACGCCAGCATCTGGCTGCCTGTTCTGCCACTGGGACTGGGGTTCCCATCCTCACTCCTGGAACTACATCTAACAACTGGTCTCTGTGCATTGTTATGTCAAAAGAAAGAGATTTATTCATAAGTTAGTCCTTAACACAGCCTGATGTAATATATGGACAGTGCTTTACTTATATGACACACTAAATTTTTGGAGCTGATTTATACGCACACACAGTTTCTGCTTCCAGGTCAGATGTTTTTGTTTTCTGTTCCATTTTCATGAGTTCTTAGGAATTTGACAAGTGGGGAGAAAGTTCAACTAAAACAATAGTGTAAGACTTTCTGATACTTTCATCTTCCTAAAAATAGGATGTGGGCCGTTAAGACTTCTTTATGTTTTCCTCTCAACAGTGTCTGCCCCAGCACTCTCAGTTTTAAAAGTTTGCTTGAGTACCTATAAATTTTCTGCAGCACTTCCTCAAAGACAAAGCACAATGCGAAAAATGTCCGTCTGAGTGGAGTGAAGTCACAGATAAAAGATGAGTTCTGGTTGTGGCTGTGATTCTGAAGGGACAATAAGGTTTTGACATTTCAGATGGGACTGCTTATTCCTATTGATAGTCCCGTTCTTAACTCCAAACAACAAACCTCCTGCTATTAGCACAGACCACCACAAAATTGTAGCTAACTTTATCACTTACAAAAATAACAGAAAAAGAAACAAAAACATGTTCTGGATAACTTACTGATGCAGGTATTACATTTTTAAAGAAATATTTTGAGGAAAAGATCTTTTACATCTAAGAAGAGACACTCTGATGTGTCAGTGTAACGAGGTCTATAAGCCACTTGCACAGTATTTGGTAATTTCCAAAATAATCTAAATGGGAACGTGAGAAGATTTCATGGGATTATTTTCCACATTTCTTCCCTAACATCTAAGTCCTTTTTTATTTACTCGAAGATATCCCCCCTTTTTCACATAATTTATGTTCATTTATTTCATTTTTGATTATTTCTTCTGCTGTTACAACTATAATCTCTTTTTTACATTAAGGGTTAAATCCTATCTCACACCTGTCAGAATGGCTATCATCAAAAAGAACACAAATAACAAATGTTGGTGAGGATGTGGAGAAAAGGGAACCCTTGTACACTGTTGGTGGGAATGTAAATTGACGCAGCCACTATGGAAAACTAAAAACTAAAAACAGAACTAAAAGCAGAACTACCATATGACCCAGCAATCCACTCCTGGGTATATATCTGAAAAGACAAAAACACTAATTCGAAAAGATACATGCACCCCAATGCTCATAGCAGCATTATTTACAATTGCCAAGATACAGAAGCAACCTAAGTGTCCATCAACAGACAAATGGATAAAGATGTGCCATATATATAAATATGAATATGAATATATAAAACTGAATATTATTCCGCCTTAAAAAAAAGAACGAAATTTTAACTATTTGCAACAATGTGGATGGACTTAGAGGGTATGATGCTAACTGAAATAAGTCAGAAAAATACAGTACAATATCACTTTTACGCAAAATCTACAAAATACAACAAATTAGTGAATATAACAAAAAAGAAACAGACTCACAGATAAAGAGCACAAACCAGTGGTTACCAGTGGGGAGACGGAAGCAGGGAAGGGCAATGTTGGGAGTGGGGGGGATTAAGAGTTATAAGCTACTATGTATAAGATAGGCTACAGGATATACTGTTCAACACAAGGAATATAGCCAATATTTTATAACAACTATGAATGGAGTATAATGTTTAAAAATTGTGAATCACTACATTGTATACCTGTAACATAATATTGTGCATCAAGTATACATCAATTAAAAAAAAAAGAGACTATCAAAAAAAAAGTTAAATCCATTAACTCTTTTATACTTCTTATATATAATATTTTTAATCCCTGTCTTTTGGAAATATATCCCAATATTGAAACAAAAAAAAAGCTACTAAACTACAGAAGCAACTTATTTTAAAGCTAATTTCACTTACATAGTAACTCTGAAAATTTGATTAGCAGACCAACGTCACCATGTATTTACTGACATAAGGTGTTTTGAATGAGGATGCATTCTTGAGGTAAAATACTGAAAATAACAGTGTTTGATTTACATGTTGCTGCAATGGGGAATAGAACAGTAAGTCTTAACCAATCCTAGTGTGGAACAGAATTGTTCTTACCAGTACAACTTACACAAATACAATCCCCACAGCAAGGGTTTGTTTACTGGTATTCCTTTCTAGAGATGCTTAAATAAAAACGAAATCTGCAAATATATTAACTGATCACATAATTTAAGTAAAATTTTACCTAGTATTCAGTGATATAAACATTTAAACTACACAATTAGAGACATTTTTTAGATGGTCAAATGGAAAATTAAATTCCCCACACACTCTTAGACTAAACAGTTTTGACAGGGGATAACTGTATTTATAAAAATAATGTCATTTACCCATGCATTTATTTCTATAATGTGTACATGTGACACTTAAAATTCCCCACTACAATGATACATCAATTTGAGATTTCAAATAACATACTAATACGTTTTCAGTTTTCCAGTGTTCACGGTAGTCAAATTTATTTACTCTTTAGGACATGATCTCTTTATGATATACAAGCTGTACATGATCATACTTCAGTCATCTGAGAAGTCAGAAACCAAAACCAAAACTAAGTCCTTCTTGGACAAAATAAGTTCTTATTGAGCACAATCCTTTAGTCTAGAACTCTGGATATATTTTTCAAAGAGAAGGCTCCCTTTGGATTTGTACAGCATACATTTATGAAAGAACGTCTACTAAATTTGGAATCAGTGGGTTTACAGGAGACACAAAACTGCCCCTCATCTAATTTCTGAGGATAATTTACCATAACCACTCATATTATTTTTCAAAAGATAACTTTTGTTTCTCAAACTGTTGTACACAGAAAAATACAAACTCTTTACATTAAAATTGAGAAATTTATTGATATTTCTTCATGAAGTAGTAAGCAGAATTAAAGTAAAGAAGAAATATACAGCTTAAAACAGTTGAAATGATCCTAAATTTTTTACGACAATTATACATTGATGGCCGAAATAAAAATGAATAGTTTTAACAATTAAATCACTTTAAAATTTTTGCTCAATAATTTACCTGAAATTAAAAAGATAACGAGGATAATGCCACTTTATCCTTCTCAGAAAAACTGTGATCCTAGTGAAACAGTGGTTCGGTTCTGCTCCTCACTCACAAAAGCTACCTCTCCATTCTATCACTTAAAAACATGTCAACAATCAGCCTTTACTGATTTGTGAGGATGCCAACTTCAGTTCCACTTAAAAATGTTTCCAGTAGGCAATCAGAGATACATGACTTTTGTTGGCCTTCCTCAGAAGAGTCGAGGATCAGTATCTCAATGTACTGGTCATGGCTTTCTTCTCAGTGCTCACTGAGGTCAAATGTCCTCATATAATTATAAATGTTAAAAGGTAAAATTACATCTTAACAGCAGCCAAAAATGTATATATTTTTTATGTATTTACAGTACTGTACATATTTACACGACCACATCAAACAATGAAACTAGAAACAAAAGACCACCTCTAGAGGCATTCCTTTAACGCCCCAGAATGACTTTCTTGTGCAAATTGAAACGTGCCTCACACTTCTTACAAAGCTAAAGACAATCAACATTGCGAAGGCCACCATCCATGGTTAAAGAGCCAAACCTAAAACACAAAAGCAAAAAGGCAATCTCAAAAGATTCATTTATTAGGCCTCCAACATTTTAAAGAAGAATATAAAATACTTTTCAGAGAAATAAATTATTATTTTTAAAGAGTTAACCAACTATAATTTGCTCTATTTCTTACTGAAACAGTGGTATTATTATAAATATGTGAAAAAATACAACTCAGTGGCTTGGGAAGACTTCTTAACAGAAAATGGGGGAGTAATGTATCCTAGAAAGTGTTAGGAAGAGTTGGGTAGTTTCTTTTGGTGGGGTGGGATGTGTAAGCAAGATGTGGAGTTGGGAGTCAGGGCCAGTGAGGGACGGAATCTTGCTAGAACAGAATGTTACTTGGAGGGACAGCGGGAAGTAAAGTTGGGTGCTTAGGCTGGGGCCAGACTATTATATTCTTTGAATTCAAGTATGAATTTAGACCTGACTTTTTAGGTAGCAGGAATTTAGAAATTTTTGAGCCAAGGGAGTGGTATGATTAGATTTGTATTTGGGAAGATTATTTTGGCTGTAAAACCCACGACAGATAGGAAGAGCTAGTTAAGGAAAAAGGTGGTAGGTTATTACCATGGCTCACAAGGTAGGGGGAAAGGAGATCTAAATTAGGTTGAGGAGGGGGAACATGGGAACACTTTGAAGAAAGATTACCAAACTTGATGAAAGGGAGTACAGAAGAATGCGTGTCTAAAATAATTTATGTTTATGGTAGGAGGAGAAAGGGGAAGAAGATGAGGAAATTACAGAGGAAACTGAATTGGGAAGGATGATAATAAGTGATTCTAGATACAAAAAAATTTGAAGTGATAGATATCCACGTGGAAATAGTGCACAAGACCTGGCTTCTATTACTAGTTACGGCACAAATCTTTATGTGGTCACTTAACATTGAAGTTATAATTCTGCCATGTCCAATTACCCACGTATTGTCAAGCCTGCAAATAAAACATGACTTATTGGACATGCTTTGGGAAGTGGGGATTTTATTCCACAAAACACAAGCAATTCAATATAAAATTTTGTTAAAACACATCTTAACGGTCTTTTCTATCTGCTAATCTTTAGCCTTTCAGGATAAATTTAAGGATTTAGCTAAAGTTGTGAAGAAACTATAAATTGAATAAATTTATAAAAAGTTATAAAGAGGTGGATAATTACTATGTAGAGTCTACAAACCAATAGGAAAAGACTTTAAAAACCTAATAGTCAATTCACAGGAAAAAAAAATGAATAAACATATAAAAAGATGTGACATTTCTATTATTAACCAAAGAAACACAAATTAAAACAAGATATAGGTTTCTACTAAACAGATTGGCAAACATTTAAAAAACTGATAACATTCATGTTGACAATGGGACTATAACCAGTCTTTCAGAAAACAAACTAACAACACCTATCAAAATTTAAATGTGCATACCCTTTGACCCAACAATTCCACATCGAGAAACATCGGGAAATCAACCCTTCAAAAATTCTCACACAGGCACATGAAGATACCCACACACACACACGTTTACTGAAGCATGGTTTGTAATTGTGAAAAATCTGAAACAATTTAAATGCCCAACAAATAGGGATGCACTAAATAGATATGATAGATCCATACACTAAAATACTAGGCTGCTATTGAAAATGAGAAAAATAGAGCTATATGTGTGGATATGAAAAAGTATCCTTGATATACAGCCTTAAGTGAAAAAAGACTAAACCACTATGAAAAGAATGATTCCATTCTTATAAAACACACATGCACAACAATTTTTTTTAAACGCACTTGAATCATCAGTTCCCACCTCTAGATCTTTTCTTAGTTACTTACTTAATTAATTAATTGGCTGCGTTGGGTCTTTGTTGCTGTACGCAGGCTTTTTCTCTACTTGTGGCAAGTGGGGGCTACTCTTTGTTGTGGCACGCAGGCTTCTCATTGTGGTGGCTTCTCGTTGCAGAGCACGGGCTCTAGGCACATGGGCTTCAGTAGCTGCGGCACACGGGCTCAATAGTTGTGGCACACGGGCTTAGTTGCTCCGTGACATGTGGTATCTTCCCGGGGCAGGGATCAAACCCGTGTCCCCTGCATTTGCAGGCAGATGCTTAACCACTGCACCATCTAAGAAGTCCCTCAACAAACTATTAATAGTGATTACTTCTGTGGGGATGGGGAGGTATGAGAAAGGGTAGGTAGAGTCTTTTACTTCAATTTTTACAATTATATATTGTTTAAAAAAATTTTTTTACCAATTCATTAAATTCATTCAAAAAAATCGATAATACTTCAGAAGTGTCTGATAACTTTCTGCATGTAGCTCAAACATCATGTGATTTCCTGACATTTAATCTTTCCAAGCCTTTAGGAATCTGTTTGGTCTTTATGAGAAAACAGGGCTAGTGGGGAGAAGATGATGTGAGGAGCGAGAAGGCTGGGTTCCACCTCCAGTTCATCTTTTCAGGTATGAATGTCAACACCTGTGGAACATGGAGAAAGGCTATCTGCTGTGCCCTGGAATGCAAAGCTGGAATGCACGCTTAGTAAGGCCATGAAGTGTGAAAGTGCCCTTCAAATGTACAAAATACCACACAAACGTGAAATCCTTGCATTAACATCTTGCGGGTGAGAGGACATGTGGAGAAGCACCTAAGGGCTGGAAAGAGAAGGCTTCTATTCACGAGCCAAACGACTTAACTGCTCTGAGGAACCCAGACAAGGAAACAGCCACCATAAGTGGTCTTCTTGGCTCTGTACGTTTTCCTACTTTCTTTCTCCTTGATCTATTAGGAATCTGGAGATAAGCGGACACTCAGCTCTTCAAAGAACTTGATGAACAGACGGTGCTCATGTGCAAAGAGGGCTGCAGTGCGCTCTGTAAGTTAAACAGCATGGATCAGAGTGCTGGCATCTCCTAAGCAACTCTGACTCCAGAATTGAAAATGATGATTCTAATGAGAAAATGGGGTTTTTTTTGGGTTGTTTTTGTTTTTTGTGGCGCACGGGCTTAGTTGCTCCGTGGCATGTGGGATCTTCCTGGAGCAGGGATCGAACCTATGTCCCCTGCATTGGCAGGTGGATTCCTAACCACTGTGCCACCTAGGAAGCTCGAGAAAATGTTTTGAAAAATAATGTGCAAAAGATTTTCATTTTCACAGACTGATTCAAAGAATTCTATTAACCAGTGTTTCTATAAAATGGAATCAATCACAGTTGTCTTTATCCAAACAACCCCAAACACATTAAAAGGCATCATGAAATTCACAAGCAACTTCCCTGGTGATGCAGTGGTTAAGAATCCACCTGCCAATGCAGGGGACATGGGTTTGATCCCTGGTCCAGGAAGATCCCACAGCTTCAGAGCAACTAAGCCTGTGTGCCACAACTACTGGGTCTGCACTCTAGAGCCTGTGAGCCAAAACTACTTAGTCCGTGCTCTGCAACAAGAGAAGCCACCGCAATGAGAAGCCCACACACCACAATGAAGAGTAGCCCCTGTTCACAGCAACTACAGAAAGCCCACATACAGCAACAAAGACCCAACGCAGCCAATAAATTAAAAATTAATTAAAAAAAAAGAAATTCACAAAACCTAAGGGTTCTGACTTAATGTTCCTTTCCCACTGCTTAACCTACTGATACAGGAAGACAGACTGATACAAATACAGATATATGTGTACGTACTCAATTACATATATAATCACAAGGCAGGATGATTTTGTATTACTCACCTTTCTAAAATATGATTATTTTCAGCAAGTTCTTTAACTACCCCTTCCATTTCTTCCTTTAATTTCTTCATACTATATTCAAAATAAAGATAAAAGTAGCTCTGCTCAAAAAAAGTATGGAAGTGTTTTACAATTATATTTATAGTATGTTTAGTTCTCTAGATTGGTCTAAGTCATTAAATAACACTAGCAAATGTATTCATAACAAATAATAAACATTTCAAAATAAAAGAGCAAGATCACAAAATGAAATAAAAACAAATGGAAACGTTACAGTTGTCAAATAATAAATTTCTTACCCAAGAGTCATTTCTACTAATGTGTTAGAACATGGATAAATTGGGGTCATGGTATGTTTGAGTCCACTGGAGGCTGCAAACATTTTCTGTGGCAAAGTTTCTTGTAACTAAAACATCAAAAACAAACAAACAAACAAATCACATCAATCACATAACAGAATATTTACTACAGATCTCAGATCAAATGTTACAGATTTTAATAAGCTCTTTATAGCTTTAAGTTTTAATTTCAAAACTATCAATGATACAATACTTAAATGGAAACTAAAAAAAACTTTGCTTATAGATGATTAAAAACATGTGCTAGCAGATGTTTTTAACTGTAGAACATCTAAGTTCTTAAAACTTGGCTCAAAATACATCTCACAAATGGGCAAGCAGAGCTGAATATAGGCATATTATATCCTACTTCTTTCTTCTCAATCATTATCAGATACAAACTAAAAAGAATTTTAATTTTTCCTAATAGAAAAAGGCTTTTTTTCTAGATAACTTTGAAGCTATACCTCATTAGTATAGTCTTGATACTTTGATACTTCTTCTTCAATATCAAAACACTGATTAGTTAGGGATAATAACTGTTTCCTAAGATGAAGCATCTTTCTGAAAACCAAAAAGAACCAATTAATAAGCTGTCTAATGAAATATTATTCTTACTTAAAACATACAACATACATTAAATTGTATGTTGTGCAGTCAATCACTCATCACCCCCCAAAAAGTTTACTTACCTCATCCACTCTTCTGACTTATCCAAAAAAGCCTCATACTTCTTAACACATTCATCTGTAAAGTGGGTCATGGCTTTTGTTGCATGATAATACAGTTTTTGCCTGTAATTTAGAAATAATCAAGAGGCTTAAACCAATGTCACTGTTTCTATTTCCAATATTAAAGAATTTTCACGTATATGAAATTTATTTCCTGTAATGACTGTTGTGGGCTTACAATATTAACAGTAGAAAGTCTAAGGTTTCTAAGATAGACATTATAGCAGCAAGAGGAGAAAAACAAGGTTCATAGAGGAGAATGGTCAAAAACTATTCACTGGATGAGGTTAAAGATAAGGAAGTGGTTAAGTCTGCCCTCGCCTATCTTCCCTGTTATCTGTCCTTCTGCAATCAGAGCATAGGAGGCAGATGACTGCCCCTTCATTCTCCTGTCTCAGTAACCTTTCACCAAGGGGCCAGATGGGTGGGCCTCAAATATGTGCACATACATAACAATTCTATAAAGCCAAGATTAAAATATATTTTTTATTGTGATTAATTCCAACTTTGATAAGAATCACATTAATAAAGTAATCAAAAATAATTACTAAACATAATCTGGACACTTACTTATCAAATTTGTGGATTTGTTCTTCATTATAAGGTAGTCCTAAAAATAAGAATATATATTTACTTTTGTAAATGTAGAAGCAAAAAATCACATGCAATTTTTTTCTGAGATTATTACTTCAAAATGGCTAAGAGTTTAAAACAGATGTCACAAACTTGTGACCCATGGGTGGATACAGCCCACAAATGCTCTTATTTGGTCTGTACAGTGTGAATGTCAAAAAACAAAAATTAACTGCCCACATTTAAAAATCAGGATATTTCTAAGAAAGTCTATCTCTAGCTTCTCTTGAGATCTAGGAACATGGGAAAAACAATTAGGTGAATCTGAGTAGTGCCTCTTCAGAAGCAGGGGAGAGGTCTCCTCTCTAGCTCCCCTCAGTCTCCACGGGCCAATCTCATTCCTTTCCGTTACGTGCGTGGCCTCTACGTGTTTTGGAGTTTGTGATCCCCGAGTTGAGATACTCAAAAGGCTGGCTTTAAGAACAACTCAATACATTCAACGCCTTTCCTGATAGAACCAAGTCTCTGAAGTAAATAACTTATGTAGCCACCCTTACAAATATACCAAATTAATTCGACTGAATTACATACAACTAGTAGGGCTGACTCATTAGATTAACAAATGGCAAATTTTACTTACTACGTTCTGCTTTGTCTTTTTTGAACTGATAGTAAATCTCTGTGATGCAATTTAACAGGACTTGTAGCTTTTCTACACTATTTAAGGAAGAAAAATCCAAATAAATTAATTGAGTCGATGTGAAAAAGGACATTTAATAAGAGCAGAAACCACCAACGCAGTTATAACCTACTGTCTATCTTTTGGATGAGTGCCTTCTTGATGCGTCCATGTATCTGCCAGCAATCCACCTGGAGATAATTTGCTTTCAATATCCTGAAGACTGGTTTCTATTGTTCCCTGAGAACTGGAAAGCTAAATAAAACCAATGGGTTCAGATCCAGATCACCAAAAGTCAGAAATGATCACCACAATGCCAATATGGCCTAAAGTCTGAGTAATATTTCTTTTGTAGATTACTTTGATTCAAAGTCAGAATAATTATTTTTATCTTTAAATGCAAGGACAGTTTCTTAGGTTATATTCCACCAGGAGTACAACATGATAATAAAACACGAATATTATATTTTATAAAACATTGCTTATATCAAATATTCTTTTTTAAAAAACATAAAAATACTGAGAGTCAGTCAATTAAGCTTCTGTTGCTTTATCTACAAAATATGGTTAGGACTCTATCTCATGAAAATCAAATAGGAGACCTTATTAGCATAGCCCCAAGTATAAATGCCAGTATGCAAAACTGTGCTCTTTATTTAGAGATAAAAAGAAAAGTAACTCCTCTTAAAAACAAAACATGAAAAGAAACCGTATCTAAGATTCTGTCCATTTTAAGCTTAGTAAATTTATCCCTTATCTACCACAGAACTGAGCACCTATAAATGTTTAAAGAAAGGATGAAGGTTCGACTTAAAGGATAAATATATTTGAATAATTTAAGTGTCCTGATACATACTACTGTTTTTCAAATAAAGTTTTAAGTGGTGGTTAAGCTGCTACTAGCAACAAACAAGTGTGCCCTTTGCATTCTGCTCTTGTTAGCACTGGTATTATATATAATTTTTAAAGCCTTCCTAATTTGAAAGACAAATGGTATCTTACTGTTATTATAATATGCAATTTTCTATTACTCTTGGGGTTGAACTTTTTTTCAAGAGTTTCACTTAGATCTATTCATTTTAAATTATTTCTAAATGTTCTTTACTGCAGATTTAATGTTTTCCTTATGTAGTTCTATGAGTTATTTTTATATAAAAAAAACTTTATCTCATTTTCTCAATCTATTTGTTTTTTAAGATTATGTTTTTAACATATAGCGATCTTGGGACTTCCCTGGTGGTCCAGTGGTTAGGACTCTGCGCTTTCACTGCCAAGGGCCCAGGTTCAAGTCCTGGTCAGGGAACTAAAATCCCACAGGCCATGTGGTGCAGCCAAAAAGGAAAAAAGGAAACAAAAAACATATAGAGATCTTAAATTCTTATATAGTCAAAAACATGTCTTGCTTTTCATGGTTTATGTCTTCTTCAATATTAATGTTAAGAATGTGTTACCTTATACTTCTAAAATATGGAAAACAGTTTATGGACAAAGTCATTTTTTACAGCATTACATAAAAGTGTGAGAAACAGCAAGCAACCTGAAGGACCAACATTAGGGGGGTAACAAGTAAAATTATTAACAAATCAATTGGCTGCAATATTATGTCTATTAAAAAGTAGTGTTACCAACAAAACAAAACAAAACCGAAACTGGAAAATGCTTTTACTATAATGCCATACAAAAAATAACAGTTGTATGTTTGTAGGGTAACAATCATTTAACAACATATATAAAAAGAGACAACCAAAACAGTGGTTGACAAAGTTTTAGCAGCTCAGAATCATTTGGAGGGCTTAAAACTTTGATTGCCGGGCCCTACCATCAATTTCTTTCTTTTTTTTCTTAAAATTTATTTATTTGTTGATTGGCTGTGTTGGGTCTTCATTGCTGCACACGGGCTTTCTCTAGTTGCGGTGAGCGGGGTCTACTCTTTGTTGTGGTGCGTGGGCTTCTCATTGCCGTGGCACATGGGCTCAACATTTGTGGCTCACAGGCTCTAAAGTGCAGGCTCAGTAGTTGCGACACACGGACTTAGTTGTTCCGCGGCATGTGGAATCTACCTGGAGCAGGGATTGAATCCACGTCCCCTGCATTGGCAGGCGGATTCTTAACCACTGTGCAACCAGGAAGCCCACCATCAGTTTGATTCAACAGGTGCATCTGAAACAAGTCCCCATTTGAGGCTGCAGGTGCTGTTCCAAGAAGCACTCTGAGAATCACGGCTGCAGAGCACTCAGCCAAACTTTCAATAATCATTTTTTGATTGGTGTAGACATATAGCACCTTTTCTAACTTATAAATTTTACTTCTATGGTGGGAAAAAATTTTAAGGTCTCCTTTAGGAAAGAAGCCACAACAACTCAATATGTATGATGAAAAACAATGAAATCTGGTGGAAAATAAATGGCCTGAAGTCAAAGCCCTGATTTCCTAAGGCTCTGTGATTATAAGCTCTTTAATCATTCATGCTTTACTTCTCCTAGGAAATCTAAATCTTCACAAAAATGTCATAAAAATGAGAAAAACTATGGGCTCCAAAGAAAGAAAACATACAATTTCAATTCAAAGTGTTCAAATGATGCTGGCATTGGAAAGTGCCATGAGGACTATGAGCTGGTAAGTCAAGTTCTAAGACAAAAGCAGAAAAAGAATAGAAAACATTTACAGTGATATGACTGCCTATATTTAAATATGGACAAATATTGGGGAAAACTATTTCCTGTTCTCTGACTTTTTATGTCTTTATTCTATAGCAACATTTTTCAAACTTTTTTGATTATGACCTATAGTAAGAAATTCACTTTGTTTTAACCCAGTATCATTTAAAGTGTGTATGTATAACTAAACTAAAAGTTTCATGGAATAGTAATTTCCTTATTACATATGATGCATTCTGACATTTTCTATTTTATTTTATTTTAAAACATTGCTGATTGTAATGTACTAAACTTTATAACCTAGCAGTTGTTCATGACTCATATTTTAAAAACCACTGTTCCAGATCAAAAACTGAGGAAAAGAAATGACTAAAAATAAGCCTAAGAAAGAAAAAAGGAATATCATATCAAGTTCTTTTTCACTTTTCACTTAACAACCATTTCATGAAAGAATACTTCCAATGCTAAAAGCTTACAGGAGTATAACATTTTTACTTATCTCATGTAATTGGTACAACAACCTGTGAAATAAACAGAGTATGAAACTGCCCATTCTAAAGAAAAAAAATGCAAAGATGCAAAGAACCTTTCTTTCCTTACTTTTTATTTTAGAAAAGATGTAATATTTTCCTAACTTGCATCTATTTCTAAAATAAGTTTAAGCACTCTGCATGTTAAATTACATTTATGAACTTGCTTTAATTGCCACAGAAGCAACAAAGAAGAGACAATTTTAAAGAGAGAGAGTGAAAGAAAGGAAAAGTGAGAGAGAAATGGGCTTAAAAGCAAAGTAGGCATTTGGAAACGTGACAGAGGATTTTATGGCACAGACTTCCCTGGTGGTCCAGTAGTTAAGACTCCAAACTTCCACTGCAGGGGCAAGGGTTTGATCCCTGGTCGGGGAACTAAGATCCCACATGACATGGCGCAGCCAAAAAAAATTTCATGACAGTAAAGGGTTTTTAAATAATTGTAAACAGGTCCTTAAGTTGGGAAAAGGCTTTTCTTTCTCTAGAGATCTTTAGGTACATCATCTTTCCAGGAAGGTTCGGATCTATCTTGCCAGCAAAGGAACAGATTATGAGCCATGAATGTCATAATTTTGTAAATACTTACTCTCAACAGTTTGGTGTGTATGTCTGAAATTTCACCTAACTCTGCTGCTTCTAGATTGATCTTCATCAACTTTTCATATCTGTATGAAAAACAAGTAAAGAAAAATTAAATGAGTATAAAATTTTAAATGAGCATAGATTTTAAAAGATGTTTTATAAATTACACTTGAGTTTTTATTATCATAATCATTTAAGAACAGAATATTAAATGCAAAGCCTATAAGCAAGAGTCCAAGAAAACCTGATGTCTCTGTAAAGAAGGAATTTTATATACTTCTACTTATAAATCTGCAGATTAAGAGATAAACTATAGAAGACAATTTTATTTCAGTCTTATGTCAGGATAATAGTCAAAATATTAGATTTCAGAACTAATGGAGGTCAACAGTATATACTAGTTTCACTTATTGTCTTTCCTATGCAGTACAAATAGTACAGCCTAGGAACAGGGCAGTTTAAAATATCATTCTGTTTCAAAAGGCATTCTCAGGGATAAGATTAATAAGTAAGAGTAAACTAAAACTAATTCCAAAATTCTAAAAGTACTACCAAAATAAGGTTCTAGAATATCTCTTCCTACTTTCTTTGATTACAGGTTTTTAATTTTCCTATGCAGAGTTGTCTGCTTTGCAAGGTAAAAAAAAATGAGATGTTTCTATTTTAGATTCCTTTTCCTTTTCAAAGGGAAGGAGAAAATGCCACCAAAGAGATGGCACTCATTTCTTATTGAGATGACTGAATATTTTTGCCCTTGTGAGGAAATGACTTAATCTAAGGTTGTCCCTTAATTGAAAGACTTGGGAGAGCATGCTATATCATGCCAAGGATAACTAAACAAATGAAACAGAAATGGAACAACTGTTGACAGTTTAACCACTATTTGTAAGGGAGTAGTCTACTCACACTTTCACAGTTTTTTCAATGTTTCTGATGCAGAAATCCAATGTGATCACAACTTCTGTCTTTTTGTGAACAGTTTCATTGTAATCATCTTTAACTAATTCTCTAAAAAATAATAATATTCTCATTAGTTTATGTAAGGAATTATGTGTTTTCTCGTCTTTCACTAATAACACTGATGTATTATCCTCTGTTCAGACAAACTTCTTAACAGTCGATATATTATGAAAACCAATTCACTTTTTACTACCAAAAACATCTCTATTACCACTTATTAGGTTAATAGTTTAGAAATCTAAGGCATTAAAATTATATTGAGGAATAAAAACTAACCTACAGGACTTCCTAGGTGGCACAGTGGGTAAGAACCCGCCTGCCAATGCAGGGGACACGGGTTCGAGCCCTGCCCCAGGAAGATACCACATGCCGTGGAGCAACTAAGCCCGTGTGCCACAACTATTGAGCCTGCGCTCTAGAGCCTGTGAGCCACAACTATTGAGCCCATGTGCTGCAACTACTGAAGCCCACGCGCCTAGAGCCTGTGCTCCACAAGAGAGGCCACCACAATGAGGAACTCACGCATCACAACGAAGAGTAGCCCCTGCTTACCGCAACCAGAGAAAGCCCATGTGCAGCAACGAAGACCCAACATAGCCAATAAAATAAAAATTAAAAAAAAACCAAAAAACAAAAAAAAAACTAACCTATAATCACACAAATAGGCTGAACAGCATTACACTTTATACCAGCAAAATTAATTTTTACTGCTCATAGTAGACTATTGTCTGATTTATACTTTAAATCAATGAATATAATCTCTGAAGAAGCACGATGACATAGTATATAATATAGTTGAAGACCTTTTGATCTATATCAAGGCCTGATGCCTGTTTCTCCTAAGAAACGTATTTACATTTTCAAAGGTTGTAAAACAAAACGACAACAAAGAGAACGTGTGGCCCACAAAGTCTAAAATATTTACTAACTGAAAAAGTTTGCCAACAGTGGTCTACATGAAAAACTATTTTCCCATGACTTACTGAACTAAACATTAATAAGTAAAAGAAACAAAAGCTTCACGGAGCAGCGACAATGCTATGAAAATAAATGGAGTCAACACTTAGATTTTTCCAGAAACCATTTAGTAAAAACAAAAAGGCTTCTTAATGGAAAGAGAAAAGCATAGGCTTACAAACTGGATATGTGAACACATAAAAAATATAAGCATAAATTTATGGGTCTAACATAAAGGTGACAGGAAAAAAAAAGAGCCTTACACTTTTTTTCTTCTTAGAAGCAGCAGCAGAACAAGAATGATGAAATGTTTCATATGTTTTTGTAAGAAAGGAAGAACAGGTGTGAGGTGGGTATACATAAAATGTCACAAGCACTAAAGCCTAAGAGCACTGAGTCCATTATTATGTGCGTATAAAATTCAAAAGCTTCAAATGATGTTGTATGGAACTAGAGGTATGACTCAAGAGACCATTCATTCTCCACTTCTATCAGATGGAAAGATGATATATCATGTATTCATCCACAGAACATTTCTTAGGGCCATGGCGGTGAAAGTGCCAAGTCCTAACCACTGGACCACCAGGGAAGTCCCAATTTTTTCTATTTTTTTTTCTAATTAAAAAAAAAATTATTTATTGGCTGCGTTGGGTCTTCGTTGCTGCCCGCGGGCTTTCTCTAGTTGTGGGAGAGCGGGGGCTACTGTTCCTTTGGGTGTGCGGGCTTCTCATTGTGGTGGCTTCTCTTGTGTGCAGCACAGGCTCTAGGCACACGGGCTTCAGTAGCTGTGGCACACAGGCTTCAGTAGCTGTGGCATACAGGCTTAGCTACTCTGCGACATGTGGGATCTTCCCAGGCTAGGGATCGAACCTGTGTTCCCTGCACTGGCAGGTGGATTCTTAACCACTGCACCACCAGGGAAGCCCCCTCTTTTTTTAATTTTAAAATTCAGATACTATTTGTCCTGTCTCACAAGGTTTTTGCAGGAATCAAATGAAAACAAAAACAAAAACACAAACACAGCTGCTAAATGTTTTGTAAACTAAATGCGAAACAATGTATTGTAATAAAAATCATGCACGTGACCCTACCTAGTCTGAAGATGTAAAGTACCAAGGATGGGATGATTACCAGTTATTTAGTGAGGCCCATGTGAAGATCAATTTTCAACTTTCAATCCATTACTTACATCAACCATCGTATCCCCTTCCGCATTAACTCCTGATAAAGCAGCAAGGTACTGGCAGTTCTACAGGCATAGCACACAACTCCTGTTATTGCCTAACAAACAAATACAGAGTATCAATATTTGGTGCTAACTGTGGTTCAGAGTAAGAAAAGTTTTCACATAAAAATTTTCAAGCTTTTGTGTTTTTAACATTAAAAACATAATAAGCTACTCATTTCTAAAAGCTAAGGACAAATATAACTGTGATAAATACTTCATCCTTAACATAATAATGGTGAACATGCACTGTCTCAATGGAGAAAGTTTTCTTATGAGTTCAAGAAAGGATATAAAGAAGAAAGAACACAAGAATAATTTGTAATGGATAACAATTCAAATTAATAATTTCCTAAATTATATACGTGTATATAAAGATGAATTTTTATTGCTTCTAAGATAATTTTAATTCAGATGTTTAAATAGTCATTTAATTAAATACTAACCTTAGCCATGCTGGCATCCCCATCTAAATCATAACGTGGATGTACTTTGGGGAGGGAAACTGAAATATGAAATAAAATAATTAAAATCAAATAAAAATTATGAATTATTTTATCCTTTAATACATCAACCTCCAAATTAAACATTAACCTCTAAATTATCTCTAAATTAAACATTAGTGGTAAACTCTTTAATGTTCTTTTCCTGGTTAAAAATCCACTTGAACAAAATGCTCATTCCTTAATAAACTACCTTCACTATTTCTAAAGAGTTTCATTTCTTTTTCTTAAATATATTTCAACATAACAAGCTCAATGCTTTTCTTTAAATCTAAATGAAATCCCAAAGATCTAAGCAGGAATGTAAAAATCCAGGTAATTTTTTTTCACCACTGGAATTAATAACTTCAAAGATTCCAAAATGCAGATCTAATTTTTCTTAGACTCCAAAGCCTGGCAAAGTGTCCTATTCACCCTGGAAACAACAAATATTTGCTGAAATTTATGATACAAAAGGTTATTTTGAATGTTAGTAAAATACTAAAAGCAAAGAGCTACAGTAAAACATATATGACAAACCATTTTACTGTTTTATAAACCAAATAGTTAATGTCAAATTTCATTGCCTACAAGGGTTTTAAATTTTACTACTACTCTCAATTAATTTACAAAATTTTAATATTTATAATAGTTCTACATTAATGTCATCATTAATCAACTTTATGAAGATCATTTTTATAGTTTTTTTCTTTTTTTCTTTTGGCTGTGCGGCACAGCTTGTGGGATTTTAGTTCCCCAACCAGGGATTGAACCCGGGTCCTCAGCAGAGTGTGAATCCTAACCATTGAACTGCCAGGGAATTCTCAGGGTTTTTTTTTTTTTTAATGGCTAGTAAGAACAATAAGAAAAATCCCAACTTACTTTTTTCATATATCAACCCTACGGTATTCAGAGGTTCCCGGCTTACTACAAAGATGGGATTTTCCTCAATAGTTTTAGGGAAATGCTGTGCCAGTCTTCCAGGTTCTAGAACTAAACGTCGTCCTTCATATATAAGCTCTTGATTTGAAGAAATAATCTTGGTTTGTTTATACACCAGTTCATGAAATACAGTAGCACTGTGTGAGAAAAATCCAGAAGGACAACATAAATTGGATAAAATGAGAGAGAAAAAAAAATTTTTTTTAAATGAGTGCCACAACATCCATTTCTCAGTAATACTTTAGATCATGACCCGTCCACAGAAATGCTGCTTTGCTGATGTGGATATCATAAAGTCTATTAAATTGAAAATTCCACATAATCTGTCTATACAGCAATGAATTCCAAAATATTTTTATGTTTGGATACCTACATTGGATATGTGTAATACACAGGAGTCTTAATATTTAATAACAGGGAGCCAACACAGCAGAGAGATTAAGGGCACAGATTCTGGAATTAGAATAGCTGCGTTCAAATTCTAGTTCTTCCACTTACCACTTACTTGTTCTATTATCTTAAGTTACTTAACTCCTCTGTGCTGAGTTTCTTCATCTATAAAATGGGAATAACACTCCCCACCTCTCAGAATTGTTGTGAAGACTAAATGACTTAAATATATAAAGAACTGAGAACAATACTTACAACATGACAATGTAATGCTTGTGAAATGAATTAATAAAATCAGGTATTTTCAAAATGATGTTCTGGGGAAAAAGACAGACTCCCCATAAACAGATTCATGAGATCAAAGAAACGTTCCAGCAGCAATGCTGTGATCTGTCTCTGCCAAAAAGCCTCGGCTGTGATTTTTGGCACGGGCTCGGGTGGGCTTTTTATGTTCACATACACTCTTAATATGAAACAGTGGCCAACACTTAACTATGATACGTATCTATTCAGGCCATTAAGCACCAAAATAAAGATGAATAATATATTTTAACTTAATGTTATATGAACTTTATTTTATTCATTATATTTAATGTTTATAATGTTATGTTAGATATAGATATTAGACAAAAATGTCTAAAATATTATTTCATCTAATTGATTTTATTCCTTAATAAATTACCAGTGAAAGTCTCTTTTTGAGTTTTATGAGGCATCAAAACTGCTGAGTCTTGTCAAAACAGAAACTAAGGCATATAGAATGTATATGTTTTTTTCCCCTTCATTTTAAAAAACATTTTATTTTGAGATCATTGTAGAGTCATCTGCAGCTGAAAGAAACTATATAGAGAGACACTTTACTCAGTTCCCCTCAATGGTAACATCTTGCATAACTACAGTACAATATTACAATCAGGATCTTGATACTGATATAATCCAGCTATCTTATTCAGATTTCCCTAGTTCCACATGTAAGGGTGTGTGTGATTTAGTTATACGTAGTTTTATCACATGGGTGGATTTTTATCACATGGGTGTAATGTGTTTTTTTAAGATAAAACAGTTATTTCCCTAGCACTCAATAAGAGCTTTATGCCACATACATGAATAGTAACTACACGATCTTTCAGGCTTATGCTTTAATATTTTTTAAGTGACAGGACAACACTCTTAATAAAACCTGGACCATTTATTACTAAATGTTATTTGTAGTTATGTGATTATGTAATTTGAGAGAAGGCACAGAAAGGAAAATAGTCTTGTAAATCTTGCAGTTTAAGAACAAGCTAACTTACCTGTAAATTTCAGAAAATTAGAAAATTAATCCTTTTACTCCAAAGGTAAGTGAAAAGGAATTTACTAAGCACTCAAACATTTTCTAAGCAGAAAGTGGGTTCCTTTGCTGAAGCTGAGGCATCTTTTCTAGTTCCTCTCTTGGATTTATGAAGACATGTAATTATTATATAACAAGACATTACGACACAAGGAAAAAATATAAAGAAGTACTTACGTATTATAGTCATGAATATAAATTTTATGAGCTGTCATTTGTTGTAGTGAAAAAACATGAATTATCATCCGGTGAAGTATATCACTTGTTTCTGCAAAAAACTGGTCAAAACCCCAACACTTTTCCTGATCTGCCTCAAGGATGTTTGCTAGAACAGGGGTAAGGAGAACTTGAAGACCCCTAAAATAGTATCAAAAAAAGTTACATGAAGAGTGAATGTGTTATATTTTGTCTAGGTACAAAATCATAATATTTACCAGCAAATCAAAGGAACTGCTGTTACTATTATTAGATTAGATTAAAACTGTAAAAAATTTGCCAACTTTTCAGAAAGCCAGGTAATCTTGATTTAATATTAGTTGTCAATGAACCAGGGGTTATGGTATAGGTTAGCTTTTACAGATTATTTTCTTTGATTCTCTCCTTCCCAAGTATCCTCACTTTTCCAAATATATTCTAACACTGTATATACATGGCTATCCAGATGAGATCAGTTGATTAGACCTCTGTGGTCATGAGGATAAGATAATGGTTTAATTTCAGGGTCATTAATGTCCTTTTAATATGTCACTCCAATACGTAATTTTTTTATGTTGAATTCATATGCCTTTTGTAGTATACTTCTTTAGGAAGGAAAATTACCATAATCATCTAGCAATCAATTAATGCCAATTCAACCAGAAATAATCTTTGACTAATAAACTTAAATATTAAAAAAAATGAACGAAGGACCTTTATTCTTTCTATGCTTTCACTTAATTTTAAAATATGCTTAAATACACTCAATTATGGAATTTCAAGAAATTGAATTCTTAGAAATATATTCTTGACTACATGAAAGATACTGGGATAATTCCTTGTCTGTGAACAGTTTTTAAGGTATACAGTGGACATTACAATTTTTGCCTAACAAGTATCTATCCTCCCTCATTTTGCAAGAGAATTCACACCTCTCTACTCTCTAACTCTACTCCTTGTGCATAGATGGGCATGACAGCTAGGTTTGGTGATTACGATTAGTCTGAAGTGGCCAGAAGGTAGCATGCAAGCTAGTTAAATAAGAATCAACCCAGAAATCTTTGCTAAACTATCAGGAAAGGAAGTCTTTCTTTTCACTTAGCTTCTAAAGCTGTGAGAATGTGAGTCTGGGAATGCCAGCAGCCATCATTTTCCCCTTAAATCCTTTTTCACTAAAACGAGCTGAGTTATGTTTTTCTTATTGGCTACCCAGCCTTGACTAATTAATACATATAAGAAAGAAGATGGTTATCTTTTTTCTGTTGTTGTTACATTTTTGGTATTTGTCTTCATTGTTGATTGGCAGTACTTAAAGTCCTTACTATTAAAAAAATGATATAATATACTTTCTGATACCTAAGCGATTTTTATCAAAAATTTGTAACTTGGTATGCTAAAGAATAATTAGATAAATAAGGCCTGTTACCCTCCTGAAATATGCAATCTATTTATAGTTCAGATTGTCAAATTATTGAGTCTGAGTGTCAGCAGTATAGTTATTAAAGAGTAAGTGCTCATTTCCTGACTCCTTTAAGTTTTATCAGTTTTTCCTGAGATCTCCAAAATGAGTATTCTGTAGATCAAAATTTAACACAGATCACTATTATAATATTAAATTTCTGCTCTCCAATAAAGTGACTTTCTCTTGGTAACTCTAGCTGCATGCCACAATTATATTTTGGAGATTTTTCTTTAAGTAACACAAAAACGAAACTAACAGGACAGTGGTTTTCAAAAATGATTTTAGCATTGGAACTACTGGTTTAAATGAGTTTGTACAGAGATATATAAAAGGACAGGACATATTTTATTAGCCTGTGATATATACATAGTTTAAATAAATATGTTGAATAAATATATTTATTTACTTATATGTTGAAAGCAATACAAAAAGCACCTACAGATTATAAAAGGCATTAAGGGAACTTCCCTGGTGGTGCAGTGGTTAAGAACCCACCTGCCAATGCAGGGGACATAGATTCAATCCCTGGTCCAGGAAGATCCCACATGCCGCGGAGCAACTAAGCACATGCACCACAACTACTGAGCCTGCGGTCTAAAGCCCAGAGGCACAAGTACAGACCAGGCATGCCACAACTACTGAAGCCTGCATGCCTACAGCCTGTGCTCTGCAACAAGAGAAGCCACCACCATGAGTAGCCTGAGCACCAAAACAAAGCATAGCCCTGGCCGGCCACAACTAGAGAAAGCCCACGTGCGAGCAGCAACGAAGATCCAACACAGCAAATAAATAAATAAATTCATTAAAAAAAATAATAAAGGGCATTGAGCCAGTAAATCATAACCTGTGTGTGTTCAGTTGTGGATTATACAATTCCTATACTCAGGAAAAACAGAAGTTAATTCAGTCATTACAAATTCTAAATACTGATGAGTTGTCTTGGCTTTATTTCCAGAGTAAAACCTATAATAATTTACTCTCAAATTAACACAATTTTCTAAATCAAATATATCTCAAAAAAAAAAAAAAAAACCAGATATAGCAACAGAAAAAAAATTTACTCTCTACTTTTAATTTCTTTTACCTTAAATCTCTCTTTGTGACAATAGGATTCACAGTTCTGGCTGCTATGTTAAGTAGGACCTATATGAACATTTGAAATGCTGGAAAAAGTAGTATAAAACTGTTATTTCTCACCTTTTGAATAATATGATTACCTCTTAAAAATGAGGATAATATTAAACTTCTTGAGTGTTTGTTCTTCAGAACTCTAGTTATTCCCGTCTGTACCACTATTTGTGCTCTGTCATTATGATGGTCAGCACAAGAGATATCAAGGTCCCCATATGGGACACAATTCCGAGACCAGTGATTAGCAATCTCAAAAATGTATGTATGCCCTATGTCCTAAAAGAGATCTGGCAAAATTATTTACACAGACCCAAATCAATCTTTACATTGCCACAAAAATGAAAATCACAAATCAAGGCATATGCTTGAATAACATCTACTGAAAAATTAAACAAAACTACACAATATTTGTGACTTAAGTCAACAAAGATTCCAAACACTGAAGAACTGGTACACCACACTTACCGAGAAAGACTACAAGAAATAGGCATGTCTCCACTCCAGTCAATTGGTCCATTTTCTGCTTTCTGTACTCCAGATATCGCACCAGAAGGCTTTCCAGTAATTATTTTATACCTTTGGAGGAATAAAAGCAGATTGAAATAAGCAGTTTGTTATTGCACAGCCTATCAATGGGCTTTGCAAAAATATTTCCTCAGTTGCACCTACAATTATCTACTAGACGAAACTTTGTGATTGATGTTCACAGGATCCACAAAATAATCAAAATACTTTGAATCTGACTGACTGAAGCAGAATAGTGGCTGTACGATTACTTAACATATGCCATAATTAATTCTCATTTGGGCTCTCAGAGTGCCATATAACAGCATCTTGATGTTCACAAGAAAAATATTAATTTTTCCATCTGAAAAAATTGAGCAGACACAAAAAAAGTTATGTTACAGAACGTCTCTAGATCATAAAAAAAAAAGCATCTAATCCCTCTTACCCATATTATCCAAAGGCACAGTCAACTGGACCATAAAATTACTGCAGAATGAACAATAGCTTTCTTAAAAAAAAAAAAGATAAAACTATACATAGCACAATATCAGAAAGTTTTTACATATTGAAAAAATATATACACATATAGGAATAGACGTGTGTACCAAAATTAGAAGCAAAACAATCTGTTTCTTGATGAAGGTGATAAAAATAAAGATGAATGAAAGAGATGAATGGGGAAGCAAGAGAATACTAATATCGATGGAGGCAAGGCACTGAAAGTAGCCTTTCAGGTGTCAGCACTTTCCAAAACAAAACCTGAAAGTAGGAGAGAAAAAACAGGTTCATGCCTTCAAGATGAAAATGTAAATCATAACACAGCAGACGCTTACATAAGTTTATAAACATTATTTAATAATTTTTTTGGTTTGTTTAATGTCTACATAAATATACTCTGAGCAAATGAATATATTCTTTAAAAAAGTAGAAGAAACAAGCACAACTGATCTGGACCACTTGCTGCTTCTTCAGTAAAGGCAGCCAGGATTTCTGCCTTAAGAGATTTTTCAGAGAAAAAGGAAATTAACGTGAAAAATAAGCTGCATTCATGTGAGGATGATCTGATTGTGGAGAAATAAGTAGAGATATGTGAGATTAATGCAAGAAAAGAGAAGTGAATAGAATGAATGGCAGAATTCTTAAATAAGGTAATGCTTATTAATTCTTGAAAACACAACTAATTTTGTTAAGATCCATATATAAATACATTTATTAACACGTAAATGAGATGCTGAGGGATCAACACTGCTATACTGTGAGATGAATACACCATTCAATAGTAAGGTAAAAGACATTATTACTTCTTTAAGGGCTATATCATCAGTGTGCATAAAAAGTTGAGTTCCTGTGCAATAAAGAAAAAAATTCTTCTAATGGTATTACCTGCCCACACATGGTGGTCAGATAAAATCATCAGGTTTTCCTAGTTGCTTATGAGTCACATGTTTCCTTTATTAGGGAGCATCACACTTTAATCCATTTTCAGGCAGCAAGACATGCTGATACTGCTTTAAAATACCTATGACAATAGAAGCATGACTACTGTTGGGCACACTTTATGTTTAGCGAGGAAAAACAGAAACTGACTCTCAGCCTTCATTAATGAAGAGATTTTATAAAAAGGGTACTGCTGTAAAGCAGTCTCAAGATAATGCTATACCAAAATCATCAGTACAGTAATGGATAACTTTGTCCCATGAATATGTTGCTGGAAAACATTTACATATCTGGCTTCCAGCAAAAGTCATCATATCAGCTGAACTGGTTTTACAATACTTCCACAAACAAACAAAAGAAAAAATAAGTTTCTCCTAATTTTCTGTGACGAGATTAGATAAAAGACTTTTTACAGTTGTGATTATTACTTTGTCATGTTTGCTTATAAAAGGCAGGGTCAGATATGTAAAGATCTGAGAGAAATGTTCAGATCCAAAAGAATGGTTGAACAGGTTAGGCTGTCGAGTTACTTCCTAAACCAAACAGCATTCATAACATCATAGTTTTATGTGCATATAGGTTGGCTGTTTCTCATAAGGCAAGGTCATTCACTAATTCCTTTTAAAATAAAAAGATGTGTGGAGAATGTATGGATGAATTTTATAATAAATTTCACATCTATAAATCCATCCCTCTTTTCTTCCATTATTTGGTTTACAATAGTGATTTTATACACAGTAATTATTTCCTAATAATTATGGCTGTACAAAAATATATAATGTGCTAGTAAAATGCCTTCAGGCTTTGGACTGAAACTGCAACACTAGAAAAAATGTAGTATTACACTAAATGTTATTTTTGAAATGGTTAAAGAAATCAGGTCAGTTCAGGCTAAGAACCATATTTCTTTTTGACCTAGTAATGGTTTTAGTACTCCCCAGAAGTACTTTTTTTTTTTTTTTAGTTATATGGAGGAAAAAGCCTGATAAGCACACAAAGAGAACTAAATATACAGTGTGCTGAAATAAACTCTAGAAAGCAGTACATTTTTTTTAAGACCTTTTATTGAGATACAGTTAACATACAATAAACTGCATATATTTAGAGTGTACAATTTGGTATCCCAATCTCCCAATTCATTCCCCCCAACCCTCCCCGCTTTCCCTACTTGGTGTCCATATGTTTGTTCTCTACGTCTGTGTCTCTATTTCTGCCTTGCAAACTGACTGATTTGTACCATTTTTCTATATTCCGTACATATGTGTTAATATATGATATTTGTTTTTCTCAGAAAGCAGTACATTTTTAATACGGCCCAAAGACTGGATGCCCGTCATACTCTGTACATAAGATAAACAAAGCATGAAACGGTATGCCTATACACTTTCATAAGGCTGCATTCTTATTAAAAAACCAAATAGTTTAAAATATCAGAAATGATGGCTCGATCAATTTTCAAGAGTGTACCCCTCTAACATGATGAAACAAAATAAGATAGATACATTTTAAAAAATTATTTCTAATTTTAGATGGAGAAACCACTTACATCACTTCCTTATTCCTACGTGGCCCCTCAAACGGTCTAAATGGCAGTGATCCGGTAGCTGCATGGTAAAATGTTACCCCAATGCTCCAAAGATCAACAGTTGCTCCATATTTCTTCTGATGATCTTTTCTCAGCACTGCTCTCTCATACATATCAGGATGCTTTAAAAACAAAAGAAAAGAAAAAGCTACTAACTTGTCTTCTATAATATATTACACAAAATGGGTATTCGATAATGCTTGGAAATTCTATTATATTTTCCTAATAATTTCACTTTCCCAATCTGAAAAGACTATTTCACATCTTCCCCTTTCTCCTCAAACCTCCAACACCACCTCCTTTGACCCTCAGTTCTCATGACCTCACTTCACACTTCAATGAGGAAATGGAAGCAATCAGAGATCAACTCTCCCTTATGTCCTTTACCAAATACCAACCTACCTGAACCTGTGTCCAGAGTCAGGCCTACTTTCCAGTTACAATGGAACTGCTCCTATCAAACGCTAACTACTCCGCCTGTGCTATGGGGCTCATCATATCATCTCACCAAATCATCTCACCAAATCCGGAAATCAATTCCTGCAACTATCTCTTTTATTTTATGCATGAAGTCCCCCTAACAGATCATTCCTTTCAGCTTAAACTCATACTTTAATATCTCCCATGTAAAAAAAACAACCCCCAGTTGACCCTACAACCCTGTGTAGCTATCATTCAATTCTTTGCTTCCCTCCAGAGCAAAACTCAAAACAGCTGTCCACACTTACAACTGCCTCATTTCCTCATCTCCCATTCAGGCCTATGGCATTAAATATTACCTATATCCTGATAACTCCCTGAACTATCTCCTGTCCTGAGCTCTGCATTCATACATCCTACTGTTTTCCTGAATGTCTAACAGGTAGCTCAATCTTAAGGTATCCAGAACAGACCCTTGGTCTTCCGACTCAAACCTGTTTCCTTCTAATCCCTTTCCTTTAAGTAAATGGTACCATCATCTACCCAGTTGCTCACACCCAAAATATATCAGGCAGCCTTGATTCCTCTCCCTCATCTCTCACGTGCAATCCACCTGAGCAAGTCATATGGGCTCTGAGGTGAAAATTTAATTTTCTAGAATTAATTCAGAGGACTGGCCTGACTAGGTACATTGGGGGATTACAGCAACTCAGATAAGTAGCTGGTGTGATGTTAAATACATGTCCGTAAGCACAGAAGACACTATGATACAGTTGTGGAGAACAGATGGAACTTACAGGGCTTGGCTTAGGAGCTTACAGATCCAGACAGAGATTCTGATGGACATTAAGCTCTGCAGAGGACAACCAGAGGTCATACACGCTTAGCCTTGTAACATCTGTCTTTATGTAAGTTATGCACTGGAACTTTAAGATTTTGGGAAGATAAAGCTATAAGAGTACTCTGGACGAAAGTAGAGTCATCTCCCAAATGATTCCAAACCAGAACAATGTCTTATGACATTGTGGTATTTGGCAGTGGCCCAAGGGTCTGTGAACCAATGCAGGTAACACTTCTGGGAGGGTGTTTCTAAATGATGCAGTTTATGAATCTGACTCTCAAAGGGTCACAAGCCCTGGATTGTTATTTTTGAGGGGATGAGTGGGACTCTTTTGGGAAATACATTTTAATGAGAAATCAGAAGAGGTGATAAGCATGAGGAGCTTAAAGTGAGTGTCCAAACATGCCTACCAGATATACAGGATCTGGGTGGTTTTGCTGGTTCTGTGGCACAGCACATAAAGCAACTACTGTCCAAAGAATCGCCAGCCAGACCTTTGACCTAGCAGTTGGTACTAAGTGTATTAATGGTGCTGTGAAGAGGCCAAGAGTACCTGGACATGCCTGATATCTTCTGGAACATGAGGCCGCCAACCTGGGAAGAGGAGATACAGCAATTCTAGAAGGAGACAAAGGGGGACCTCCTCAAAAGGTGCAATAATATACTGCCTAACTGGTACCGCTGGAAGGCCTTCCCTAGGCAGTGACTGACTGACAGTGGCCTGACACATGCTGGTCTGATGTATCTGTGCCCACTGGCTCTCTCCCAAATGTGCGACTTGTACTTGTGTAGGAATCGGTATTGCTGGGCCTGGGCCTCCACTTCTGGGATAGGAGCATAAGGACAAACCCACTGCAAGTTCTCAGGTTATATTATTAAGGTAGCCACTGTATTAAAAATGGTAGAAGAAAAAACGCAGGCATTTCCTTTGGTCCTTAACACATAAAAAGGAGACGATTCAACATCTGGCCTGGGAATTCCAAAATGAGAAAACTTTTCATTTAAATATAGAAATATTTCTAGATTGCTGAGCTTTAGGTTATTATGTGTCTCATTTTATAACTGCTGGTGTACTGTATTAGAAAACAGGGCTGGGCATAATCTGAAATAGGAAAGTAGATTAGAGTAAAATTTCAGCCAAGAAAACAGCACGGACTTGGAGTTAATTTAATGTTCTGTTCTTTCCATTTTAAAAGTCTGTTAAAGGCAAAAGCTAACCTGTGGGCCTAGGTGAATATGTGAAAGACTGACAGTTGGTAATCGGGGTCAACCTCATGAAGGCTAGTACTACTGAACAGCTGTTTCTTTTGGTCATCACAGTAACTGGGAAGGGCTACCGGGATTTAGTGGGCAGAGACCAGAGATGAGACACATCCTGTCGAATATGAAACAGTTCTGAAAAATAAGCTTCTGACATCCTGCATGACTTTTGAATATCCTGCCAGATATCTGTGCAGGAAAGAAGTCTGTTCATAATGATCTCACTTCATTTTATATACAAACTATGTATTTTTGTACATAAAGTAAACAGTATTTTTGTAGCTACAGGAATACACTATATGTAAATCTACTTTGTTTAGTTAGAAACTTTATCAAGAATTATTCACTGCTTTGGAAAATCATATCAGTGACAACACAACGATTGTGCTATGTGACTCATCAATACAATATATAAGTTATCATTGCACATGCGCTGGAGGTGATATTCTATACAGGTGCAAGTGTCTGATTAAGTTGTTTGCCAGTGAAGTTGTTCCTAACCTTTTACATATTAAATATCTATGATTTTATTGTATTTTCCTTTATATTATTAAGATATTATGCTATTCTTTTAATCAGGTATGCAGACTGATTATATTATCTAAGAATTTCATTTCAAGATACTGAAAAGAACATTGTAAAAACATTTATTATAAAAATGGGGTGACCATACAGGGTAGAAACCACTAGCCTGTATGCTCTGGCTCGCTTCTGCTTACTTCTCCAATTCCAACTCCTACCACCTGCCTCCTCACTCATTAAATTCCAGCTATTCTGTCATCCTTTCTGTTTCTCAAACATCCAAGGTCATTCTTGTTTCAAGGCCTCTGCAGTTAATTGCTTCTTTTTATCATTTAGGTGTCAGTTCACTTAGGATTGAAAGGAGGCTTTCCTTAGCTATCTTTCTCCTGCTAGTCACTATTTTATTACCTTATTGTCTTTCCAACACTTTAATTATGTGAATTTATCTTATTTACTTGTCTATCGTCCTCACTAGATTGTGGGTTCCATAAGAGCAGAAATCACGTACCACAGACGTTTCAGTTCCTAGAACAGTGTCTGGTACATACATATCTGCTGGATGAATGTAATCCATTTTTAGGTACTCTTAACAAAGATTATCAAAATGTAACTGCAGATTAATTTGGGGTTAAATATTGATAGAACAAGTCAAGACACCTTGACTCATGGCAGACTTAGAATAATCTGAATAAAGGTATAGTGGCAGCTAGACTTAATTCATGTTATAAGATTACAATGGCAGAATCAAGTTGGAAAAAGTCACAGATTCTAAGACTTTTACAACAAAACCCAGAGCCATGAGCAATTAGTGATAGCTATCTACTATAAACTTCCTTATTACATGTTAAATACACTGATTTTTAAGCATCTTTTCTTAAGTGTTTCAAGTGTTTACTAATGACACAAACACACCTACATAAACTGTTTCAACCACAGAGCTTTTCTAGTTTTCTAGCATTTCAAGTTAGATCTTTTAGAGGCATTTCATTTTCTGTGTGTGTGTTTCTAACAATGGTCTGCCTTTCAATAACTGACCTCCCTGAAGAGAATCTTCTGCTTCAGAATTATAATGAAGTCTGCTCTACAGGGAATAGTATTATAACAAGCTTGTAACGTATTAACTGCTCTGATCCAAATAAGAAAATCCTTTACTAGCTAGATGCTTCTGGAGTGTACAGTTTTCTTTTAATATAGATGTATAGCAGTAAAATTAAGAGATTATAAAACTTTTAAGAATTTTTAACAGAAAATAACACCCTTAGAAACCAATATCTAATTCCTTGTAACATACCATATTCATTAGAATGGAAAATTTAATTTTTGCCATAAAAGTTAAGACATTTCATAGAGAATTGATTGACCAATTACCCACATTTACAATATATCCAGCTTCTTTAAATAAAATTATTAGTGATACATGACTTACCAAATATTCTTCTGTACCATACAGAGAAACAAACTGCTCATCATCTTCTAATTCTCTAGCTGCACCAAAATCTGTGAGTTTGTACACAGACTGTCCGTCTTCCCCTATTACACGCATGATATTTCCTGGCTTGATATCACGGTGGACTATGCCATTTTCTCGGAGATGATTCATTCCACCCACTTCAACAATAAATATAAAACACAGGAAATCATAATGTAGGTATCTATGCATATATGTGTGTGTGCATCAGACTCATTAATTAACATTAACTCATTTTCACTCAGTGTAAGTTTTTACATAAGTTGGTCCAAAGTCATTTTAATCAAAGAAGTAATAGATTATACTTATATCTTGTATTTCATGTTTGAGACTGAGGAGTTTTAGAATGATAAGGATCAATATGGTCTAAGGAAAAATCCAACCTCTTAAATACTAACAAGAAAATGGAACACAATAGTATTAAGCTTACGACTTCCTGAATTACTTTTGGTTGTATAACCGTGGGCCATCTGCCTAAATTTAAGAATGAAGATTCCCAAGAAAGATAATCTTTCACCACAATTTTACATTTTTACCTTGGGAAAACAATTCCACAGAAAAGTAAATTGGACTCAATACATAACACAGTAAAAAAAAGTAACAGAGGTGAAGTGTCAGACTTGTTTCCACAAAAATAATGTCTCATATGCTTAGTGCTATTCTAAAAATGCCATTTTCCCTTTTTTTTTAAGGGCAAAGGTGGCAAAATTGCTGAAATTAAACTGTTTGGACTAACTGACATGCAGTGTCACACAGTGATAGTCTGAAACATTTGTTTGACAGCTGACAGATGAATGTCCAAGCATGACATATAAAAATAAGTTTAGGAGTATCAACATTCAATTATGAAAACTGAGGACTACCAGTATACTTAGGAAAGCATCAATCTTCTATAACTTCTATTTGATTTACTAGGCTGTAGCATATATTGCTTCTCTTTCATTTTACCCTCACCTAAGTAGTCTCTACTGCTTCCAGTGTCAAATTCAAGAATTCCCACTAACCTCATACTTTCTTTATCACTGGGCTTTTCCTAGTCTTCAAATATTGATTCATTTCTTTCCAAGAAGACAATATTCCCTCTGGTTGCCATATTCTTTTTTTTAAATAACAGCTTTATTGAGATAAAATTCACCTATCATAAAACTCATTTTTTTAAAAGTATACAATTTAGTAGTTTTTAGTATAGAGTCACAGAATATACAACCATCACAACCAGTTTCAAAATTTCCATTATGCTAAAAAGAACCCCCACTGTCTATTAGCAGTCACTCCTCGACTCCACCCTCCCCTCAAGGCCCTGACCACCATTGCTCTGGCTTCTGTCTCTATGGATCTGACTATTCTGGACATTTCACATAAATGGAATCATACAAATACTGTGGCCTTTTGTGTCTGGCCTTTTTCACTAAGCATAATTTGTCAAGATACATCCATATTACAGCTTGTATCACGACTTCATTCTTGTTACAAACAAGTAATATTCCATTGTATGGATATACCACATTTTGTTTATCTATTCATCAGTTGATGGATACTGGGTTACTTCCTTTATTTTTGTTATTATAAATACTGGTGTGCAAGTTTTTGTGTGGATATATTTTAAATTCTTTAAGATAAACACCTACCAGTGGAAATGCTGTCATATGGTAATTCTGTTTAACCTTTTGAGGAACTGTCAGACTGTTGTCCAAAGTGGCTGCACATTTTTATACCACCACCAACAGCACATGAGGGTTTCATTTCTCTACATCCTTGCCAACACTTGTTTTTGTTTTGTCTTTTTGATTTTAGCCATCCTAGTGGGTATGTAGTGGCATCTCTTTATGGGTTTGATTTGCATTTCCTTAATGACTAATGATCTTTTTATATACTTGTTGGTCACCTGTATATCTTCTTTGGAGAAATGTCTATCAAATCTCTGCCCATTTTTACATTGGGTTGCCTTTTTATTACTGAGTTGTTGGGATAAAAATTCCTCATCAGACATGATTTGCAAATATTTTCTTTCATTTTATGGGTTGTCTTTTTACTTCATGTTGTCCTTTGAAACAGAAAACTTTTTAATGTTGATGAAACTTATCTATTTTTTTTCTTTTTGTACCTGCACTTTTGGTGTCATATCTAAGAAAGCACTCTATAAAGGTCTTTGGCTCTGAATGTAAGAAATTTATTTTTCAAAATTCTTGTCATTAAGTTATATATACACACATAAATAATCATATAAACAAACGTACCCACATCTCGCAAAACAATTAAAAATTCAGACTCTGGTAGTCCATAGGCATTAGATGGTTCTTCTAAAACAGTATATAAACTTCCACATGGACAAAATTCCATAATAAGTACTTTATGTCTCGTTGTTGTCTGAAAAAAAAAATCACTGATTAGGACTCAAAATAAAAAATAAATATTATATGCCAATACTTACCTGATTTCATTTAAAAGCTGGATTTACTACAATAATGAAGACACTTTGAAGTGCTTTATACCTGGGGTTTGTTAAATTTGTTGACTGTACAGATGAGAATTAGCGTCTTCTAAATTTGTATTAAAATTGGATTTGTCTCTGAAGACAAACCACAGTAAAAGCTGGCTGAGGCTAATTAGAAAATCACTGCTACAATGTTATAATCATTCTTTCAAAATAAGATTTAATTTCTAATACATAACAGTATATTTAGGATGTTAATTCTTCTAACGAATCTCTTAAAACACTTGAAATTCTTCTTGTGACAAGCATTTTTACTCCAAAGAATGGAGTTTTATCCTTTTTTTTTTTTGGCCACACCTCAACCACAGATTGAACCATGCCCCTTGCAGTGGAAGAGTGGTGCCCTAACCAGTGGACTGCCGGGAAGTTCCCTGAGTTCTAGCCTTAAAAACAAATAGGAGGGGCTTCCTAGGTGGTGTAGTGGTTGAGAATCCACCTGCCAATGCAGGGGACACGGGTTCCATCCCTGCTCCAGGAAGATCCCACATGCCGCGGAGCAACAAAGTCTGTGCACCAAAACTACTGAGCCTGCGCTTTAGAGCCCATGAGCCACGACTACTGAGCCCATGTGCTGCAACTACTGAAGCCTACGCACCTAGAGCCCGTGCTCTGCAACAAGAGAAGCCACGGCAATGAGGAGCCCGTGCACCAAAACGAAGAGTAGCCCCCACTCACCGCAACTAAAGAAAGCCCGCGCACAGCAAAAAAGACCCAACACAGCCAATAAAATAAACAAATAAATAGTAAAAAAAAAAAAAAAAAAAAAAAAGGTGGCAGAAGAGTTGAGTGGTCCTCTTGCAGCAAAGTTCTAGTCTGCTTATATAAATCTGCACTGCTGATCTGTTTTAAACCTTAATTTTAATGTACCAATGATTATAAGATATATCAATTTAATAACAGCTTTACAGAGAAAAAGAAGTATTATGAAATTACAAATAGTTTGATTATAAGATACATGCCCATTTCAGAAACTTGAAAATGTGAATGAGACTTAAATCCAGTATTCATCTCCAACTTTTTATCCTTTCTTCCTTTTATAATTCTTTCTACATATCCCCAAATTACATCCATAAAATATTTTAAATTTCTCTAATGAGTAGTATAAAAGAAATGATTTTTTTAAAAAACTGTAATTGTTTTTAAATAATGAAATAATAGAATGTTGATGCACTGAAAATCTGAAAAATACACATAATCCCACCACCCAGAGATAATTATGTTAATATTTTGGTGTGTCTCCTTTCAGTCTTTTTTCTTTTTTTTTCCCTCTCAATACTTTTTCTTTTCTTCTTTCTTTTTTTAAGCTCTTTATTGGAATATAACTGCTTTACACTCTTGTACCAGCTTTTGAGGTGCACCAAAGTGAATCAGCTGTATTTATACATATATCCCCATATCCCCTCCCTCCCACCCTCCCTGTCCTGACTCATCAACGAGTTGATCTCCCTTTGCTATACAGCAACTTCCCACTAGCTATCTATTTTACAGTTGGTAGTGTATATATGTCTATGCTACTCTCTTACTTCGTCCCAGCTTCCCCTTTGCCCCCCACTCCCAACCCCATGTCCTCCAGTCCATTCTCTGAATCTGCATCCTTATTGTTGCCCTGTCACTGGGTTCATCAGTGCCATTTTTTTTTTAGATTCCGTATATATGAGTTAGCATATAGTATTTGTTTTTCTCTTTCTGGCTTACTTCACTCTGTATGACAGTCTCTAGGTCTATCCACCTCATTACATAGTCTTTTTTCTACGTATCAAATCACATTATAGACACATAACACTTTGTATACCATACTGTATATACCAAGATTATACTGTATATACATTTTTAACACTGATTTTCTCACAGAACATTATACGTAAGCATGCTCTTAAGTGATTTAAATTTAGTTAAATCTCTCTTTTTATTACCACTTAACTACTGTGTAGTAAAGAATTAATTTTAGTCAGAGAGGTCTGGCTTTATAAATAAAGCTTCCATTATGATACATGTGCCAAAGATAGTCATTTACCTCCTTGGCTACTGGGAGGTGATTCCCTAGGCCTCTAGAATGTCCTATCTACTATAAGTGCCTTTGTCTGGGGGCTTTGGCCACGTGACAGTCTAACAATGTGATTTATGATGGGGATCTTAGGACATGCACATCCGTTCCGACTTCCACAGGAAATGGAGGCTAACAGTATTAGCCAGAACCTATGGGAAGCGCTGGAGACTAAAGGTCAGCCATGCAGGCAGTATGTGATTGAGCCCCAATAAATACTTCCCACATCAAAGGCTTGGGTGAGCTTCCAGGGTTGGCAATACTCTGTGGCTATTGTCATACATCAATGCCAGAAGAACAATGTATCCCTGAGGACAAGGAAGACTCATGTTTGGAACGATCCTATATTCTGCCCTATGGATCTCTTCCTTTGGCTAGTTCTGCTTTATATCCTTTTGGTATACTAAAATATAAATTATAATGTAATTGTAAGTACAGCTGACCCTTGAACAAAGCAGGGGTTACGGGCGCTGACCCTCCGTGCAGTCAGAAATCTACATATAACTTTACTGTATCTGTGGTTCCATATCTACAGACTCAACCAACCTCAGATTATATAGTACTGTAGTACATATTTAGTGGAAAACATCCACATTATTATAAGTGGACCCACACAGTTCAAACCTGTGCTGTTTGAAGATCAACTGTACAGCGCTTTCCTGAGTTCTGAGCCATTCAACATTCCAGCAAATTATCAAATCTGAGGGGAATCACGGGAAGCCCTGAATTTGTAGTCGGCTGGTCTTAAGGGAAGATAGCCCCGGTGACTGCTGAACTTGCAGCTCGTGTCTGAACGAGCAGTCTGGTGGGGACTTCTCTGCCTGTGCAGTTTGCCAAACTCCTGTGCAGCTCCTATCAGAAGTCTTGAATAGACTTGGCAGTCTGGAGGGCTATGCTCTTAATCGCGAGCGTAGCTAGCTCTGGGTAACTATCCATCAAACGTTCTAACTTATTTAACCATTCTTTATTATAAACAAGGTGGCAATGAGTGCATAAAATTATAATTTACATTTCTGATCACTTTCTAAGAAGTAACCACTAAAAATGAAATCACTGATATGAGGAGTATAAAGTGCCCAACTGTTCTTCAAAAGGTGTGATTTTATTGATTACCCATGCTAATGGGATTTCTATTTATCTAATGACATTTTTATTTTCACTGGTTCGCACTAAAACCAATTCTGTCCTTTACAGCTGGACTTCATATATTATTCTCTGGATTCCAAGGGTTTTATTTTGTATCCTTCTTTGTACTGTTTGACTTTCTCCTTGATCCTTATATAATTATGTCAATTTAATTTCACTTAGTTTTTGTTTTTAGTAATAACATTGGTAATCATATTCTATATTCTTTTATTTCTTATACTACTTTTTCTGATTCCATGAGACTTAATTTCCATTGTTATATCTATTCAAGAATCTTTGAGAATAAAAATTTGGTGGTATGAGCCCCAATTTTCACTATTAAGAAACCCACTGTTTATAAAACAATTTTTACATTAGGTTATTTCTCCTGAATCACAATAACTACAATAAACATGACAGGGTTAGCTAAAGCTTGACTACTTACCTCCTCTTCAATAGCAAATAATTTGACAATATTTTTGTGATTGAGTTTTTTTAACACTTCAAATTCTCTCATTTGAACATCCACTGGACGAAGGAAGCTTATGTTATTAAATACTTTGATAGCAAATAAGTCACCAGTTTTCTAAGAAGAAGAAAGAAAGGTTTTATTTATTTATAATATTACTTATAATATGATAAAGATAAAAAAGGTACCATTAGAATTAGATACAGCAATTTATCTTTTTTATAGAACACCCTGAATATTTTTAAGCATAGGTAGCTTGTACTAAGACTCTTGACCTTTTTTTTAAGCTAAAATAAATCAAGCAACTGCTCAATCTTTCTTTCAAATTGAATGCTTTGGAATGTAGAAAAGGCTATTTTTTTTAATATTATAAATAAAGCTTCCATTATGATACATGTGCCAAAGATAGTCATTTACCTATCAGAAGAGCTCTAACAGTACCAAATGTGAACGTATATTTTGAATAAGAAATAGAAAGTGAAACTCACAAGGGTTTCTCCAGGGCCTAATAATTTTAAACTAATCAAAACAGGAAAAGAAAGATTAAAAATTATATTCCACATACGAAGTTTTTAGTAAGCATCTCAAAGTAAGGCAATTAACTTTTAAGATTCCCTAGCTGGAGAAAATGTGTATATATGCGCATGTGGAGGTGGGAGCTGAAGAGCAGGGTTAAAGCAGACCATCCTTGTTGGACTGCGCCACTGCTGCCTTGGGTAACTTTCTGCAACTTCACCTAGATGACTAGGGCAGGTTGGTTGCTTCACAGGCCACTTCTACAGGATCAAAGACACTTGCTTCCCTCTACCAACTCTCACACTCTCACGGCACACTGAAGTAAATCAAACACAGAATCACAATGCACAGCCATAGCTGGGAGGGAATTTTAGAGGCACAAAATACTTGCTTAATTTCAGGTCTACATTACATTCTCATGGTCTTCATTTAATAAACCTTACTTTGAGGCTCTCTTCCAGATCCTCCCACCTCCTTCCAATCACTCAGGCCAGATTCTCTGAGTTTAACCTTACTTTTCCCACAATCCAGGGTTGAACCTGGCTGGAGTTAGTGGACAGAGCATTCATTTCTTCTATGAGTTTGGGGTTCAAGTACACCCTGCCTAAAGATATTTCATGGCTATCTTTAGGAACTCTGTGCTCTTCCTGTTTTGAAGCCCTCTCTACACCATTCCACACATATTCACCACCTACAGCCACCACCCTCCTCCCCCCTAACCTCAAAATTTCATGATCCTCTTAAAAACATTTAGGTGCATCACAATCTCACTCTTCAAGATCACTCTTTGGAGACCACCATCTGTGTGATGTGATCACTCCTCCCTCTCTCCCCTGCTCCCCCCATACCAAATACACATATATTCTTTCCAGAGGAAAAGATCCATTAACTGTTTTAAGACAGTATGAAAATGGAACAATTTAACTAGAGCTCAATCACACTGTTTTTCCATTTGATCAGCCAGGGTAAGGACACTGCCAAATCTGTATCACCCAACAGAGAGATTTTTCTTGAGGACACTCATCTCAAACTTAGTCTGAAATTAGGAGATTCCTACTGGTGACCAAGGCCAGTATTTTCCAACCTTTTGTAGTCTCGATCATACCTGTGGATCACTGGGATATGTGTAGGAATGTCCCATTTTCCCTCTATTCAGCTGCACAGTCACCTATCAGGCACTGTCCCTAAGTCAAAGCATTATAATAGAGATCCACGTGTACATACATATACGATGTGCAGCTCAACACGTCCTTCCTACAGCTCTCTCCCTTTCAGCTTCACCTCAGTTATCACACACATATACACCCACCCACATACAGTAGCAGCTCAAGGTAACTTAATGAAAAAGAGACAGATTAAGTAGGTAATATACTTTGATGAGAAACAAATAGTAAACTTAGAGACCTGGTCACTCTGAGCAATAACATAAAAGCATTTAGCTACTACAATTAAAGATCCTTAAACAAACAGTTATTATGAGCAAGCAGGATTTTTGGGGTGTAGTCCTAAACCCTTGAAACTGATGTCACTGAGAACAAACATGGTTTCTCAAAACACATCCCAGGGAAGACTGCTAGAGACTGAACACTAAACTGGGTGTTACCAATATTTTAAGTCAATTACTATGCCGCTCAAATCCTTATCTGAGGCTTTCAAACTATACTGGAAAAAGAACATTTTTACTTCCTTTGAAGGAGAACTTCAGGTTGTCTTAGGGTTGTCTACTCTGTCCTCATTCATTAATTTATTCTTTCAGTCAACAAGCATTTACAGAGTGTCTAAGTGTAGGCACCTACATGAAGGACACTGGATATCCAAGTAAGGAAAGAGGACCGGAAAATGTGAGATATTTACTGGTGCCAGGCATTTTAAATATGCCTCCCTCAATTCCTATCACTACTGATTACCTGCCACTCCATCAGTTTCTAATTTACGTTCCTTCCAATGCCACCTTGCTACTAAACCCCAAACTCTTTGTGGGCAGGAACTGCACATTATCTGTAACTAAAATCACTAGATCCACCACAGTGTTTGACACATACCAAGTGATTATTAAAGTCTGTTAAGTTAATTTGGGTCACGGGAAGACAGACGGTCAGATGTATCTCACTGTTAAATCTGGTGCTGCCACCCATTTTCTCTTCTTGGCACAGTGCATAGAACAAAAACAAACATCCAAGGCTGATCACTATGAATCTGATCAAGGACCAGGATGTGTGGATAATTCTAAATTGAATTAAAAAAGCTAAAAGCTGTACGACACTTCTGATTCACTCTCTAGGAGCCACAGAGGAAATTCACCCCCCGTGAATGCTTATCTCATTGTCACACACAGAACTGACAGGTGGTCTCAAGGCTACAGAAAAATATAAGGAAACTCCACCTTACTAAAATGTTTAGCACTCCTGTGCTGAAAAACTAGTGGATGATTATTTACATTATAAAAGGATGTTTTTATTCCATTATTTTTCCAGCTTCCTTCCCAGAATAGAAACGTTAATGATCTTAATTTTCTTCATTTTTAAATGACTTTAATTATCTTTCATTTTATCCTCCAATACAGAATCTGACACAAGGTCCTTTTTAGTTCTTAAAATGCCTCCGGGATTAGCCCTTTTATTCTGTTCTCACTTGCACTAACAAGTTCTGATTACCTCATATCAGGATATAGCCTTTTAAACCAGAGCTCCATGTTAATAACCTGACTTTACTCCAGTCTACTTTGTAGAATGCTGTTTTACTCTGTTTGACTCATGAAGCCTTAGTTTAGCACAGCAGAATCATCTGTGAGTTTCCCTCAAAAACATCCATCTGCTCCTCACCATGCCTCCCTCTACTACCTCCTACCCCAAATCACTGCCACGCTGAACTCTGTCAGTGAGATCACTCACTACCATGGGAGAACTGGGCCAAGGGAAGAACCAAAAGGCACAACACTAATCTTCCCCAGTTCCTTTTTTCAACCAAACTTCTGTTTTTCTCCATTCTCCAACACATGGCCTCTGCCGCCATTGGCTAGATACTGCCTCTGACACAAGCTATACCTTAAACAACCACAAAAACACATACTCTCTTTAGACCAAATAATCAAAACCACCAAATCTCATTTTAGTATAAGTGTGCGTCTCAGAAAACTACATATACAGCACTTTCACAGTACTCTCTGTACCAACCTTATGTCTTCCACGAAAGACATTTGCAGTAGCTCCTTGGCCTAAAATATCAGATAAAAGCCACAGATGATTAGAAGTGCTCTGCATCTCGGCGTGGTCAGGCAATCCTCTTGCTATACTAAGAGAAAAGAAAAAAAATTGCATGTTTGTTTTAAGGGAATAATACACATAAGAAACAAATGTTAGTTAGCTATTTTTAGTCTCAAAAAAGATCATCTATTATTTATTATGAATCAAAGTGCACAAACAGTCCAGAAAAAAAAAAATCTTTCTAGCAATGTTAAAGACTAAATGCTGCATGGGCTCTGAAAAAACATTAACCAATGACATCTTATACACTCAATTTAATTCACTTACTCATAAGGCTGAAAAAACATCTATTTCCTTTCTAATTCTGTTTCTGTCAATGAAAGTGATAATGGCTATTTACCCCCTTAAAATATTTTGAAAGATTAATCAATGACATATTATATTTTGAAGTGTTTTAAGATACATTAATAAGGTAAAATACAACAGAAATATATAAAAAATTATTTTGTTTCCTTCAAGGGCAGGGCAACACTAACAAAAACAACTGTGGCCACTGCATAACACTTCCATAACATAAAATTTCATCTACACAGAGCCTGACAATCAGGATGCAAAGCTGACCTTTCAGCAACAAATTATGAAATTAACTTAAGGATAGTTTCTCCAACCTCCAAGTATATAAATATACACATACTGAGAATATTAACAAGTCTTAAAAAATAAGCAAGGAGAGGCTACACATGTATAGGGGTAGGAGGTATATGGAAAATCTCTGTACCTTCTGCTCAATTTTGCTGTGAACTTAAAACTGCTCTAAAAAATAATCTATTAAAAAAAAAAGGCACCACCCCTAGCTTTGTCCTTCAATATTGAAAAACTGTATATCTACAAGGATTTTGTAAATATTTGCGCTCCATGTTGGAATAAAAATGAGGTATGGTAAATAGCATAAACACCTGTCCCAACATGCCACCTTAAATCTGATGTACTGTCAGGTTTAATCAAAACAGACCTTAATATCTTTTCACAATAAGTTAGAACGGACTAGGTATTCAGTAATGAATTAATGACTGCCAATATTCCAAGCAGGGTTAAAAACACAAAGAATGGCCAGGGGTCCAAATCTCACCAATCTTTGATATGCTAAGATAAATGTATATAATTTTACTACCCATCTAATTCAGATAAGGGAATTTTACATACAACAACTTATTGGCAATAAGCAATAAAAATAAGATTCTTTTTTCAAAATATGAAATACACATTTGTCAGCTACCGAGACAATAAACTTCTCAAATATCTTTTCAATAATATTTTCAAATGTTTCTCAATAATGAAAAGCTTCCCTAATTAATGTAACTGTGCTGCTTGAGATAACTATAATTAGCAGATAATATCAGTACCTATACATACCTACTGGGTAATATAAAACACATTTATCAGCTAAGATATTTGCCCTCTATATGCAGATGTTAAACAACGGTGTCACAATGATGGGGAACTGTCTTTTGAAACTATCTTCCAATAACTCCACAACAACAGCATGCTAAAACATGACTCAGCAGACCCAGAAGGTGCTTGCCATATAAATCTTTCGGAAATTTTGACACAATATAGGCAGGCACTCAACAAGTACGAGACTGGTGATCTTGCCTTATGTCTACTTCCTTGTACTGTCCAAAATGAAAGTTACCATTTGTCCACAGATGAAAACAGGCTGAGTGACGCCGCGTATGGACAAAGTTCCAGGATTTCCAAACTCTAGCACTACGTGAATCATGTATTAAACAGATACTATACTCAACGTTCTACAGTGAAAAGAATAGGTCTTTGGTCATGCATTCGACAATTATTGGGTAGACTTGTTTTGAGGCCACCTACTGAAAATACCCGGGAAGAAACGGATTGGAAATTACACTCATAAGCCATTTCTCAAAGCAAACATTTGGTAATTGGCATTACGCGTGCACATTAAAAAGGTCCTCCGCTTCTAGCTTCCGGTGAGTCGACCCCCGCTGCTATCACTAAAGCCCTAATGACACGTCTTTTTAATCGTCTGAAAAATCAAACGAGTTAAGCACCGCCAACCGTGTCCACGCTCGGAACGAGGGGTAAAAAGCGGCTAGTCTAACTCCAAGGGAAAGGGGCCTCCCGCCTGTGCGGGCGGCCAGGGCCCACCGCTGGTAACGGACACATCCTCTTTCTCGGTGTCCAACGCCCCCAGACCAGGCAGGGCCCAGGTCACAGCGCCGGCCGCGGGCCGAGGCGTCCAGACGCAGGGGAAGGGCCGGCGCGAGCGTGCCGGCCAGCTTCGCACGTCCCGGACGCCCGGGAGGCGGCGTCCACCCAGCCAGGGTCCGGGAGGGCTCGGCCTCGGGTCCCGCCGGGCTCCTCGGGCCGCCCGCCCCGCCTCCGCCCTGACTCAGCATTCCAGTTTCCCACAGGGGGCGGGAGCGCTCCGCGCCGGCCGTGCCGAGCTCGGCAGCCCGTGCGCCGCGCGGCTCCGGCTACTCCGCCCGCGCCCGCCCGGCTTACCGCGCCCGGTCTCCGCCGCGCCACCGCCAGCGGGCTCCCGCGGCCTCCTGGCGCCTCAGGCCACTTCCGGCTTCGCGAGCCCTGGCCGGGGGCCACGTGACCGACGGCCGGCGCGCGGGTGCGCTTGCGCACGCGCGGCAGCCCGGCCTGGGTCTCGGCTTCGGTTGCGCGGGCTGGCCCCTCGGCCGGCTCCCGAGCCTATGTGGCGAGGGCCCGGGAGGCTGGGAGGCGTCTCGAGTCCGACGCCATCCACACCCTCTGCCTGTACCCCGTTCCTCTGAGCATGAAGCAGAGAGCGCTGCGCAGTGAGCGCCAGAACTCAGATTCCTACAGCTGCAAATCCCGGCCCGTCCGCGACCGCCAAAGGCGGAGCGCGGTGAGAGTGGGGCGTACGGACAGGCGACTGGTGGTTACAAACGTGTAAATAAGCCAGGTGCGCGGAGTGCCGGACACGTGATGGGCCATCGCCGGCGACATCAGTCTGCAGGGGTAGATCCCTGTGTATTTTAAAGACCACGTTGGCTGCAAGGGAACCCGGATTATCGCCTCGGAATAATTCGGACGTGAGATCCTTAATGTAAATAAGCTCATTCAATTCCCTCTTTTTAGACGGCATTTTGGAAAAAGGCAATATTGGAGAATCTAGGGACTAAAATCAGGTCCCCTGCAATATTCGTGCCGCCAAGATCTCAGGCAGCTATTCCTGAGTGATCGCTTTTGCCCACTGACAGCCTCTATAGCCTTTCTCAGCGTAGACATCCGCCGCTGAGGGCTAAATTTCTGAAGGAGGAAAGAGCTCTTCCCAGATGAGAACTATAGGAGCAGCAATGAAATAGGAAACCATGGCAGAGTAGTTAGGAGCAGAGGCTTTTGAATGGAGCGTGACTAGGGTTGCAGTCCCAGCTCTCCCTGCCAAATACTGACTTTGAACAATGTTTTTTAACCTCTCTAAGCCTGTTTTATTATATATCACATGTACAATGGAGATAAAAGCCCACTGTAATGTTTGTTACAAAGGAATTTACTTCATTAAACTTTTAAACAATGTTTAAGTGATGGAATCATTCTAACAATCTATTCGCTGCTTACAATTCCCACCAATTTTAGTTCTCCCCTATCTAATGCCTAGAGGAGGACATGTCAGAGTTCCTTACAAGGTATAACCCACATATCAAAGTTGAATGGGAGAAAATGTGACTAGCTGAAGGCCTTGATTCATGTTTACCACATAAGTGAGGAACAGTGAAACACATTTTCTTAGACATCAAGTTGTTTGTGAACCAATTAATATTAGTATTTAAGATTTAAATAAACTGTTAGGCACAGAACTATACCAGACCTCATAAAACTCTTGTAGTTCCATAGTTAAGTCATACAAATCCCTCAGTCTTTCTGCCTCAATGAGACTGTTAACAGATGAGATTCACCCTTGAGACAATTATTTGGGTGTTTGCTTTTGGATACTTATTCATGATGGAACAGAGTTTCCTAATTGCTATGGTACTCCCTTAAGTAAAATGCTCTAGGCAACTTCAGGGAAGGAAGGTGGGAATTATTACACAATTAGATAACATGAAGTTTTAATTTCGATTACAGACTCTTAATTCCTATGTTTTGATTTCTCTTAGCTCTGAAAACTTGAATCTTCCTGAAGGGCTGTAAAGAGCCAGGGAAAAGAAGGAGGCATTGCCTTTACATATATGGAATAAACAGTACAGTAGCAATAGCTATTATCAAGCTTTCATTTGCAGATGCTGTAGTAAGTTCTTTTCATGTTTAACTTACTGTATTCTTAGTTATAAGGTAGTTATTATTTCCCCCATTTTACAGATGGGGAAACTGGGGCAGGGAGAAATTATTTTACCTGCTTAAGATTCTAAAACCAATTACTGGCAGAACTGCTGTTTGAACCTACTTAATCTGGATCCTGAGCCTGTCTAAACTCTTAACTACTATGCTGTGCGATTCAGTATACTTTGAACAATTAGTTCAAAGATCACTGCAATAGATGCAGTGACCTTTCCCACTGTACAGGGGAACTTGTCAAACAATTAGCTCTCATTCATCTAGTTTTAAAACCATTTTTATTGAAGTACTGTTATCCCTCAGTATCCACAGGGGATTGGTTCCAGGACCCCCCCCCCCCCCAGATACCAAAGTCCTTGGATGTTTGTTTCTTATATAGAATAGCATATTATTTGCATGTAATCCATGTGTATCCTCCCATATACTATAAATAATCCCTGGAATACTTATAATACCTAATACAATGTAAATGCTATATAAATAGTTCCCAAGTGCAGCAAATTCAAGTTTTGCTTTTTGGAACTTTCTGGAAATTTTTTCCCAAGTATTTTTGATCTAAGGTTGGTTGAAACTATGGATGTGGAACCTGCACCGAGAGGGCTGACTATATATGTTCCACTGATCTATTTTTACAATTAACTGAGTACCTTTATTCTATGATGTAAGGAAAATATTTATAATCTCTTCTGGAATTAACCCCAGGAAAAGATTTACGTGCAAAATTTAGAATACAATTTTAGGGAATTTAGAAGACCATTGAAGCCCATCCATGAAACCTCTAGGGACCAAAGGTTAAAAAAAATCCTCAACCACCCTAAAGCCTTACTTGGGCTTTTACAGTTTAAGTTTAAATGATGACTATAGTAATTGTGCTGCTCAGTTTTCTCCATTGTTTCTTAATTTTCCAATACTACTACTAACATTATTTGTCTTCTTGGTTTCTTGCATAGTTATGAATAAAAATGGGGGAAGACACGGGAATTAAACGGGCAGCTACCACTTATAAGCATCATAAACACATAGGTACACTGTGCCCTAAGTAAATCTAGTAAGATGGAAAATATTAGATTTTTAATTCTATCAACATATTCATACAGGCTTTTTCTAATGCATTTTAAAAAAGATCCTAAATTATTTAATAGAACTAAGTCACATGTAATCTTTTTTTTTTAATTTTATTTATTTATTATTTTTTTGGGGGGTACACCAAGTTCAATCATCTGTTTTTATACACATATCCCCGTATTTCCATAGTTGTGGCTCACGGGCTTAGTTGCTCCGTGGCATGTGGGATCTTCCTGGAGCAGGAATCAAACCCGTGTCCACTGCATTGGCAGGCAGATTCTTAACCACTGCGCCACCTAGGAAGCCCTAAGTCACATGTAATCTTTTAGGAGCATAATTAAATAAATCATCCATTCACTTATCTGTGGAATCCTTTAAATGAGAAATCAGGGAGAGAAGCGAAAATAAGGCTCCAGTATTTATAATAATACCAAAAAAGACTTGGCAGATTTCACTACGTAAAATTTATTTGCTTTTTTTAATATAAAAAATGTATAACACCAGCACCTACTCTTCAATCAGTTCATTTATGAAACCATTCTCTTTTGTAGAATACACATTGGCATTGAAACAGTTTAAAGAAATGTAATGGCTATCTACAAAAAATTAGTTTCGATTTGTTGTATTCCTTCCATACTTTGAGTCTGCACACTTAAAAGAAAATTAAAAATTTCAAACATTTTATATTCAGTAATTTTAAAAAAGTACATTGTTTTCCTGTTATGGTCTTTATAAAGGACTTAAAGTTTCAAGTTAAAACAAAAAGGTATTAGGATAACTCTGCTGTATCTTATCACAGCATTTTTATATAGAATAATTTGAACTGGCATTCAAGCAACTTCTTTAGTTGTCACATACCTGTAATTTAGGGAAAATTATACCCATTTTACAGAAAAATCCCAATACATATACTGCAATAAGCTCAAAGCAGTGTTAAAAAGACCCGTGTGAATGGCACACAAAATTTGTTTCTTTATAAATTATTAACTGGAATTCCTGATCATGAAGTAGGCACAGGGAGATCCAGTCCTTAGGGCTTTGCTCTCTGGAAAAACACCTGTAAATAAAGTATTAATACAATTAGTACTGATGTCAGAAGGTTATCACCTTTTACCTGAAGAATAGTTCCAAGTTACTGGGTGCTAGTCACTCTTTTGTAAAATACAATAGATTATTTAAAACATTTCATATGCTCCATAAATCCAAACATAATATAAGTCAAGAACTTTCTCTTCTGGACAACTTGATAAAGTCCAGAGATAACTTATGTTGCCATTACTCAACTGGGAGATGAGTGAAAAAATATGGTATCACCTCCAATGCCATGCGATTCAAGCAGTCAGGAAAACATGCTCTTGATATCTTTTTGCTGATTGGCACTGCTGTCAGAGTTAAGGCCAGGAAATTAAATTTTGAGGAAGAAACAAATGAGTCAAAGCTAAATAGAGCAGTTGTTATCCCTTAACTATTTATCTGATTAAGAAAAAACACTCCCAATTCAACATTTGAGACTATGAACGAGTAGGCTAGAGGGTGTGCTAGGCACTGGCTCAATATTACTACCTTCCATAGCTGGGTACATGTTAAGTGAGCACTTGAAAGAGTAACTGGTAGGCAGTAAGTTCATTACGGATAAAGACCGCATTTATCATTATATCCCTAACACCTAGTAGATCAGACACTCACTTAACAATTATTAACTATCTACTGACTAAGTGGAGAGAAAAGAATCATCACTATATGAGAAAAAATAGCCTTACAAAGAGGCCATGCTTGAGATCAGCTTAGAAGAATGGGCAGAATTCATAAAGGAGAAGGGTGCTAGTAAGGCAGAATTCTTGAGGAACAGCAAGAATAGTAAAAAGACTATTCCTGCGAGAGAAACTGGAAAGGTAGTCTGAGATCAGGATCTGAAAACAAACAAACAAAAAATCCAAAAAACAAAAACAACCCACCTAAATGCCAAAATAAGAAATATGTACTTTTAGTTAATAATAAGTTTATGAAGATTATGAGGAAGAGGAATTAATTTCAGAGGACTGTTCAATGTTTTCAATTAGATCAGCTTGGACAGAACAAGGAAAGGGAAATCAGAATGAGATAACATAAGGCTACACCAGAGTGGCAGCAGTAGAGACAGGAAGTGAGAGAGCAAGGAGGAAACAGCAAGATCTAAGGACCAAGCAGATAGGAAAGGTGTAGGCACGAAAGAAGGAACTTCATTTTCTTCAACTTGAAGAATAACGCTGTTACTCAAGAGAAGTTGGGCTTGGAAGAAAGACTTTATAAATGCTGTTTGGATGAATATGTTTGGGGCACAGACCTGCTACAATGTGCCCAGATCGGGTATAACAGATACCTCTAATAGAGAGTTACAATTTTTTTAGTCCTGTAATCCAGTGTAAATGATCAGGTACTCAACGGAGGTTATCTCCACAGGCACTTTGCTTTTATGGGGAAACGGGAGAGGGGAGGGTTCTCAATGATAAACAGTAACTGTCTTCTCACAAACTCTTTTGTCAGTTTAAGCTGACAACCTACTATTAGGGGAAAAACTGGCAAGGGAAGATGTTAGAACCAAAGTCAAGGGACAGAACACTTATTTATCAGCAAAGCCCCTGGACTTGAATGCCTTGGGAAAAGAACCAAGGAGCCATTAAGTTACCTGCCACTAAGAAATTTAACACAGTGCTTTACCCTCAAATGTGCTGAATGAAGATAATAAATAATGTTCCTCAACCTGCCACACTGTAACTTTATTCCCAGACCACAAGCTCCTTGTGGGCAGGGAAAGTCACTCATATTGGTATTTGCAGCAGTTAGCATAGTACATGTTACATAAAAAGCAGTCATGGAGTACCGAATGACTGACTACCTGCGTGAGAGCAAGACAGTGAGAGCAAGACAGCTGTTTCATGGATTTAGCTATAAAAATGAATGCCAAATATTTGGTACTTCTTGCCAACTTGGAGGTTGGTTGGTTAGTTGGTTTTCGTTTGGTAATTTTATGAATGTAAAAAGAGCCTTAATGGCCAAATCTGAGGATTCTATTTTTTGTTCATTTTGCAATTCAAAAGTTTCAAGATAGGATATAACCAAGTAACTCATACTTCTGTTTATTTTTAGCTCCTTCCTTTCAACTCAATATGGACAGCTATTCTTAAACATTACTTGTTCTCCCAATCCTCTAGTTCCTATTTAATTACATCACAAAACTGTAAAAGTTGCCATTTTCATACCAACATGCTCATGCACATCCACATTCACTGTGCTCATCTAACTTTCTATAATCTTTTGTAGGAGCTCAGCTGAAAGGGGCATCACAGAAAACGCCGAAGTGCAACATCTATTAACTGTGGATTCTTAGAAGCAGGTTTTAGAGTAAAGATATCCCCAAATATGTAACTGTTGGTCAAACCACAGTTGAAGGAGTATCCTGTAATATGCAATCTCTCTTGGTTCTGAAACATAACCTAATTGTATAAAGATATGTAAGTTTTCCAAATACCTACCTTTAAGTAGTTTTTAAAAACTTTAGCATCAGGCTGCTGAAGCGCTTGACAAAACTCCTGGCGGGCCGGGAGGGGAGGAGAGAGAAAAGAATGAGTCTATTTGTATTAAGTTCAAAACCACATATTCAAAACCACAATATTCTTTTTAAATTGTGATTTAAAAAAAAATAAAATTGTCTTAGCCATTTTTATGTATATAGTACAGCAGTGTTAACTAAAGGCACAGTCATGCAACAGATCTCTAAAATTTTTTCATCTTGCAAAACGGAAACTCTATACCCACTGAACAACTCCCCCCTTTGCCCGTTTTCCAGCCCTCACCCCCTGGCCACCACCCCCCTTCCCCCTTTTCCAGCCTCTGTCCCCTGGCCACCACCATTCTACTTCTGTTTTTAAGAGTTTGACCACTTCAGATACATCATTATAAGTGGAATCATGCAGTATCTCTTTTTGTGACTGGCTTATTTCATTTTAGCATAACGTCCTCAAGGTTCATCCATGTTGTAGCATATGATAGAATTTCTTTTTTTTTTTTTTTAATGCTGAATCATATTCTATTGCATGTATATACCACATTTCACTCATCCATTCACCTACCAATGGGCATTTAGGTTGCTTCAAATCACTAGGATTCATATTATAACTTATCAATTAATTAACCTGAACAGTTCCTCACCAAAAAGGTTATATGACATTTTCAAAGGTAATACTTGTTAGACAGGCTGCTTTAAAAGCACTTTTGAGAATATGACTCTCCTGGGCAAGATCGACTCTTGCCTCAGAAGGGTGAGTGGGACAAAAACTACATGGCTATGGCTGTTCTCATCTAGTAAGAGGGTAACTGAGCAAAGTCAGACCAAAGAAAGAGAGAAAATAGAATTGTGCAAAAAGTGTTGTCAGAAGGCATATGAAAAAGCAAAAGTGGGAATCATTATCTTTTATAAGGAAATTATTAGATAGAAATATAATACACAAAGACAAATATCATATGATATCGCTTATATGTGGAATCTAAAAAAAAGGGTACAAATGAACTTATTTACAAAACAGAAGCAGAGTCACAGATGTAGAAAACAAACTTATGGTTCCAGGGGAACTGGGGGCGGGGGGGGGGGATAAACTGGGAGACTGGGACTGACATATACACACTACTATATATAAAATAGATAACTAATAAGAACCTACTGTATAGTACAGGGAACTCTACTCAATACTCTGTATGGGAAAAGAATCTAAAAAGAGTGAATATATGTATACGGATAACTGATTCACTTTGCTGTACACCTGAAACTAACACAACACTGTAAATCAACCATACTCCAATAAAAAACTTAAAAAAAATTGTTTCATTTAGCAGTCTGGGTAACTATTGGTTATTAAAAATAGAATGGTGTATTTCTATTTCTGAGGTGCATTAAGATCATATGAATAATTAGTAATGTATTGTTTTCATAAGATATTAATTTACTTATATAATAACCGAGAAAATTAATATCAAGTTAAAAGATTGTCATAAAATAAGTGATCATAAATTTATTAAAAATGAAATTTATGATTACTCTTATGTGAGATCTATTTTTCATTCAATTTTTTCAGTGCCTCTTATAAAACAGCATTATAAAATACTGTTGATGAAGAAACAATCCTTAGAATCTACACAAGAGATTCTAACTCTAGTATTAATCAGAACTTTGATACCTCATTAGAATTACATGCTACTGGATAAGAGGTCTGGATAACTATATGCCCAGAAAACAACTGAATGCCATCATAAAAATCACTCTGAAATAATGCAAAAGTGTAAGATAGCTTTCCAGCTACTCACCTCAAAATATGGTTTCAGATTCACAAATTAAGCATTGGTGAGCTTGGCCTGTGTAAAAATAGCCCTACCTGGCACAAACTTTCAGAACAGAGGTTTGTATGCCATAGCTCCCTCCAGCAGTCTGGGGGAGCCTACTGGACTTCTTCCAGAATGTTTTAAAAAAACACACTTTTAATACATGGGGTTACAAAGGAAACTAATTATAATGAATTATGGTTATCAAAATGTATTTGTGATATGTGGTAGAATAAGATGAGTTACTGACTTAGATAACAAGGTCCAGTGGCGTAGCTTAGTAAATCATAATTTTAAAAAATTGATGAACATAATCAATATTTTGAGATCTCTGGAACAACTAATGTGATATAAAAATATCTGTGATTCCTATGGGTGACAATGTCACAGGCAATGCAAATACTACTGTGATTTGTCACCTACACAATGGTAGGAAATTAAATTTCTGTTAAAGGTAGTGAAAATAAAAACACATTTTTTCCCATTCAATTTCATAGGCCCCCTGACAATCTGGACTTTTGCTATCCCCCTCCTTTTTTTTTTTGAAGTTGTTGGCAGCATTCACTTTTTAAAAAATTTGTTTATTTATTGGTTGCACTGGGTCTTCAATGCTGCACGGGGGCTTCTCACTGCAGTGGCTTCTCTTGTTGCAGAGCACAGGCTCTAGGTGTGCAGGCTTTAGTTGTGGCACATGGACTCAATAGTTGTGGCTTGCGGGCTCTAGAGTGCAGGCTCGGTAGTTGTGGTGCATGGGCTTAGTTGCTCCACGGCATGTGGGATCTTCCCTGACCAGGGATCGAACCCATGTCCCCTGCATTGGCAGGGGGATTCTCAACCACTGTGCCACCAGGGAAGTCCCAACTCTTGCTATCCTATACGTAGTAAATTAAGGTGAATGTAGTTTGGCTTTCTTGAATCAAAATTTAGATTGAATTACATAGTTATATTTCTTTAAGATTAAGAGGAAAATCTGCTAGGACAGCTCTTACCTGAATTATCTCTGGAGCTACCTGCAAGGAAGGCAGGTATTCTTGTTGAAGATACTGAACACATTCTGGGCCCTGAAAATTAAACAGGAACATTTGTACACTTTAAACACAATATGCTATTGTGATTAAGAACACGGACTCTAAAGCCAGACTGCTTTGGTTTGAATGCTGGCTCTGACAAATTTCTAGTAACTTGGGCAAGTTAATTAACCTCTCTGAGCCTTAGTTTTCCCTCCTGAAAAATGGAGTTATTGTGAGGACTGGATGAGTTAAGAAATGTAAAGCTGTTAGAATAGCACTTAGCACTCAGGACATGTTAACATCACTTAGCGTTACGCAGTGCTAAAGATTAAACAAATATTCTTCTAAATGCAGGAGGTCACAATGCCAGAGACTGGTTCCAGGCACTGAAAGGAGAAAGCAGAGGGGGGCTCCTGGTTCAATCTACCACTGGGTGGACTATAGGGTGTCTATGGGTGCGTGAGGGGAAGCCTGTGGGTAGTGCCAGGATAATGAACATCTTTAGAAACTAAAATACAAGCAAGAAATAACAAAATGATATATCAGGAGATAATAGCCAATAAAAGCACACATCCCTCTTGCAGTTCAATAAACTAGGAAACAGGAATTTAGTAGCCAGGTGAGGAAACCAATACCCAGGAAGACAGGGTGATTTGTCCAGTTTGCTGTTAAGTCTGTACTAAATAAAAAGCAGGTCACTTGACTTCTAAAACCATTGCTATTCATTTCCAACTGCTGGTACTTCTAGATGCTAAAACTATAATAGTTTTCTGGGTTTTTAAGGCTAAACTTGGTAGAGGGAAGGGAAAAGAATTCCACAACCTAACCCCTAACCCCCACACCTTCTCAACAGCTACAAAGGAACTTTAGGATACAATTTGAAAAGTTTTCCTATAGCCATTTGTTTCTGAGAGGGAGGCCTCAACCAAATGCAATAAATATAATACTTAAAAAGAAACAAAAAACAAACAAAAAACCCCGAAAAAAACCATCAAATTTCACTTTAAAACCTGAATCTGACTTAAAGGCTTTAATATGTTGATGACTTCAACATGGTCCAAATGAAAGTAACAGTTGTCAAAGTGAAATCAATCCAATTCTCCTCGATGTACTTCTCCCTACATCAATATCTGGATTTCCTGTTAATACTGCTGCTCCTGAATCAAAGGATTTCTTTATGTTTCCTCCTCTCCCTTGACTCCTGGCCCTCTAATCCAATCAATCTCAGTCACAGTTTAATGACCCTTCAAAGGAAGCTCCTTCCTGAGAGGAGGTAACACTACATTGTGAACATTTCTCTCACCCCTTCTACTTTCCTTCTCACCTTTTTCTTTAGTCTACTCTCCCTATACTTACTGCCCATTCACTGCTCATCACTGCATATTCCCTCTGTTATCACTTAAAAATGGAATATACTTTTGGGGTTTTTTTTGTTTTTGTTTTTAATGAGGAAAAGTAAACTTAGACCTCAAGAGGAAGTCAGGTAAATAAATGAGAAAATAGAACAATGAACATTTTCAAATATCATGTTCCATTTGATTCACTTCTGTGTGTGTCTAAATAACAGCTCTAAGGACAAGACAAATACTTCTGAATTATAAACATCACTCTTACTGTTTGTTATTCCTCATCCTCCTTGACTCTCTAGCATCAACAGTGCCAACGAGTCTCCTCTCTCGTGACTCTCTTCCCTTAACTTTCATAGCTTTGGTTCTACTTCTAGCTTTCTCCTGACTCTTGCTTTAGCCAAAGTTCTTTCTGTCCTGGTCTTAGAAAGTCTCACTCATTCCTGCTACTTCATCTTAGCAAACTACAACCTGAGGACTCCAAAATCAGTATTTAGTTCTGTTTTAGACCCATATTTCAAAGTGCCCTGTGAATGTTTTTTCCACTTAGCTAACCTAAATTACAACCCCACTGCCTACTGACTTCCCAACTTTTCACATATAACACACACCTAGTCCCATTTTGGTTTTTAGTTATTCTACCTCCATACTTTAGCTAAACAGTATAACACTATTTTCTACCAAGTCTACTATGCGACACCTGATCTGTCTTCATATACCCACCGCTTAAATTTCCTCAGAGTGCCAGCTCCTCCTGGTCAGCCTAATGAATCTACATTTGTTTCAAGGTCTATCAAAAATCAGAAAAGGGACTTCCCTGGTGGTCCAGTGGCTAAGACTTCACGCTCCCAGTGCAGGGTGCCCCGGTTTGATTCCTGGTCAGGAAACTAATCCCCATGCCGCAACTAAGAGTTTGCATGCCACAACTAAAAGATTCTGCATACCACAACTGACTCAAAACAAACAAACAAAAAACGAAAAAACAAAAAAACCAGAAAAATACCCCCTCTTTTCAATGGTTGTCTTAGACTGCTCTCATAGGCAAAGCTGGCTCATTCACCTTTAGTCCTACCATGTTACATTTAATACAAATGTATTAGTTTAATATACCTCTATTAAAGTACTTACTTAATCCACCCAATTGAGTTTTTATGTACTAGTCTCCCCTGATTCTAAACTCCACAAATACTGGGGGACTTTTTATTCATCTTTATACAGGTCCCCTGCAGCCCAAAACACATACCCTTCACCCTACCTAGCACACAGTAGGTATAGAGAAAATGCTGGATTGAAAACCCTTCGAATCTCTCCTGGAATAAAAAATTCAAGTTCAAATGAAGGAGTGGGCTGTACAGAGACTCTGAATAAGACCTCATGCTATTATTTTAGCCAGCTGAGAGAAGCACCAGTTGATGACTACAGCTATGTGTGAATGCTAGTCCTGTGTTGGGATCCTGGCTTTGAGAAGTTGGAGACAGAAATTTTTGTTTAAAAAATAAAATTAAATTAAATTGAAAAAAACAAAACTACCCAATTTTCAAATTTGGCAATCAAATCATTATTTAAAAATACTGTATAAAGCAAACAACACACCAGATAGATCCAGCCCAGAATCACTTATGATTTACACAAATGGCTAGACTGACAAGGAGACTACAACATTCTGAAGCAGTAAAGTGCTCTAACCAACCTGTAATACTAAGAAGTTGGACAAATCTGTGAAGAACCTACTAAGTAGTGAAATCTGGATAGTGAAATCCTAGGTAAGATTTTTTTCATTGTTTGTCAAACCAAACAAACATACATTTCAACCTTCCTGATACCCCAAACATGAAAGACAATAAAGGATACTACTGCTTTCATTAAACTCCTCCCTCACATCCCCAAAACTCAGAACTGAAGTTAATTAACTTTTATAAAAGATACAGCTTTCAAGAACAAGACATACTCAATTAAAACTATAACAAATAAGCACGTGAGCTGAAAATGAAGGGGCAGGGAGCACAAAGCTTACCCGTTTGAGATGAATTGTTTTCAGTGTCACTGCACACTCAGATAAAGCCTGTGAAAAACAAGTTTAAGGATTTTAATGTAGTCAATTCTTAGTTACTGATCCAACTTGTTCTTTTATTTCCCTGGCCACGGCTCATTAACATTTACCTCCAAAGAAGGGATGGAGAAAGGAAAGGTAACAGGCAGGCAGATGGAACAAATGGGTTAGACAGAAAATTTTAAAAAGAGAAAAATACAAAAATGCTGTCTTAACACAGTACATGATAATTAAGAAATCTAGCTATTACTGGGTCCTAGGGAAGTAAGTAAAGGACAACTGCTTGACAGTATGCATTCTGACAATGAGATTTGGGGAAACTATCATACGAGGAAGAGAAAGTTACTCTTAATGATTAGGAAAAAAACCCCTTAAGCACAAGTTTTAGAATGAAAGAAGAGGCAGGAAACTATAACTCAATCAAGTTTTAAAGAATGTTTGTATCATGTACCCTTTCAAGAGTCTTAGTTGTTAAAGCTGAAGGAGTTGGATTTTATATATTCAACTTTAACATCAAGATTTAGTAAGAATCAACAAAAGGCCCAAAAGGTATCATATCAACTTTAAAAAAAATGAATTCTAATTTGAAAAAAAAAATTTTTTTTAAAGACACTGAAATCTAATGTAATCAACCCGGCATTAAAGAAGAAACTGTGAGTTAGAACATATGAGATTTACACAAGGTAAACAGAAATTCCCAGGTGCTTACCAATACTGTTTGTGCATCTGCCAGGTCAAAGGTTTGTTTTAAAGGTGCTAGGAAACATGCGGGGACAATGTGCTTATAAACAAAATCAGCAAATCCCACTGGTCCATCTTTACCTCCTGTCAAGAGAATTCAGATTTTCATCTTGTATATAAAGAAAGTCATTTAATTTATCACTGGTGAAAATCAACTCTCAGTTCCTGTCTATGTTAGAGCTAGGATCCCACTTCATCTCTCTTGCCTTAGGAAACAGGTTGGGGAATGAAGTTTTTGTTTTTATGGGTTTTTTTTTTTTTTTTTAAAGCATCTTACCCCAGAGTTCTACCAACTTGGAAAGGATGATAAAACATGTTTTCTGGGCAATTGGATCTGGATATTCGACTGCTCCTTGAATAACAGTAATCAGCACTCGTTCTACATTCTCTGCACCTGAAGAGAAAGACAAAAAACAAAAACTGAGTTCAATCTCGAACTAGAAAGGCAACCTGAAGCTCTCCCTTCATATACAGTAACAAGACAAAAACATTTACAAAGTGGATAAGATCCTCAGTTTTTATGAACTTGGCTCCTAAATTTTAAGCATAAAACATTGAAAAATTACTATTTCCTTATTATCTTGCCCACTGGATTTCCACATAGCAAAATTCTCTATGTTGATCTATACAGTCCCATTTTTTTTTAATTTCAAAACGGCATAGTGGCCAGTAAGATTCAACTGTCAGGTCAATTCTAGCAAGTAGCTACCACACTATTTATACTGTGTAGGAGCCAATTAATACAGATTCAGGCACGCATGGAACATTCTCTAGGATAGACCACACACTAGACAACAAAATAAGCCTCAATAAATTTAAAGAGATAGAAATTATTTCAAGCATCTTTTCAGACCACAATGGCATGAAACTAGAAATCAACCACAAAAACAAAAACAAGAAAAAAACTGACTACATGGAGACTGAACAACATGCTACTAAAAAAAAAAAGAAGGGAGGAAATAAAAAATACTGAGAAAAATGATAATGAAAACACAACCATACAAAATCCAGAGGATGCAGCAAAAGCAGTCATAAGAGGGAAGTTTATAGCGATACAGGCCTCCCTCAAAAAACAAGAAAAATCTCAACTTAACCTATCAGCTAAGAGAATTAGAAAAAGAACAAACACAATGTGAAGTCAACGGAAGGAAGGAGGACTTCCCTGGCGGCACAGTGGTTAAGAATCCGCCTGCCAATGCAGGGACATGGGTTCAAGTCCTGGTCCAGGAAGATCCCACATGCCGAGGAGCAACTAAGCCCATGCACCACAACTACTAAGCCTGCACTCTAGAGCCCATAAACCACAACTACTGAGCCTGTGTGCCACAACAACTGAAGCCTGCACACCTAGAGCCCGTGCTCTGCAACAAGAGAAGCCACTGCAATGAGAAGCCCACACACTGCAACAAAGAGCAGCCTCTGCTTGCCACAACTAGAGAAAGCCTGCACACAGCAACAAAGACCCAATACAGTCAAATAAATAAATAAATAAATAAATAAATAAATAAATAAATAAATAAATCCGAAACAGAAAGGACAAACAAAATCAACTAATCTCTAGCACACTTACCAAGAGGGAAAGAGGACCCAAATAAACAAAATAAGAAACAAAAGAGGAGAAATATCAACTGATACTGCAGAAATACAAAAAAATCAAAAGAAAATACTACAAACAGTTATATGCCAACAAAATGGACAACCTAGAAGAAATGAACAAATTTCTAGAAATATACAGCCTACCAAAACTGAATCAACAAGAAACAGATAATCTGAACAGACTGATCAGTAGAAGTGAAATAGAATGTCATTAAAAAAACTCCCTCTCTGCCCCTCATCTCCTCAGAGTAGTTTCTCAGAGCTATCTGAAATGCTGACTCTTGGGCTACAGTCCTCATTTTGCCCCAAATAAAACTTAACTCAGAACAACAACAAAAACAACAAACAAACAAAAAAACTCCCTGCAAGCAAAAGTCCAGGACTGTTAGGCTTCACTGGGGAATTCTACCAAACATACAAAGAACTTATACCTATCCTTCTTAAACTTTTCCAAAAGACTGAAGGAGGAACACTGCCAAAGTCATTCTATGAAGCCAGTATCGCTGTGACACCAAAATCAGACACACTACAGAAAAGGAAAATTACAGGCCGATGGCTTTGGTGAATATAGATGCAAAAATCTTCAACAAAATATTAGCAAACTGAATCCAACAACACATAAGAGGCTCATATGCCATGATCAAGCTGGATTCATTTCAGGGTCATAAGGATGTTTCAACATACGCAAATCAATCAATGTGATATACCACATCAACAAAAGAAAAGACAAAAACTACATGATCATCTCAGTAGATTCAGAAAAAGCAACTGGTAAAATTCAACACACATTCATGATAAAAACTCTCACCAAAGTAGGTACAGAAGGAACATACCTCAACATAATAAAACCCATTTATGACAAATATAATACTCAACGGTGAAAAGTTGAAAGCTTTCCTGCTAAATTCTGGAACAAGACAAGGATGCCCACTCTCACCAATGCTATTCAACACAGTATTGGAAGTCTTAACCACAACAATCAGACAAAAAAAGAATAAAAGGTATCCAAACTGGAAGGGAAGAGGTAAAACTGCCATATATGCAGATGACATGATATTCTATACAGAAAACCCTAAAGACGCCACACAAAATCTTTTAGAATAAATGAATTCAGCAAGGTAGCAGGGTACAAGACTTATATACAGAAATCTGTTGCATTTCTTTATACTAATAATGAAACACCAGAAAAATTAAAGTGGAGTTATCATATGATCCAGCAATCTCACTCCTGGGTATATATCCAGAAAAGACAAAAACTCTAAATTTGAAAAGATACATGCACACCAATGTTCACAGCAGCACTATTTACAATAGCCAAGACATGGAAGCAACCTAAATGCCCATCAGCAAATGAATGGATAAAGAAGATAAAGAAGACGTATATTCCACATACAATGGAATATTACTCAGCCATAAAAAAGAATGAAATATTTCAATTTGCAGCAACATGGATGGACCTAGAGATTATCATACTAAGTGAAGTAAGCCAGACAAAGAAAGACAAATATATGATACTACTTATATGTGGAATCTAAAACATGACACAAATGAACTTATTCATAAAGCAGAAAGAGACTCACAGACATAGAAAACAAACTTACAGTTACCAAAGGGGAAGAGGGGGAGGGATAAGTTAGGAGTATGATGTTAAAAGATATACACTACTATATAGAAAATAAACAACAAAGGTTTACTTATAGCACAGAGAACTATATTCAGTATCTGGTAATAACCTACAGTGGAAAAGAATCTGAAAAAGGGTATGTATATACACATAAAACTGAATCACTCTGCTGTATGCCTGACACTAACACAACATTGTAAATCATCTTAAAAAAAAGAAAGAAAAGGAATACTGCTTTAGGAAAATGGGAACTCAATACAAATTAATTTTAAGGTCCTTTATGTGAAAGAGATTCCCACCCTGACAGTAATGAACTGTCATCCTTGGGGCCAACATATAACTACTTCAAAAGTTTAGTGCTTGCTTCAACTAGCTCTGGCTCATATAGAGGTACAACTGTGGCAAGTACTTAGCAGAGGATTTAGGCACTGCACGCATCCCACCTTGATTTGCTATGACTTCGCTCATTCCACTGCCTGTGACTGTCTGCAGAAAAGCAAAGTAACTCCTCCGCAACATTTGCTTCTCTAAAGCAGCAGCCTGGTCATTTTCTTCTGCTGGCCGAAGCAAAACTTCAAAAATTGCATGAAGAAGCGGCATGAACATTTGTTGTAAGAATGGGGATACCTGTATCTAAAGAGAGGAAATGACTATTACTATCTCAGAAATAAGAAAATTATTAATATGAAACTCAGATAAAACATGTTTTACATAAAGCCTTTTTCTAGAGATTCTATTTAGGATACATATTTACATAATTCATTTAGCAAATATCAATGTTAGGACCCAAAATCTATACAGCATATACAGTACTGAAAGCCTCAAGATCATTAAGTGCATCCCATTTCCTACAATTCAAGATTCAGGTTCAAATAACATGGCGTCAGACATATTTCACAGTCAGATACTGCCATGGAATATTTTCAAATTTAAATTCTCAATAAATGAATTCTACTGCTAAATTGTAAATGAATTTATATAATTGAGCTCGTGGGCTTTACATGCCCCTGAGCAAATTCCTTAACTTCTGTCGTTTCGTCATCTATAAAACAATACTTAACTTCTAGGGTTGTTACAAAGATCAAATGAATGTTTAAGAAAATGCTCTGAAGAGATTCTGAACATAGAAAACACTGTGTGTCAGCCATTTTTATTAGCCAACTTATGCTCAGCTTGTACATAAAATTGACACTGAACTATTTTTAAACTACTTGGGCACCCAAATTACCGTGCTTTTAATTTATTCTTTAGACATTTAATATTCAATGTTGTATTATTTGCTTTTCTAAAACACCAAACAGTTTCCTTCTGCTGCACAGAACAGGTCTATTCTTATTAAAACATCTATTAAGCATTTCCTATGTGTCAGGCAGTGTTGCAGACACTGGGGATGATAAAAAATAGCTATGATCCATGCCCTCAAGTAACTCACACTTCAAAAAAAAAACAAGGGTCAAATGCTAAAATATATCTAAAGATAAATACGCCTAATCTTGAGGTCAGGAGATCTTAAAGTCAGGAACTTCTCTGATCTCTGAAGGTTTGTGGTACCTTAAATTTGGCTGTAATCTGGTTGATAAGAGGAATGAATTCCTGGAGGTCTTTTGCTTCACAATCTTTGAGCATGTGTTCAGAAGCAGATGGAATGAACGGAAGGACTTCTTCCTCCAGGCAAATAATCATGCGATGAAGGAAAGTGCGAACTCCACTTCTGAGAATATCCTTTTGTAAGGGACAACTGAGGGCTGGCAAGAAGGTCTGTAAACAGTCCAGATAAACTTCGGAACAGCCACATTGTTTCACAGTCTGCTTGTTGCTGAAAGCTTTGCTGGTTCGACTATATAAACAATTATCAGGTAACTAGTTTTAAGTTTATTCTTCAAATGTTTTATGGAGTAATCAAAAACAACACACAAAGAATTACAAAACTGACAAAACAAAGAAGCCAATTCTTTATTTTTAGCTAATATGGTTATTTGTAAACTATTGCTTCCAGTTACTATTCCAGACAGGACTCAAGTTAAATTAAAGGAATGAAATGTAATTAACACAATCTCTCAAGTGAGTCCACCTAAATGTTTTACTAAAATCCTGCTGACAACGTATGCAGAAAAGAGAAAAAAGCCTATTTATTATGAATAGGCTGTACTACACAATCTGTAAACTACCAATTTATAATTAGAAAATCTTAGAATCAAGTTATTTATACAACATCTCTAACATAAGCTTTTGCACTGAAGTCTTCTGTAGAGCAATTTCTCTATGTAGCTTCTGATTAGCAACCAGTATAACTTTCATGCTGTTATCATTTGCCAATAAAAAGTGTGGGCAAAGAGAAAGAAATGGCAGCTTCAGTGGTCTTCGGAACACAATGCAACAACTAAAAAGAAGCCTGAGCACCTTCCCTTTAAGGTTCCAAAACTGATCCACTGATGTCACTGGTATATTGGGTTCGGTAAAAAGTTCGTTTGGGTTTTTCTGTAATATCTTAACTTTTTGGCCAATCCAATATAAACACGTAAACTAATATCCTTAAATACATAATTCATAATGAAGAAATCAGAAGCGTTAAGGATTTAGAGAGCTGTCAAGTCAGAAATGCAGAAAGTCATATGATCTATTCCCTTCTTCAGTTAAATCTTCCAATTCAATGAATTCAGAAAAGAAACAGACAACTCTCTCGACAATCTAGTTTTGGAAACGCAGACACGCATGCCCAATTCTAGAAAAATCCAAGTCAATGATTCTGTGTATGTTGAGAAAATCACTTCACAAATTTAAATGCAATCACACTCACCTGGCAAATCCAACAGCATGGTTGAGACAGTCTGCAAGAGATGCCTGCCTTTCTTCGTCCTGCGCCAATATCAACTTTTCTAACAGAATTTTAAACTTCTCCATGAGTGGCGTCAACAGATTCCTCATTAACGCCTGCTTCCGTTCTGCTGGGTACTCACTGTTAACAACCAGCACTCCAGCTGTCTCATAAATAAACAACTGATCATCGCTGCTCAACAAAGACTGGTAACCATTCTCCTAAAATGAAATTCAGTCTTATTGAAGTTTTTCTTTGTTCAGTTCCTCATTCAAGCAGAATAAATACAAGAGGGACAGGAGATATAATCTATCACACTGAGTCATTATTAAAGAGAAGACTGAATACTTATAAAATAAAATTTCTCCCAGGATCACATAATGGAAAACAAACTGAATTAAAGGTCAAAAGATCATGGGTCTAATTCCACTCCTGACAAGACCTCATAAATGGTCATATAATGTAATTATTAGTTTTCTAACTTGTTTTCTTTTGTAAAACTTATTTGTTATTAAGAGGCTAAAAATCAAGTATACAAAGTGTTTTGAATGTTAGGACAAAGGCCACACAAGTTAACATTTTAAAGAGTGTTTAAGAGTTAAATAACAACAAACACCACACAACAGACACACACACATACACAACAGTTGTTGCTTTAGAATGTTTGAAAGTAAGACTGCAAATGAAAAAAAAAAAAGAGAGAGAGAGAGATCTCATTACCCCATATCCAAACATCCACACACTGATCCATTTAAATGAGTTTTGCTATTTTTTACATTTATGCAGTCTGAGAGGCTGGGAGGAGGGGAAAATACCAGAGGCCCCTCTAGGTCTAACATTGAAACTTCCTGCTAAGAAATTATTTAAAAGCCTAGTCTTAAAACAGATAAATTATGTGGCGGCCTTATTTAAAACAAAAAAAAATCCTCATCTTTTAAAAGAGAATGTCCCTATTTAGAAGTCACTAAACCACTTATTAAGTAACACTAGGACTAATCACTGTACTAGCAGTTGAGAACACAAAAGTAAAGTTGCTAGATAAATACAAGGTACTTATACCCCTATTAAGCAGTCAATATTCAGTAAAAGCACTGTGAATCAAGTCTTTTTATACACTAAAAATAGATTACAAGTATAGTACAAGTCCTTGTTTATATGTGCAATAAGAAAAACATAAAAAATTTCCAATATCCGTAAGACAGTATGGCTAAATATGGCTTTGTGAATGCCTTAGTCTTATGGGTCAGTGTCAACTGTCAAGGAAAATTGGCATTAACCAGGTGAAGTATTTTAATATGTATGTTTCTTTAGTATGTAGGCAAAGATAATTTAACCATCTAATTCACTAGTAACCTTTCATGCAATAAGATTACATAACCTTTGTACCCTGAATACTGATATTTTAAAAGAAAACAAAATATTATTTTACGTTTAACAATTTTTAAGTGGCAGCTCTAGTAATTGACTTTTTTCATTTTGATGAAAGTTATGTCAGTATTTTGCTTTACACAAAAACATGTGCATCAGTCAAAATGTGCTTATATAAGTATCTCAACTTAAATCTTTCTAGTGAAATAAACACTGAAATATTGAGCTCAACCAGCATTGACATTTTTTTACCCCAAGCCAGAAGTTTCATAGAAAAACTTCAGTCTACTAGTAGCAGTCACTGAAAATGGCTGATGTGATCACAGTACTAAACAGAGAATAATTTAGAAACTGAATTTTCCTTCTCTAAAAAACACTTCACTGGCATTTAACACTAGAGAACAGACCACATCTCACACCGCCAAATCTATCAGTCAAATTTCGATTCCTTTCTATTTCTATTACTATGTGTTGTTTACTACATCTCAACAGAGTTTTGGTAAACAGAACTAACCTTTGCACACCCTTCAACCCCATTTAAAAACAAACAAAAAAAACTACTCTGCCCACAAAGGCATTAACAATAAAGGATAAAGGGATATGCAGCCTCAATATTGGGGAAAAAGTATCACTTAGAAGGATAGATACTTACAGGTGGAGAAAGCTCTAATAAATCTTGTATTCTATTTAGAATATCCTCAATGAAAGGATTCATTTGTTTACTGAATAAAGGCAAAAAGGAAAACCACAATTACATAAATAATAGTACCTGGAAAAGTGCTGAAATACCAAATCCCTCTTTAAGGCAGAACTAAAAAAAATAGTTCAGTTCTAAGGTAGTCACATGTGATCATTCAGACTAGCTATGATTTTTTAAATTACAATTTTATAAGCCTAAAAATAAGTAGTTTTCATACCAAAAAAATGACACTAGTAAAAAACAATACAATATACAATAAATTAAGTTAAAAATTTATTTCTAAGGAATATCAGCTTTAGAATTTCAAAGAAGACATATAGTTATATACAGCAATAAAATTAAGTAACTAATGTCATTAGTGATGACAGATGTAACATATAAAAATATTCAAACAAATCAGTGTTTAATGATGAACAAAGTACCTGGCTAAAGAGAAGGAAAAGAAATCATAACATCATGATACAAAAAGGAACACCTAACCTTTAAAAAAAAGCCTTAGAACAGAAAGAACCAAACCTACCACAGGCTCTTAGAAAACAATTCACATCTTACTTAACAATCTTAAAAACGAGAATTAAACATAATAGCCAAAATTTTGTACTTACTTGAGAGATTTGACAAATCTAGAAAACAGGTAAGCGGTTCTGCTCCGTACTTTTGCACTAGAGTGCCGCAGACCCCTGTGATCTAAGAAAGCCATCTGAAGAAAGAGAGACACTTTTACTATTTCCGTACTTATTTAAGGCTTTTATTGCTATTGTCATGACACATTTTTGTTCACATCAAATTCTACTTTTTAGCTCTGGAAGGAGGAACCAGGTACAAATAAAAAAGTAGGCCTACACTACACACAAACAGGCCCTTGAGGATTTGTTCCAAATAACTGACTAGACACAAACTCCATTTTAAAGAAATGGAAGAAGGGTTCGTTTCAGTGTGTTCAAGAGTTTTTGAGAGCTTTTGGCGCTGGAAAAAGTTGTAAAAGAAAGAATACTATCTGCTCATTAGCTGAAACACATGAAAATAACACAGTTGAGAATAAAGGGTATACTTACTAGTACACATGGAATGTGCTGAGGTTCAACTGTGAAAAACTTTTCGTATCTAACAACAGTTTCGAAGAACTCCAATGTCACAGATGTGTGCTGATAGGAACTAACTCCTGATGTTACCAGCTGGAGCAGGAAAAAGTTAAGAAATTTATCCTTATTTACTACAACATCCGAATGTCCCAGTATTAACAAATATTAAGCTCTAACAATTAAGGAACTCACATTAGTTTATATGAAAACAGAAAATTATGTTCAAAATAAATTATCTTTAGTATACTTACAGTTCGCATCATATCCTGCAAAGCACTAGCTTTTGAAACATCACCTGAGAAGTGAGCACCATGAGATACTGGAAGAGCTTCTGCCAACATATACAGCAATCTTATTGCCACTTCAACTTCCATAAACCGTGTAGTCTGCCAATTCCTACCAAGGTATAACATGTCAGTGAAATCTGAATATAAATTTTCTATACAACTAGTGATGCACAGGATAAAAAACACCAATAAAAGCCTCTTTAATTACTAAAAAGTCACAGCAATTGTTAATTTTACCAGGCAACATAATTCATATCACAAAAGTATAAATAACTAATGAAATACATTTTACTGTTTACATTCCAAAGAGCAGTATTTCCCAAGGATCAAGATAAATCAAAAAGAAAAGTGCATTGTTTCAGAGATACACATAAGATCTTAATAAATAACAAATTAATAAGTCATGTGAATCACTTATGGCAGACTATCATCAGGGAGAAAAGGAGAGCAGTGACTTGTTAGAAACAGAGTAACAAACTTACTGCAGTGTAGAACTAAAAACTCTGCGGACAGAAGCCAGCAGTAACTCTGGTGAAACTTGAGCAAGCCTATCCAACAATAACTTCAGTTGTTTCCTATATTCTACAAACATGGCTTCATCTTCACCCTATGATATTTTAAAAATTCCATCAAAAAATTTATAAGATCTTAAATCACATAACATGGTGAATTCTCATTAGTTTTTCTGTATTTACAAATTTAATACACTTTTATTTTTTCATCAATTTATGTAAAGAAGAAAGAGGTTAAAAACAAGAGTCTAACAGGAGAAAGTGATTGAGGGATGATTAAGTAAAGGCCAGATAATGCAAGGCTTTGGAAAAAAAACAAAAACAAGAGTCTAAGCCAGGATGGGTTCACATAGGGTTCTGTGAGAACTGCGGCACCTTATTTATACTCCTTGTATCTCTCTGTCCATGATTTAATATCAAATGATTTAAGATATTATTTGTCAGGACTTCCCTGGTGGTGCAATGGTTAAGAAATCTGCCTGCCAATGCAGGGGACACAGGTTTGAGTCCTGTTCCGGGGAAGATCCCACATGCCGAGGAGCAACTAAGACTGCAAGCCACAACTACTGAGCCTGTGCTGCCACTACTGATGCCTGCATGCGTAGAGCCCGTGCTCAGCAACAAGAGAAGCCACCGCAACGAGAAACCCACACACCACAATGAAGAGTAGCCTCCACTCGCCACAACTAGAGAAAGCCCACAGGCAGCAACAAAGGCCCAATGCAGCCAAAAATAAATAAGTAAATAAATAAATAAAAACATATATTAAAAACAAAAAAAGATACTATACATAATGCCCTGGTACTGCGTAGTGCACAGTGTGTTGGTAATCATCACCATTATCCTCTTACAGGTCAAAGTTCCTGAATGCCTCAGGTGGGTAACAGAACATGTTAGCCCATGGCTAGATAGCATATGCCATCACTGAGTTGCTAAAAAGCACTGATGACCCTTGTGATTGATGAGAAGCTGACTCACTGACAACCCTGGACAAGACTTTAACCAGAACAAGTTCAGAGACAGTTAAGTGCCTCATTCCTACTCTTGCATAGACAATTATGATCTGAGGTCCACAAACTGGGCCTCAACTTATCACTCTTATTAAATATAAAGTGAAATATGATCACCAATAATACTGTCAATATTTATGAAGTTCCATGCTACAAGGTGTTTTTAAAAGGGTCGTTTTAAAGGGGACAAAATACAAAAAAATGAAGGATTATGAAGTTTGCATCAACTTCACCTAAGTAGAGGTCAATATAAACAAGATATTTTAAAAATACTTCTTGTTTTAAAGAACTCTAAGATAATCAAAACTTGAAATATTAATCTGATGGAAGTAAAGAATAAAATTAAAACTGATTTCTCCTCCATGTAAAATTCTTACCTCATTTTCAAAGTTATATTCCTCATCATAAGTTAATTTTTTCATAACGGCCAACATGATTGCCTAAAATTAAGAATAAAATATCTTTTGTCAGTCTCCTTTAATTTCATATAATTTGAAATTAAGCTATATTTCCAGGCAGATTGCAGACACAGATTCTATTACTGGTTTTAAAGAAGCAAGGGGGACTCCCCTGGTGGTTCAGTGGGTAAGATTCCAAGCTCCCAATGTAGGGGGCCTGTTTGATCCCTGGTCGGGGAAATAGATCCCACATGCATGCCGCAACTAAAAGATCCCATGTGCCACGACTAAGACCCAGAGCAATCAAAAAAAAAAAAAAAAAGAAGCAGCAAAAAGAAGCCAGTTACCTCTACATTAGCTTTTTGCTGATCTGAGAGCACGGTAAGCTGTTGAAAAGAAAGCAATCATCTATAAGGTTTCCTAAAGTTACACTTGCTTATCAGAATGTTTTTCTAATCAGTTAAGATCTTTTCAAACATACACATAGCTTTTCTGGAGGGCAGTTTGTTTGACAGCACCATTCTATATTTGAAATGCACCTAACCTAAGATCTAGTAATTTCACTTCTAGTAAGTAACTTGACATGTAGGCAAAGACATGTAGATGAATTTGATTTTTAAAGATACTTATAAAAGTACTCAGCAAAGAAGCAGATTATAGAACAGCAAAGTATGATCTCACCTTGTTTTTAAACAAGGCCAAAAAAGCTTAGAAATCCATTATGAGATACACAGTGAGATTACCAATAGTGATTTTAACTTTCTTCTTACCTTTTCACATTGCCTAAATTTCATATATATGCAGAAACATGTTATGTTTATATTACAACAGAAGCTAAACTCAGTTTGGAAAAAAATTATTTTAAGCTTGACTCAATTCAACTAATTCAATGTAAATAAAATAGAACAGCTTTCCCTAATGTCATAATGAGAAGTTACTAATTCTTTAAAAGGCTACATGCTATAATATGGGAGATTCATACCTTCTATATTTTAAGTTCTATTATTGGAAGCAACTCTCTAGGGGGAAATTTTTAATTGTAAAAAAGTTGTTTATAAGAAATGATGCATATGTAAATAAAATAATAAACCATGTTTAACAAAATTTCTACTGTACTTAGAAATAAACACAGGGGACTCCCCTGGCGATCCAGTGGTTAAGACTGCACGCTCCCAATGCGAGGGCATGGGTTCAATCCCTGGTCAGGGAACTAAGACCCGGCATGCCACACGGCCAAAAAAAAAAGAAAAAGAAAGAAAAGAAATGAACACAAATTCAAAATTTAAAAAAACCTAAACCTATAACTAATTTTGAAGCTTTTTTAGTTTAGTGAATTTTAGAACCTGGCCATTTCTGTTTTCTGGCTAAGAAGTTTAAAGGAAAAAAAGTAAAAAAGATGAAACTACATTAATAATTAACAGTAAATGTCATCAGAGTGTAGAATTATGATTATTTTCTTATTTTCATTTTTCCCATATTTTCCAATTCTCTATGGTGTTTCTATATTATCTACTGGACAAAAAGATTAAAATAAGGACTTACCTGTTTCAAAATATGAAGATAATCATAACAAAATCCAATAATGTTAGAAGAGATGTCATCATCCTCATGAATTAGGAGCTGCAACATGAGAGCCACCTTTGTTTCAATAGCTTGTAGTGCCTCTTGAGCATGCTTGATATCCCCATTCTTAATTAATTTAGTCCAACTAACTATCAACGACTGTCCCATTCCATTTACCAGTTTAGAAAATCTGGCCAGGAAGTCAACATCTTCTTCCTACAAGCAATCAATACAGACCTCAATTTAAAACCAACCAACCAAGCGGGAAAACTCTAAACGTTAGTACAGATCAAGTGCCAATTATACAAGTCAATTTTAAACTAACATTAGACATTAAGAATTCTACCATTTTGACTGGAAAAGTTTAAGAATTTGAGTTCTTTTATTATTTACTAGTACTAAGTCTTTAAAGCAACTATTTTTAATGACTACAGTCATGTAGACATTGCCAACCGATAAAAGCTTAAAAAAAAAAAATCCGTGTTTCAAAACCTTCTCTCTAAATTGCTGAATTTAGTAAATATGCTCTAATAAAGTTAATGCTGCCAAATTATGCTATGTGTAACAATTTACAACAGTCCTTTCTGATACTATTTAATTTGAACCTCAACTACACTACAAAGAGATAAAACTGCTATTATAATAACCTGCCTAAGGTCTTATCAGTATTAGTGCTAGAACTCAAAATTAGGTTAAAACACTATTATTTGTCAGCTAGAAAAATACCAGAGGTGTACATCTGACATATCAACAATACAAAGACTTCTTAGTAATTCGTTATCAGTGTCACAGATAAAATTAAAAATAAAACCCTACAAATTCGGTTTCTAAATTACTAATTCACCGCACTCAGAGCCCTAACTCTGCTGAGGCTCAAACAGCTCAAATGAATATGATGAAAATATAACATTTATAAGTCTAATTTAGGTCAAAATGCATTGCCATGCTTCTTCTTCTTCCTTTTTTTTAAAGCTAGGTACTATTTTATTATTTTTTGATTACATTATATTAGTTTCAGGTGTACAACAAAGTGATTCAAAATTTTTACAGATTATACTCCATTTAAGTTATTATAAAATATTGGCTATATTCCCTGTGCTGTACAATATATCCTTATACTTTTTATTTTTTCATGCTTTTTAAACTGTGGTGCATGAACTAGCAGTGTCACAGCATCACCTGAGAGTTTGCTACAAATGCACAATTGTAAGCACCACCACAGATCTTCAAGTTTAAGTCTGGTATAATCTATTGTTCAAGGCAAATGTTACAGATAACACATAGCTTTCTGGATACAGGGTTTCATTATTATAATCTCAAGGGAGTTTCCAACATTTGAAAAAACACAAAACAAAAAGAAAAGGAAAGCATATTTAAATTACTGTCTATCCTAGTTTGTTCTAACAATTTCCAAAACCTTATACATAAATTTACTGACCTGGTCAATGCTAAAAAACCCAGCAGACTGTAATACTTGACACAAAGATTCTACTAGTTTCATTTTATCAACAGGATCCATTCCTTTATTTACAATTTCAAATAAACAATCACATGCTTCTTCCCGCAGAACTTCTATTGACATATGACCTAGCAGCATATTTATAAACCTGGCAATGGAGAAATAAAATTGTTACAATATTTTCAAATTCGTAAGTTTTACATACCATATTTTGCAGGCTTATATTTTTGGAACTAATCTCTTTTTTTTCTTTTTGGCACACGAGCTTAGTTGCTCCGCGGCATGTGGGATCTTCCTGGAGCTGGGATCGAACCCGTGACCTCTGCATTGGCAGGCGGATTCTTAACCACTGCGCCACCTAGGAAGCCCCAGGCTTATATTTTTAAAATATAGGTTTACTTACCTATCATTGGCTATAAGGGATAAGTCTATCCAAGAGACATAAGCCCCAACTACTTCAAGGCACTGACATGTCACTTCTGAATTAGTATACTGATAGTTTTGTAGGATTTGGTACCATGATTCCACCAAGTTTGGAATGCACTGCTCCCTCATGGTATCTTTTATGAGAGTATTCCTACGAGCCTCCTAAAAGACAAAACAAAATACATATACACAAAGTAGATTACCTCCCCAAATAATGTTTGACATCTGAATAATAGTTGTACACAGTAATCTCCTCACCGCAAAACTTCCAAACTTGTTAACACATTCCCTACCACTATTTCCTGTTTATTTGTTCTAAAATCATAACCTGTGGTTTTAACTCCTCCTTCCATTCTCTTCAATTCCTCAGACGTAATTTCTTATTAAACACAAACTATAAATAAACACTGCTCAGAAATCTTAACCATGCGATAAGTTATTTCTCAATATTATACAAACATACTTAAACTACTTAAGAGAATAGCAGTAACAAATGAATAATACCCTTCATAAATGTTATAAATATATTTGACATACAATGACCTTCAATTATCATACACATTTGAATTAAGCTATTTCCACGGTGTTCTTTCAGAAAAAGGAGAAAGTTACATTGGGCAATAAAGAAATAGAGACTAAGGTGATGTGCTACATGACTAACAGAGATTACAGAAGAACTCAGCACTGATTCATAAGCAATGCTTCTTCCTCACTCTGTGACTATAAAGCAGTAGTAAATACAGACCACGTTTCTCTACAAATTCATACGAAAAAAGTCAATTTGTGTATTTCACTAGAGAAAGTTCTTGCCTGGTTTAAAAAAAAAAATCTAAATACTCTAATTTCACCATACATCTGGAAAAAAACCCCCCAAATTTAAGTTCCTTTGTAAAACAAAATTCAAAATGTTGAGTAAATATCTAAGTATTCTTAATAAAGTTTTATTTAAAAAAAGAAAAACAGAAAAAAAAACCCTTTTGATCCTTTTATTATGTGCCCATTATCTCCTACAATATCTATATTAAAAACTTAATTAATAGGAAGTTACTTGCCTCTGATGTATGCACCACATCACGATCCACCAACTCTGAATCAATAGCCATGAGAATTCGGAGGTACAGATCTACTCCCCTTGGATTTAGGTCCACTACTGAGAGAATGTCAAAAAAAAACTTGGGCCATTTAGTGAGATACTCTGTAACAAAAAGCAAAGCGAAGACTTGGGCTGCTTTATTTCGTATAAAGGTCTTCTCCGGTTGGGGATTCAGCATCTGACAAACAGAGAAATAGTTCTCTGTTAAATTAAATATAAATGGGAAAGACTCAAACACTGTTTTCCTATTTATCATTAATAGGCAAATCCCCACCAGCTTTCACTATGGTCTAGAACAGCTGTGCAACAAGTATGCTGGAGAATTACCAAAGTACTGAAGTAACTGGCCAGATGGAGAACAATCGAATGAACAAAGATGCTAATGGTAACATCTCACCCTCACACTTTCAGAGAAAAGTTTCATGGGCAGAGTTTTACTAGTTTCCATAATTTTTTCTAAGAAGAAAAAAAAACAACGATTTTTCTTCTAGTTGCTTGCTCTTTAAGGAAAATAAAATTCCACCTACACAACTGCTTTAATATGTTAAGATTAGCTAAAATTAATGAAAAAGAACATATTATGAATAAACAACTCAACTGGCTCCTTCGAAAAGGGCCCTCTTGTGAAGAGGCTGTCCAAGAGGGCTCACCTTAAGTGTGAACAGAAAAGCGACTTCTGTCACAGTTAAAAAAAAAAATTACATTTTAAAACCAAAGTTTCCACCATGTGTCATGGAAAGAATGACAGCTTCAATCATTGACATAATTTTAGGTTACTGCTAGGTTTTCACCTACCGATGATCTCTAAAACCAGGACTTTCTAAAACAGCTACATGATCAAATGGAGGATAAATGAGTGACATTTTTGAGGTAAAGCTGCAAACTCTTGCAAAAATAAAAATTTAAATATCTGGCAATTTGAGGTACTAAATGTAAACACTACTATTTTACCTGAGCTTGAAGCCAAGATATGAGGGTCTCCCTAATTAGCTGTTGTTGAATGGTAGTTAGTTCTGAATATCTGTTCAAAATAGAGAAGAAAAATAGTAATGGTAATATTTAGTGTCTGTGGTTTTAAAAAAGTAACAGCCTCTTATATATTTGAATGAGAAAATTTGTATAAGACTCAATTATCTAAAATTCCCTAAAATAAATTGCTAATACCTCTCATTACTGCTTTAAAGACAGGGGTGGGAGTGGCAGGTGGGGTATCAATATTGATCTTTGTTTTGTGGTTCAGTTCATGCTAAAACAAAACGGCAGCTACACAATTTTTCAAATGAAAATATGTCCACGGTCTCAGGTCTGTGCTTTACAGAATATATCAGTAAGCTAACTAAGGATCCCTGGAGCAGCAATTCACTGTTTTTACTTAAATTAGCCAGGAGTTCTAAATACAAGAGCCCACACTGCCACTCAACTCTAACAGAGAGTCATCATGTAGAGAAACAGGCTTGGTGTTGCCAGATCTTCTAATTTTTTCCAGGGAAGCTGGAAATCTATTTTTTTCCTGTGAAATGACTGGATTTTTTATATGTAACCAGTGAACACAGTATTTTTAAAACACTTTAGGATAAATCAAAACACATCTATAAGCTGGATATGACATATACTGTCAATCTACAACCTATGTTACGGTGTCCCCGAGGGGAAAACTAATTTAAAAAATGGCCTCTCCCCACAAATCTCAGCGAGAAAAGCCTTACTTGTACTTAATTTGATGTTCTAGTACTTGAAAGCAGAAAAACTTAATGTGATCATCACTGAAAAAGAAAAAAAAGAAAGAAGAATTAGATAAGCAGAACATGAATTGGGGAAAACAAATCAAAGGTAAAATAGTAACGAATAAAACAGCTGAAAAGATCCTCAAACTAGACCTCTGACTTATTGATCTCAAGTATTAAATTCACAGCAATTTGTTTAAAAAGCTAGGAGAACTTAATATATTATACAATATTCAGTTGGAGGGACCTCCCTGACGGTCCAGTGGTTAAGATTTCACCTTCCAATGCAGCGCGTGTGGGTTTGATCCCTGGTTAGGGAGCCAAGACCCCACACCACATGCCTTGTGGCCAAAAAACCAAAACATAAAACAGAAGCAATACTGTAACAAATTTAATAATAGACTCAAAAAATGGCCCACACCAAAACAAAACAAAACAAAAAAAAACACCTTAAAAAAAAAATTCAATGGAAACCTGGCAAGCAGAATACCAAAAAAAATTAACATGCACTTTAATATAGTGCTTTGCAAACAGAAGGCATTGTCCCTAAACACTAGATGTTAGGATTCCCAGAACTCCTCCATTTTACAATAGAAAGGCTACCTGTAAAATGACAAATGGTAGAACAGCCAGAGACTGAGTCAAATCAGAGATGGTAATCAAAATCATACTTAAAATTCTATTGTAGTCAAATACAAAACAAGCAGAGAGTCACCTGGACTGGCAGTCCAGCCCCAAAATTTACACAGAAAACCAAGTTACAAATATACTGCCCTTATAAAAGGGGAGTAAAACTCAATACCCACCCATTATCCACTTTCAACTATCTCTCCAGGGGTGACGGAGCTGCAGTGAGCTAGCTACAAACTCTGACCACGTCCCTTTAGTGAACAACAATCTGTTCATCTTAAGACAGTTGGTTTAGGTTTCTATTCTTATCACAGATGGCACTGAAGCTTTAACTAATTATATCAGACTTAAATCTTCCACTCAAAATATAAACTACAGGGAGGCTTTAATTAAAAGCCAGCCCTTATTTACTCCAGGACATACAGATATTCTCAAAACCAACCTTCACTAAACTGGAGCACTTGCTTTCAGCTATAAAATGTAGTGACTGATACCCACAGCATGCCAAGAACTCTAGTTGGAAGTCATCACTGACTTCTATAAACTTCTACTCCCCACTAGTAGAGCTGTTTGTTTACAATTAGTCTGTGGTGTTTCCCCAAACCTCCCTAAGTGAATTGTACATCTTGTATTTAAGTAACTTTATTATATAAACTAATGAGTACAATAACAGTTTGTATTTTTGTAAAAATTAAGTTGAATGCTTTAGAAAGAATTCATAGAAAGTCATATTGCAGGGGGAAAAACCTTATACATATGTGATGTGAGCCAGATAAGCAGAAGACTTGGAGAGGCAGGAACAAATAAATATAAAGTTTAGAAATCTGCACTCACTGGTCCTCAGTCCACTAAAAGGACTCAAAGTGGAAATTACAGAGGATCAATTATGGGTGTGATCAACATTAAGAATGACAAAGTGAATGTTAGTGGCATATACACACAAAAAAAGTCCTTGGTCCAGTATCAAAAGATCAGTAACTAAGTGTTTATATACTTTAAATTAAAATTAAAAATTAAGATATATATAATTTTTGATACCTCCTTTACCAAGTTTTTAGAAAACCACTATCCCTCCCCATCATAAGATAAGGAAGTTTCTATTGTACTATATGCCGGTTGGGATCTACTGCCAGGTACTCAGAATAAGGCAAAGGATAATTTTAATGAAAAGTCAATTCTGGAATGGCCACATTATTAGTTTACTATTTTTCTCATTGCTACACTTAATAGTTTTCCAAGACATTTTAAGTCATAAAATGCTTTTATGAAAACATTTTCCAAACTGGTAAATAAAACAATCCTGCCAAGTACACAAAAATTTAAATTCTTCTAAAGTCATGCAAATTTTGTTTTAATTACCTGTACGTCCTCTGTGCCAGAGCTTCTGCACACACCTGCCAGGCATCTGGGGAAATCTTTAACTGCTCAAAATAGGCCAGGGCCTGTAAGATTGCAAAGGAGAGAATGCATTTGGAGTAGTCAATCTCAATTCTCTGCCAATACTCAACAAAGTTTTCTGGGAGTAGCAAAGTAACAACAAATCAGTGACTCTAAAAAAAAAAATAGCTAGGGGCTTCCCTGGTGGTCCAGTGGGTAAGACTCCATGCTCCCAATGCAGGGGGGTCCATGTTTACTCTCTGGTTGGGGAACTAGATTCCACATGAATGCTACAACTAAGGAGTCTGCATGCTGCAATGAAGATTCCATGTGTTGCCACTAAGCCCTGGCAAAGCCAAAAGAAATAAATTAATTAAAAATAAATAAATAAATAAAAGGGCTTCCCTGGTGGCGCAGTGGTTAAGAATCCACCTGCCAATGCAGGGGACAAGGGTACGATCCCTGGGCTAGGAAGATCCCACATGCCACAGAACAACTAAGCCCGTGTGCCAAAACTACTGAGCCCATGTGCCACAACTGCTGAAGCCCAAGTGTCCAGAGCCTGTGCTCTGCAACAAGAGAAGCCACCGCAATGAGACACTGCAATGAAAAGTAGCCCTCTCCTCACCACAACTAGAGAAAGCCTGTGAGCAGCAGTGAAGACCCAATGCAGCACCCCAGCCCCCCCGCCCAAAAAGCTAAACATTGAATTCAGGATTCTGAGTATGTATAACTTAGTTATCATCCCTAGGAAAAAGGTTAAGTAAAAAACAAATTCCATCAGTTGGATATCCCAACCTGTTTCTTTACAGGAAAGGAGACAACACAAAAATGCCCTGCAGATCTCGCCGGGTTATTAGTAGGATCAGAGAGAAAACACTCAACTGCTTTGTCAAGTGCTATACTACTGAGGTAAATGTAATTATAAAATAGTATGTAAAGAATATTTTCCCTATTTCACAGCAAACATGCTATTACAGAGGTGATTATAAAAGATGAAACATACTCTGTATGTCATTTGATCTACCTTTTTTTTTCTTAAAACAAGTCAGCTCATTTAATAACAGAAAAAGTTTCATTCACATACAAGATACTGAATAGTCTGCTTTTCAATATCCTTATGCATTTGAGGAGGCTTAATAACTATCTACTTGCAAGATACACAATTTCAAACCATTACAAAAATCCAACATATTATTATCACTCTCTGAATTCGAGAGTTAAAATTTTACCGATACTCATATTCATTACCAATACTCATATTAATCTGGTCATACAGAAATAATCATTATAGTAATATATTATAATCATTGATTAGTAAAATAAAAATGTTAGTTCTCCTCATGTTGATCTACCATGTAACAGAAAAGGAGAGTTATTCCAATTCTTTGGCTATATCATGTAAGTTTCCTAAAAAGTGAGATTAAAATCAGAGTCCAACTGCTTGATATGAATTGTGGGGAAGTACCAAATAATTGAAAAGGCCAAAGCTTTAGGAAATGTGTTTCTCATCCTTATATTCGTGAATTCAGGGTCTTGTCATAAGAGCAAGTATACCCTAGAATGGATGCAGCACCAAGTCCATATGCTCTCTACCACTGTTGGGAAAACGGGAGTGACTTCTGCCACTCTTCCATTAGTATGTTGCAACTGGGATCAATGACAGACGTAGGTTTCACGTATGACAGTGGACAAACAGTAATCTCAACAACTTATAAAAAAAATCTCAGTCAAGAAAATAACACATCTCTAGAAACACTGCTAAATGATTTTAAAGCAATTACATACTGATACAAACCTTGAAATAGGTTAGAAACAATATATTAAGCCTTAAAGGAACTGAATTTCAATTAGCCAATTTTTTAAAAAATGTGGTTTGTGCCCCATGAATGATGAAGACAATTTTTTTGGTCTTGATCAGCAACTTAAAAAATGAAACAGCATAGAGAATATCAGAGTGCACTGCACCTAGCAAGAACAACTACTATTTTGTGTAACTTGTTTTAGTCATGTCTGTATATGTTATATATTCACGTCTATATGTGTATATTTTATATATACATGTATGTATACACACATATACTGGGTCAAAACATAAAATTATTTTTTCCTTTGGGTTAGAGGTTAAAAACAATAAGAAGTAAAAAAGCCACTGTATTTAGGTGATAGTTTCCTGTGTTACGTAATTGTACACACGAGGGAATGAGTTTTTATATGTGGTCTCAATGGTTGCTCCCACTGACAGAGGACCAGATAAATGAAGGTGAGTAGATGAAGATCACCAAATACTATATTAAGTGTAAATAATGGCTATCTTTAGAAATTAAGAATAGAGGAACCCAAGCAGCTGCAAAATAATCTAGTTCAGGTGTCTAACAACACCTATTCCATGAAATCTAGAGTTTCCATTAGGAACATCTCAGGGGCCAGGGCAGATGACAGCGTTGAAGTCAACCATGTATACTGCATTACCACCAAATAGTTCACTTACCAAAAAAAGGTAGGGGAGGTGTGATTAGCTGCTGGAATTGTCACTGGCATACTATTTTCTTTAATATAATAGCAAGTTTTAAGCCAAAGACAGATATGCTATTTTTTTAAGTGGTAATAATGAAAAATTTCAGTTTTAACTAGTCTTTGCACTCTGAATCCATGTGATACTAGCATTGAAAAAAATTGTGGCAATAATGAACAAAGCAAAGCTTTTATCACCTAGTTCTTCTATCTCATACCTTCTTTCTAATGTTCCACTGTCTCTAAGTGGCAACAGAGTCAGTTCAGCTACTAACTGCCCATGTAGAAAACAGAGAACTACAGGTAATTGGGAACCAGGGTTGGCAGTCATTTATGTTACTAAGAAACTGAATTAAGTTCCCATTACTCCTGAAAGCCAATATCAGGTCTATCAGAATTCACCTTTCCTTAAAATTCCTTGTTTTTCATCCTAATTGTTACTCAGGTTGGCTTAATGGGGTATCAAAGTAAGCCTGGGCCAGGATGCCTAACATATGCCTACGACTGATAGAACCCACTTTTATAGATGGAAAACCTAACTTCTATATTAAAACCATTGTCAATGTACTAGTTTTACTTTTCTAAAAAAGAAAATCATTGCATGTTAAAAATAAAAATCTGTCAGATGATGGAATTATAAAACAGAGGATTTCAAAAAAGGAACATAAAAAATAGCAGAGAAGTATTTAATAACTAAACAAATAGTCAAAGACTTTTAGTTATAATAACTATGTAACACCAAGCCAGACTAAAGGTACAGCTCTGTGATGCTTCAACTATGTGACTAAGGGTTTGAAGGTAGGTAGCTTATACTCCTATGAAAAGCAATATTTGTCCATTACACAGAAGACATGGACTTTTAATGACTTTTCATGTCCTAACCAGTTTGACAGGTATCTTGTAATTAGCTATTTAAATCTCAATTCTTGTTATTTACCTCTATCTGGAAGGCTGGTTACATCTCTTAACAGCAGAGGCATGCACATGGTACTATGCTGGAAACCCCTGGAGATTTTTTACTGCTTAAAAAAAAATCTCTGCTTAAAAGCAGAAAAATTGCTGTATTTTGTGAAATTGTTAACCTCATTTAGCTCATAAAAGAAAACAAACCCTTTGCTATGAGAAGCAGAAAGAAGAAAATGACCCTTCATCCACTTACCTTATACTTCAAACCACCCACACATCTTTAAAACATTTAATTAAAGGCTTGTTCTTTAGATTCTTCTTTTATCATTCAGCCATAGTCATGATTACAGATGTAGGCTACATTATGTTTAATTGTTTATACTTACCCAAATATCCTAGCACCTCATAATGGATTCTTTGTCATGTGATCATTTTACATAACATGAAACATGGCATATTATAACTATGTTAACTACCACTAACAGGAGGGTTAACCAACTTGTTTAGACCAAGCCAAGCAATGGGAAAATATAATATGTACACCAGCTACTATGGAAAGTCTCTTGAACAATCCTTTGCATTACGACTTTTAAATAATCAGAAATAGTGATGTGACGTAGACCTACCTTGAATTACATGAGATTTTAATACTTTTAAGCCAACTAAAGAGAAAATAAACCACAATCACTCATTGTTTCTGTATTCAGAATATAGTCAAATACCTCACATTTCTCTATTCATTTCCACCCAAATTAAACCTTTATCAGATGTGTATTTTTGATTAAAGTCCTCTAATGCAAATCTTTACGTAACATGCTTTAAAAAATTAGTAAGCCGACTTAACTTACCCTTTGTCTGAAGTCTGAATCAGCATTTGGATTTAGCCCTAAAAGAGCCTGTTCATCCATCCCTGCTGCTATAACTGGAGTTTTCCGATTACAACAGACGTGCCCTCTGATCCCACAGGAGAATCCACAAACATCTGCACACACACACAAAGTTGAAAGAAAACAATACTTGATAAAAATAGATGCTTATCCAGAATATCATAACAAGCTGATAACATTATGCAAAGAAGTTTAAGAGTTAAAAGAACTTCTTTCGAAACTACCCAAATTACAACTAAACAAGCCTAAGTCTCAGAAGAGTAAGTCTGCTAAACACTCCACTGTGTAATTTCTAAGAATCTCAGGTATGCCACTACAGTCCCCAACTGTTTTCTTCATGATCATCAGTAAAGTATAGAAACAGATTCTTCTTAGTTGAAATAAAAGCATCTAATTTATGCTGTTACTGTCTCCAGTAAAGTGCAATTGTGCAACTGCATAAAGTTTAAAAAAAGACAAATTCAGATTATCTTATTATACTAATTATAATAATTTGTCTATTGCCATTTATCAATATCACAAATTTAAAAAAAAAAATCAGAATGTCTGACTAAATACTGGCCTCAGAGTTTCTTTCTGGAGAGTCTACCAAGTATTTCAGGAGAAGTGAAATGAAAAAGGAGTAGAAGAGTAAAGAACAAGTCATTTTGCTTTTGAAAAATGGGCTAGCTCTGCCTTTTACAGATCTCTGCTCTTGCCAGCCCACTTCCAGAAATGTATTTCAAAAACTGTTTTCTAACAGTAGCTATAAAAACTGACAACACTGATCACTCTTATTTAAGAACTTTTTTTAGTCTCTGTAAAGTATTACACTTTTTCACAATATAGGGTCTAACATTCTCAAGTAAGAACATGATCAGCCCCAAAGGCAACTTGGTTTCTGATAAAATGTATATTTATTTGCAGAAAGAACAACCTTTACCTGAGGTACAGAGACCAGGTCTTACTACTGCTATTAAAAGGTAGTGAGGCTTTTTTTTTTTTTTTTTAATTATCATAACCAAAGAGAACATGAGAGTCTAAAGGGGTCAAGAACCTAACCTGGGGGTGGGGGGGTGCATGGTGAGGATGGAGTCACAGCTTTTTGAGAATGGTGAGACCAAGAACAGATCCAGATCAGAAGACTCCTACTACAACACTCTTTTCTGTCTCTCCCTGGGTCTGCCTGAATCAAATGATAAATCAGAATACGTGCTGAGAGCCTTGGAGAAGAAAGCTCAACCCCTTCTCTTACAGTTGCCATCATACTTACAGACTACAGCGAGGCAGTATAACTCCCCAGTGCCCTCATGAATAAGATCCAAACACTTATCGATGACTCCTCAGCTTCTGCACCCTAACCCAGCAAGGCCAGTGGTATTCTGCCTTTCATCTTCTTTGCACACATTGCTCTTTTCTTGTTACTTAGTTAACCCCTGCTTGTCCTCCGGAATTCACCTTAGAGGTCACCTCTTTCAAGAACGCTTCTTTGACCCCTATTGTTCAACTCTCCCAAACTGGATTAGATGCCCCCTCCTAAGTGCTGATATGTGGTCACTGTCTGCTTACTGCTTTTCTCTCATTAACCTTAAAGGGAAGGAGTGACTGAGTATTTGTCACTATGTCCCTAGGACATAATATAACATAGGTTTTGGATTTGGAAAGACCTGGATGGTACTCTAATCTTGTCATTTTCAAACTGGGGCCACGTGGACAACTAAAAACCTGAGAGAGAGAGAGCCTTTTCTATGAAATGGGAAAAAGCATCTGCCTCATAAAAGTTGTAAAGACTTCAATGAGATAACGTATGTAAAGCATGCCTGGCACACAGTAGGCCCTCAATAGGTTATTTATCATTCAGAGCTAGGCACATGGGGGAATGGGAACTACTTGGAGCATTCTAGATTTATCTTATAGTAGTAAACTGGCATTTTGAACAGACGGAAAAACAAAAAAAGGCACTACTAAAAATCTGATGACAATTCCCCTGAGAAATGCACACACAAAAAGAAAAGACAATCTGAGCTTCTATGAATCCCAGATTGAGAAGGCCTATAAAAGATTCCTTGAATTTGGCATGGCTTTACGGAAACTGCATAAGCTTGGTCACTTTGAGGCTATCAAGGAAAACAGCAAGTGGTCCTAAGAAAAAACGGCGCAGATAAAGCAACTTAAGGAAACAAACTTACAGTTGTCGGTACAGAAAGAATCCCCCACGGAGGAGGTATTTGTATGCAATGATAAATTACCTACGTGTATGCAAAAAATTTCAAAGTGACAAACACTTTTCAATGACTGTGCAAAAAGGTGACAATCTTCCCAGTAAAAGGTTGTGCGAGAACACATAATGTTCTCACACGCCACAGCGGTGCAAGGTTATACATTTATTACAATGCGATAAACACTTCAATTACGTATCTAGCAAATGTTCTGGGGGAAGGCAGGCAACACACCTTAAATATTAAGCCCTAACTTTCCCATGGATAGCCATTAAATCAAGAATCAAAACAATTTGGAAACATTCCTCTACACCTACTGAAGACTGTTCAAAAACCAGGACTGAATCTTTCCAGCCTTTTAATACCACGCTGACAAGCCGCTTTAATAAAAAGTGACTTCCCCCAGCAACAACTAATTAGCACTTTCAAAAAGTACTCCTTTTTTCTGGTTACAGGGAAACATCACGCTTCTCTACTCCTGCAAAATTGTGAGGAAGGGAAGAGCAAAAATGGCGTGTCCGTGCTGGCAAATTACCACAGAGAAATAATACTTTTTTCTTTTTTGTCCTGGGACGGGCTTTGGGGGGGTGGGGTGGAGGATCGAGTTTGAAGTCCCTGCAGTTGAAACTAGTGGGACACGCTACAACTATTACAAACGGGCTCGGCCACTTTTATATCGCGGGCCACAGGCGATGCGGGCCCTCCTCCGCCGGCCTTGCCCCCTTCCTTCCCCCGGATCCCTCCCCTAAAGGCAGCCTCGTGGCAATTCGGGTGATGAAACACCCGGCAACAAGAGGCCACGCACTGGGGACGCGCTCCGCCGCGGCGGCCGCAGCTCGTAGCCACCCCCACCCAGTCCGCCCAGCCTCGGGGCGCACCGCCATGGACGGCCCCCGGCCCGCACCCCTGCCCGGCACGGGGGCTCCCCGGGCCAGTCCTCCCGGCCAACTTCCGCGCAGCCTCGCGTGGACCGAGCAGGGTCCGAGTCCCGCCCCGAGCCCCGAGTCACCTTCCCTATCACTCCATCCCGCCTCCCCGCCTGCACTCCCGGGGGCCGGTCAGCGGCGCGGAGGCGCCGCAAGCAGGGAGCGGGGGGAGCGGCCCTCGTCCTTGTCACCGTCGTCCTCCGCCACGGCCGCAGCGCTAACGCCGGAGACGGAGCTGGCCGGGGCCGCGCGCCTCTCGTCGCTCCGCGTCCCCTGGCGCCTTCTCTTGCGTGGCGCCGGGCGGGCAAGCTAGCAAGCTGGCGGGCGGGGTCGGCGCCCCAGGAAGGGAAAGAGCGCGAGGGCCGGCTAACGCCGCCGCCGCCGTCGCTGCTGAGTCAGCGCGAAGCGCGCTCCCCGCGTCGGCGCCGCGCGGACCAAAGCCAGCAGTCTCCTGGAGAGTGCGGACGACGGCCCGGCGGCCCGGACCGGTAGCCTACAACTCCCAGCATGCAACGCGCAGGCGGCGCTTCCGGGCGCCGGGGTGCACACGTGCGCCGGGGCTCGCTGTGAGGCGTGGTCGCCGGGACCTCTGGTGCATGCCGGGATGGGGGTCCGTCTGGAATCTCTCCCGTCTGCTGAGTCGTTTGCTGTTTCTGCGGCGGGACGGAGACGCAGGATTGGGTTTGCTTAACGTTCCGTAAAGGCTTAGGCAGGTAGCTGGTAGGTTAGAGGACGGAGCCACGTGTGAGAGTTGTTTAATTTCTCTTTTATGGCCCCAGGTGTTCCCACGCGTGATGATCCTTCGACGAGCGCTGAAAATTTTGTATTTTCACTTTAAACGTACCAGTATTTTTGTCATTCGTGAAAAGAAGGAGCGCGTTCTTCGGAAGTCCTACTCGTTGGCTCCTATGATACTGTTGGTTCGTTTATTCATTCACCGATTAGTTTATTAATACTGAGTAGAGGTAGTACAGGCTCAGGCTGCAGAGATTTGGATCCCAGGTTGCGCCACTCCCGTCACCCACCACCCCGCTCACTAGTTGTTAACCTCATTTTCAGGCATGTTACATAATCTGTACTTCAGTCTACTCCTTAGTAAAATGGTTGTTGATAATAGCACTGACCTCACAGGGTTGTTGTGAGGATTGAGTTAATACATGTGTTTGGCATGTACACTAAAATGCTCGGTATTTAGGTTTAATTGTTGATTGTTAGGTATGTGCTGGATACAGACTAGGTTGCCCTCACTGGGACTATGATGAAAAGCAAAACTTGCGAGAGGGGAATAGAAAGAAAAGTAGAATAAAATTAATGTAACCATTTAACAGCTACATATATTTAGCTCCTATCTATGCAAGACAGGCATTTCATATATAAAGTATCTTGAATCACTTTTGCATCACGTTTGTAATTTACTTGTTTAAAATGTCCGGCTAGGATTCCTGTCCTATTTCAGTGTGTCGCCAGTGTCTGGTACCGTGCCAGCCTGTAATTACAACTCAATAAGTAAATAATTGCATGGATTCTTGCATAAGCTGTGAGGATCAACTACTGACTATGGTGTAGAGAACCACAGAGGACACAGAGGACATTGACTTGGAGTAACAATCCTGAGAGCGCATGACCCGCTACGTGGCTGTAGGCAATTCTGAAAGCAGAACTAATCTCAAGGAAAACCGATTGAGATAAAGCAGTCATATAGCCCGATGGCTCCAGGCTCCAGCTCCAAGTTAAAGATTAACTATCTCCCCTAGTAGTCATAAAAAACAAGGTGTTCTGCTTTTTTCTCTAATTGAAGCATATGCCTTGTGATGTCCATTATCGTGATTTATAACCTGGAATGCTAGAATGCTTTTTCTCAATAAATACGCTATGGGAATCAGAGCTCGGGACTCTTGACTGACTTGGTCTTGAGTTCCCTGACCCCCTGCTTTCCTATACTCTTGTGTGAATTTTCTTGATTCCGCCATGCCACTCACATTCAGGTTCGTTCCTGTGGATGAGATCTCCAAAAACTCTTCGTCAACGAACTTTTCCATTGTTCATTACTCATATGCCAGCTCATTCAAAATTGCCCAGACCACTGTCTCAGGGTAATCATAATCAGTTACTTATTGCTAATGTTTAGCTTAAGGAAGCAACAGAATTTCATCGATTAACTCATATTAATGCCAAAGGCCTTAAAGAACGCTTTGGAATTTCCCGTCATCAGAGTCAGGTGATCATAAGACATTGTTCGTCCTGCCAGGTTGTCAATGTTCCCTCTTGGCCTAGTGGTACTAACCCCAGAGGGCAAGCTCTGAACCAATTATGGCAAATGGATGTTACTCGTATCCCTTCCTTTGGTCGTTTGGGATATGTGCATGTTACTATTGATACCTATTCTCATTTTATTATGGCCTCTGCTTTATCTGGTAAAAAACATCTCATGTTTGTTCTCATTTACTAGCCTGTTTCATGGTCATGGGCCTTACACAACAAATAAAAACAGATAATGGTCCTGCTTATACCTCTAATTTGTTCAAAAAATTCTGTGATGAATGGCATATATCACATTTTACTGGCATTCCATATAATCCAACAGGCCAGGCAATTGTTGAAAGAGCTCACTTAATGTTAAAACAAATGCTAGATAAACAAAAAGGGGGAGATGGGTTTCCTATAACGCCTAAAGATTGTTTGAATAAAGCTTTGTTTACACTTAATCATTTAAATTTTTGGACTGAAGAGAATAAATCAGCAATAGAAAAACATTGGAAAAACGAGATACCTGAATCTCTCATGCAGCCAATTTGGTGGCGTGATAGAAGTACAGACATATGGAAAAGGAGTTGGGTTAAATCATGGGGTAGAGGTTTTGCTTGTGTCTCCACAGAAAGCGGAAAAATATTGTGGTTCCCTGCAAAACGACTGAAACCCAGCAATGAACCGGAAACCGACGAGATTCGACATAGATCCACCACCAGAGGAAACATGGCGAAGTTGAATATACGACCTTCAATAACCGTCACCAACACAGCTCAGAAAACCCCTCCCATGACGTGGGGAGCGATAAAGAAGACCTCCATGAAGCTGATAAGATACTGGAGGGACTGCACATACCAAAAACGTCGGCCAACGGGTTTCTAGCTATGCTTGCCATCGTTAACACTATTGTGGGAATAGTATATGGTGAAACAAATTTCTTATACTGGGCTTATGTTCCACATCCTCCACTAAACAAACTAATTACTTGGTTTGACGGAGAGCCTCTTGTTTATATTAATGACTCAAATTGGCTTCCTGGGCCATATGATCCTAAGAGACCTATGATGCCAAACGAGGAAGGCTATATCATTTTTACTTATACTGTAGGAGCAGATAACATCCCTATTTGTTTTGGACATGAGAATCACTGTCTTAAAGTGGCATATCAAGGCTGGCTATCTACTGTTAAGACTAATAACACTAATCCTACTCAATTATTCTTATTGTCAAGTTTTAGCTTTAAAGACACCGCGATCTTTAGTAACACCATGCCTCCAGACATGCCCATCTGCCAGCAAAAAAAAGAGTATCATCTATTTCCAAATGGATCAGTTGGGATAAATGCAGGGGAAATCAAGGTTGAATGCTTCTTAATATTTCCCAAGGAAATGTTGATTGGAGCCCTAGGGGTTCGGCTGAACGCTACAGTTCCCCACATGATTTAAGATGGAAAAAACATAAGCACGGTACTATTGTCTCAACTGAGGCATCTGGAGATATTACATACTGGCATGGATCAGGAATGACTCCTCCGAGTCCATACTTTTCTCATGGTCCAATTCATAACCAAATTTGGAAATTAATGGCCTCTCTTCATGAAATACGTACTTGGAGAGGAAACTATACTAGAAACTTGGTCAACAATGATACTTCGCTCTCCTTTACTATTAATGAAACACATTACATACAAGCTTGTGTAAAATTCCCTTACCTACTAATGAAAGGACATACTAACTTTGATACTAATGAATTATTGTTAAATTGTATTAACTGTACCTTTTATACTTGCTTAAATTCTAGCATACTATTTAATCATAATGCCGAATCAATTCATATACTCAAGGCCCACCCAGGAATTTGGCTGCCGGTTCAAATGAAATTATCCTGGCAAGAGTCTCCTAATCTTTACTTCTTGCAGGAAATAATTACAAAAATGCTATACAGAACCGAACGTTTCATTGGAACCTCAGTTGCTGTTATAATAGGTCTAATTGCAATAACTGCCACGGCAGCAACTGCAGGTATAGCTTTACATCAGGCTATTCAAACTACGGAGTTTGTGCAGCAATGGCATACTGATTCCAAGCTGCTATGGTCCACTCAGAATCAAACTGATAATAACATAGCTTCTGAGGTAGCTGAACTGCAGCAAGCTATGGTAATGATAGGAGATGAAATTTTCAGTCTTCAGAAACAACTACGTCTTCATTGTGATTGGAATATTACTGAATTCTGTGTTACTCCTTATCCTTATAATTCTTCCAAATTTAATTGGAACAAAGTATGCCAACATTTGTTAAATCAAGGAAATGTGACTTATGAATTAATGTTATTGCATAAGGAAATTCTTGACGCTTTTGACAAAAAATTGGAATTACTACCAGGATCAAATTATTTGGACAATATTGCTAATGAGTTGGGTAAATTAAATACGATGCCCCATTTGTGCATATTTGGGGGCTCCACTTTGGCGATAACTGGAATATTAATCGATAATTTTCTGTCTTTGCTTAGTCTGGTGATGTCTCCTCCAACAAAGTCGAAAACAACAGCAAGAACAACTAGCTGCATACTCTGTGAAGCTCAGATATGTGTCCGGCAAACAAAAAGGGGGAGATGTAGAGAACCACAGAGGACACAGAGGACATTGACTTGGAGTAACAATCCTGAGAGCACGTGACCCGCTACGTGGCTGTAGGCAGTTCTGAAAGCAGAACTAGCCTCAGGGAAAACCGATTGAGATAAAGCAGTCATACAGCTGGATGGCTCACATTCAGGTTCCTTCGTGTGGATGAGATCTCCACACTATGGAGGTCTAATAGTAAATCTGTCTAAGTGGCTCCAAAGTCTGCAATGTGTTCAGTGTGTTCCACTGTATCATCCTAAAAAACCTCAAAATACAGTCTGTTGTATTGTTACTGTCTATATTTGCCTTTTTCATTTGTAAATTCCTTTTGTGGATACTTCATATGTTAAATATCATATTGTTGCAGAAAACCGATCCCACGAGAGACCAAGCACCCACACTCACAGGGTTGGAGAACTCAGGTTTATTGAGCCAGTGGACCCAGAAGAGCTAACGCTCCAAAATTCTGGGTCCCGTTTCAGGGGAATCTTTTCCTTATATAGGTTAAGGCATATAGCTATAATTGGAACAGACTGATTGGTTAGTTTAAACAAGGCTGTAGTTGAGTTTGGCACAAACTGATTGGTTACATAATTACTATACGTTATGGGCAGTTACAGAGAGCGGGGAGTTGCTTTGGGTTACATGCAAGGGGGAGGGGTTTCCAAACAGAAACTTGCATGAGCAGGAGCAGGACATTCCATACTTATCAGAACATCTTAAGGTTACAGTTGATTACTAGGTCGTCTTGTTCTTATCATGGCACAGCAAGCAGATTTTACAGAAACAGAGCTAGCATAAAGTTATAAACTTAAAAATTCCCTCATCAATATGAAGTTTATCTATAGCTTATCTAGTATCAACAGTTTATCTAGTAATATTGGCTGTTTATGGTAGTTCAAATACCTAGAATTGTAAAACTCAGTTGTGCAAACTCATGTTGTTATTTCGTAACAAATAAGGAACTACTTGGACTCTACCTGAAGAGGATCTGAGAGGGATATTAAATTTGACCATTCCATATTCTAGTTCCCCCATCCATAAAGGAATGGACAGTTTCTCATCTCAGACTAATACAAAATGCCAGTTATCAAAATGTTTACAAAGAACAGTCATTATTTTAAAGCATGTGTGCTTACATATGGCATTGCTTTTATGTACTAATTGCCAACATTTTTGAGCATTTATTATGTGCTGGAAACAGTTCAGAGTGTTCAGACATTAATCCTCATGACAATGCTCTATCATTATGCCTATTTTATAGGTGAGGAAATGGAAGTGCGTTAAAGTTAAGCAGCAGAGATGGGATTCAAATGCACGTAGTCTTACTCGAGTCTGTGCTTCTAACTACTGTCTCTCAAATGAAGTTCCACTGAAGGATGATGACGTTGTAGAACTATTATAATGTCAGTTCTTCTTCCTATAAAGATGCTGAGGCACCTCTCTTATAACAATAAAATGTTGTTTCTGTCCCATGTTTCCCTTTTTTTAAAAATTCATTTTTTAAAATTTATTTATTTTGTAATCACTTCATTTATTTATTTTTAATTTAATTAATTAATTTATTGGCTGCATTGGATCTTCTCTAATTGTGGAGAGCAGGGGCTACTATTAGTTGCAGTGCACAGGCTTCTCATTGAGGTGGCTTCTCTTGTTGTGGAGCACCGGCTCTAGGCTCGGGCTTCAATAGTTGCAGCATGCAGGCTCAGTAGTTGTGGCTAGCAGGCTCAGTAGTTGTGGCTAGTGGGCTCTAGAGCCCAGGCTCAGTAGTTGTGGCACATGGGCTTCGTTGCTCTGTGGCATGTGGGATCTTCCTGCACCAGGGATGGAACCTGTGTCTCCTGCACTGGCAGGTGGATTCTTAACCACTGTGCCATCATGGAAGTCCCCCCCTTTTCTTTCAATTGCCAGAGTACTTGAAAGAATTATGATAGATAACATTTATATATTTCATTATGGTTTACAATATATCTCCATATAACTTTTCTAATTTGTTCCCCTTAACCTTGTAGGGATGGAGCAGATATCATCATCATCATTTTTAATTTACAGATAAGGAAACCAAGGTGGATCTATTTTAAGTAACTTATCCTAAGCCACATAGCTAGCAAATGGTGGGCTAGAACCCTATATTCTTTTGGTTTTTTTACTTTCAATTTTTTATGTTTTGCACTGCATAGAACCAAAGAGGTAGGAGCTGCTTCCTTCTTGACAAGCAATTCACCTTTTTGTACAAATTGAGGCTTGGCTTGATTACATTAATAAGACCAACAGGAATAATTTGAAGCAGGTAAATACAGAAAACATAAAAATAGGAGGCAATTGCAGTGATGTGAAAAAAGCTCAGCCTTTGGGGTCAGAGAGCCTGGTTCAAGTACATGCTTTGGCACTTAGCAGCTGGGGTACCTTGGAGAAGATTCTAGATCTCTCCATAGCATCATCTGTAAAACTGAGATGATAGCACCCAGCCCACAGTGTTGTTATGATGATTAAATGATATAACAAATGTAACACGACCTGGAACAGCTGTTCAACATGCGTTGACTACTATTATCACCCCAAGGAACTGTACAGAACTAGATTTCTTAGCAATTAACAAAGAGAAAAATCAAAGCATTCTAATTTGGAAGTAAATGTGATCTTTCTTCCCAAATATTCATACAGTCAGATCATTCCAGTTGCTGAAGCTAGAAACAGGCTCACAGTTCAAGGTCACTGCCACATAGCCTTCGGAACTATATTAGGTAGATTAATCCGGCAGTTACCTTGTGAATTCCAGCCACTCCAGAAGCTGAAATATTTTCCCTCTCTTGTTAAATTTGAACATGTAATCCAACACATTTCAAACCCTCTGTCCTGTTTAAAATTTCCATATTTTAATGTGCACATTAAATGTATACATGATGTATACAAATAATTTCTGTCTTTCAGAAGTCCTCTTGGCTGGTATTACGCAAGCTTACTTTCCTCATGCAAGGTTTCTTCCACAAAGTCAAATAGTTGGGCTAGAATGAGAGTCTCTTTTAAACTTTCTCCCCAGTTGAGAAGTCTGTTGTCCTCTACAAATGAGGTGTGGGGAGAATCTCAACATAGGTTTCATTGTTTCCTTTCTGGATTAGTATCACACAAATGTCCTGCTAATCTGAAAGTGGGTGTGGCTAAGGACTAAGTAAGGGTTCAAAAGGAACCAATAGGCCTCCTTCGCCCTTATATATTGATCTAGTACAAGAGGACAAGAGGAAAGGACATGAGTAGAGTGAAAGTGTTGTGCTCTAATGCTTTACATGTTTAATCTGTTTGAATCCTCAAAATAACCCGGGGAAGGGTCCTCATTTTTTTTTCTAAAGCTCTTTATTGGAATATAATTGCTTTACACTGCTGTGCCAATTTTTGAGGTACACCAAAGTGAATCAGCTGTATTTACACACATATCCCCACCCTCCCACGCCTCCCTCCCATCCTCCCTATCCTGGCCCTCTAAGTCATCACCCATCATCGAGTATATCTCCTTATGTTATGCAGGAACTTCCCACAAGCTATTTATTTTACATTTGGTGATGTATATATGTCAATGCTACTCTCTCACTTCGACCCAGTCGCAGCTTCCCCTTTGCTTCTCCCCCCTCCCCGCCCCCCCGACCCTATGTCCTCAAGTCCGTTCTCTGCATCTGCATCTTTATTCTTGCCCTGTCACTGGGTTCATCAGTACCATTTTTTTTTTTTTTAGATTCCATATATATGAGTTAGCATACGGTATTTGTTTTTCTCTTTCTGGCTTACTTCACTCTGTATGACAGACTCTAGGTCTGTCCACCTCATTACAAATAACTCAATTTCATTCTTTTTATGGCTGAGTAATATTCCATTGTATATATGTGCCACATCTTCTTTATCCATTCATCTGTTGATGGGCATTTAGGTTGCTTCCATGTCCTGGCTACTGTAAATAGTGCTGCAGTGAACACTATGGTACATGTTTCTTTTTGGATTATGGTTTTCTCCAGGTATATGCCCAGTAGTGGGATTGCTGAGTCATATGGTAGTTCCATTTTTAGTTTTTTAAGGAAACTCCAACCTGTTTTCCATAGTGGCTGTACCAACTTACATTCCTACCAACAGTGTAGGAGAGTAGAACCCTAGATTCTTGATTCTAGATTTCCTGTCTTCAGTACACCATATATGTTGCCTACACTTAATTTTCTAGTCTCTCACTTATTGTAATCTGTTTTCTATTCCCAAATCACTCTACTAAAACTCTTATAAATGATCCAATCCTGTGACCATTTTTAAAAATATGTATCTTTTTAGTCTGTGCCGGGTCTTAGTTGTGGCACGCAGGATCGTCATTGTGGCATGTTTAGTTGTGGCACACAGGCTTCTTAGTTGCAGCATGAGAACTCAATTGCAGCACTCATGTGGGATCTAGTTCCCCGACCAGGCATCGAACCTAGGCCCCCTGTGTTGGGAGCATGGATTCTTACTCACTGGACCACCAGGGAAATCCCCCGTGGCCATTTTTATTAATTTATTTATTTCAACTTTTCTGTTGACTATTTCCTTCCTCCTTGAAATTCTCTCCTCTCTCGACTTCTGACCCTATGTTATCCTCAAACTCCTTTTATTTATTTTTTGACTATTCCTCTTTGTCTTCATCGCACTCCTACTTTTTTTCTCTTACCATGTCTTCCCCAAGGCTGCCTTCTCAGCAATCTGGCTTTCTGTTTTCTGCACTTGATCTCAGTAATTATTTCCATGGCTTCAACACTCATTTCTATGAAGATGATCTCCCATTCTTTACTTCTGGTTCTAAGATTCTGTACTCCTAACTTGTGTTATAAGACACCTAGACATCTTACTAGCATGCCAACTCTGATATGTCCGGAACCAAAGTTGTGATCTTACCCACAAAATATATCTCCCTCCTGATGTGGCTATTTCTGCCAATGCATTGAACTTTTCAACACAACTCAGTGCTCTTAGGGTCACTTTTGTTGCTTTCATGTTCAATGACCCAATTCAATTTCAGTATAGTGCCATCTGTCACATCTACCTTTTCTGTTCCTTTCCGTATTTCCTCTACCTCACATTAGGCTTTCAAAGCTTCTCTCCTGGACTTACTGAAGGAAACTTATCTATTACTTGAAAGTGACCTTTAGGTGATGAAACTGCAGGTGATTTTTGTTATCTTCCTTTACCTTTTCGGATTTAAACAAAATTCTCCACAGTGAACATGTAGTACATTTATTAAAAACAAAACAGGGGCTTCCCTGGTGGCGCAGTGGTTAAGAATCTGCCTGCCAGTGCGAGGGACACAAATTCAATCCCTCGTCTGGGAAGATCCCACACGCCGTGGAGCAGCTAAGCCCGCACCCCACAACTACTGAGCCTGTGCTCTAGAGCCCACGAGCCACAACTATTGAGCCCATGTGCTGCAACTACTGAAGCCAGGGCGCCTACAGCCCATGCTCCACAACAAGAGAAGCCACTGCAATGAAAAGTACGTGCACGGTATCGAAGAACAGCCCCCACTCACCACACCTAGTGAAAGCCCGTGCACAGCAATGAAAACCCAATGCAGCCAATAAATACATACATATATACATACATACATACATAAATTAACAAAACAAAGTAAACAAACAAAAAAACTTAAAAAAAACCAACTATGCCCCCCACCCCCTCCACCCGTCCTGTGCACACTGAAGATGGCGGCCGTGGTGGGAAGGTTGCTCCGGGCTTCGCTTGTCCAGCATGTGAGTGCCATTCCTTGGGGTATTTCTGTCTCTGCTGCCCTTAGGCCTGCTGCTTCTCGAAGAACATGCTTGACAAATGCACTGTGGTCTGGTTCTGGTCAAGCAAAATTCGCCTTTAGCACCAGTTCCTCCTACCATGCCCCGGCCATCACCCAGCATGCACCCTATTTTAAGGGTACAGCTGTTGTCAACGGAGAGTTCAAAGAAATAACCCTTGATGACTTTCAGGGGAAATATTTGGTGCTCTTCTTCTATCCTTTGGATTTCACCTTTGTGTGTCCTACAGAAATTATTACTTTCAGTGACAAAGCCAATGAATTTCACAATGTGAACTGTGAAGTTGTTGCAGTGTCAGTGGATTCCCACCTCACCCACCTGGCCTGGATAAACACACCAAGGAAGAATGGCAGTTTGGGCCACATGAACATCATGCTCTTGTCAGATCTGACTAAACAAATTTCCCGAGACTACAGTGGGCTGTTAGAAGGTCCCGGCCTTGCACTACGAGGTCTCTTCATAATTGACCCCAACGGAGTCATCAAGCGTTTGAGCATCAATGATCTCCCAGTGGGCCGAAGCGTGGAAGAGATCCTCCACTTGGTGAAGGCATTCCAGTTTGTGGAAACCCGTGGAGAAGTCTGCCCAGCCAACTGGACACCGGATTCTCCTACAATCAAGCCCCATCCGACTGCTTCCAAAGAATACTTTGAGAAGGTAAATCAGTAGACCATCCCATGTGCACCTGCAGCTTCCCACACCAGAAAAGAACCACAGTTAGAGCACACTTTTAGCATTTCAAGGATTATTTATAGAAGGCAAAAAAACAATTATGCTTGCATTTGTCAATACGACTCTAAATGTTTTGTTTTTGTAACATTGGCAAGGCTTTTAAAATGTGGTTAGTTACTAACGTAAGGAGCCCTTTATTGGCAATGTATGGATGTATGGCTGTTTGCTATAGTATGTGTAGTTCATCTATTTCTTGGATCATGTCTTCAAAGGGAGAAGGAAACAACTCTTCTTTCTCAGCCTTACTTGAACCTTTGTGCACACCAGAGTAGTATGATAGGCATCAAAAGCTTCTGATCAAGGGTCCTGAAATTTTCTTCTTGAGTTTCTTTGTATTAAACTGAATTTTCCTTTAAAATCATAGTTTTAAGTTGTTAGCATCAGTAGTCTAACACTTGCAGGACTTCCCTGGCAGTCCAGTGGTTAAGACTCTGTGCCCTCCAATGCAGGGGGCACAGATTCGATCCCTGGTCAGGGAACTAAGATCCCACATGCCTTGCAGTGCAGCCAAAAAAAAAAAAAAAAAAAGAAAACAAACACTTGCAATGAATGTGTATGTGATTGAAGCAAATGTGAATCATGTTTTTTGAAAAACACAGTGGCAAAGTGACTCAACTGATCATGCATGTTCCCCAGTCCTGAGATTTATACTTTATATAGTTATTTTACTTATTTTGTTAGCTGATTTAGTGCCTACATACATTTCTAATATTGATTGGGTATAATTATAAAGGATACTTATTGAATCCAGGGATTGCATTTTGAATTTGAATCATTCATGCATTTGAATCATTGTAATTATTTTCTTTCCTGAAGTGCTCAATGTAAACAATATAATAAACAATAAACATTAAAAAAACAACTATAATTAAAGGAAAAAAAAGAATTTCATTTACTCTTTGAGAATTTATTGAATACTACGTCCCTCATGAAGTGTCTCTACATTTCCACAACCAGGCTTGTCTGATCATTTCTTTGATGTTGTGCCTTTTTTAAAAAAATACTTCTGTCATACTGCAGAAATTCAAAAGATTATCAGAGACTACTATAAGCAACTATGTGCCAATAAATTGGATAACCTGGGAGAAATGAATAAATTGTTAGAAAAGTACAATCTTCCAAGACTGAACCAGGAAGAAATAGAAACTATGAACAGACCAATCACAAGTACGGAAATTGAGACTGATTAAAAATCTCCCAACACACAAAGCCCAGAGCCAGATGGCTTCACAGGCGAATTCTACCAAACATTTAGAGAAGAGCTAACACCTATCCTCCTCAAACTCTCCCAAAATACAGCAGAAGGAGGAACACTCCCAAACTCATTCTATGAGGCCACCATCACCCTGATACCAAAACCAGGCAAAGATGTCACAAAAAAAGAACATTACAGGCCAACATCACTGATGAATATAGATGCAAAAATCCTCAACAAAATACTAGCTAACAGAATCCAACAGCACATTAAAAAGATCATACACCATGATCAAGTGGGGTTTATCCCTGGGATGCAAGGATTCTTCAATATACACAAATCAATCAAAGTGATACATCATATCAACAAATTGAAGGATAAAAACCATGTGATAATCTCAATAGATGCAGAAAAATCTTTTGACAAAATTCAACATCCATTTATGATAAAAACTCTCCAGAAAATGGGCATAGAAGGAAATTACCTCAACATAATAAAAGCCATATATGACAAACCAACAGCCAACATCGTTCTAAATGGTGAAAAACTGAAAGCATTCCCTCTAAGAACAGGAACAAGACAAGGGTGTCCATTCTCACCATTATTATTGAACATAGTTTTGGAATTTTTAGCCACAGCAATCACAGAAGAAAAAGAAACAAAAGGAATCCAATTTGGAAAAAAAGTAAAATTGTCACTCTTTGCAGATGACGTGTTATTATACATAGAAAACCCTAAAGACTCTACCAGAAAACTGTGAGCATTAATTGATGAATTTAGTAAAATAGCAGGATACAAAATTAATGCACAGAAATCTCTTGCATTCCTATACACTAACAATGAAAAAGCAGAAAGAGAAGGAAACCCTCCCATTTACCATTGCAACAAAAAGAATAAAATACCTAGGAATAAACCTGCCTAAGGAGGCAAAAGACCTGTATGCAGAAAACTATAAGACACTGATGAAAGAAATCAAAGACGATACAAACAGATGGAGAGACATACCATGTTCTTGGATTGGAAGAATCAATATTGTGAAAATGACTATCCTACCCAAAGCAATTTACAGATTCAATGCAATCCCTATCAAATTACCAATGGCATTTTTCACAGAACTAGAACAAGAAGTCTTACGATTTGTATGGAAATGCAAAAGACCCTGAATAGCCAAAGCAATCTTGAGAAGGAAAGACGGAGTTCGTGGAATTAGGCTTCCTGACTTCAAACTATACTACAAGGCCACAGTGATTAAGACAGTATGGTACTGGCACAAAAATAGAAAGGAAGATCAATGGAACAAAATAGAGAACTCAGAGGTAAACCCAAGCACATATGGGCACCTTATCTTTGACAAAGGAGGCAAGAATATACAATGGAAAAAAGACAGCCTCTTCAATAAGTGGTGCTGGGAAAATTGGACAGCAACATGTAAAAGAATGAAATTAGAACACTCCCTAACACCATACACAAAAATAAACTCAAAATGGATTAAAGACCTAAATGGAAGGCCAGACACTATAAAACTCCTAGAGGAACACTCTATGACATACATCAAAGCAAGAACCTTTTTGACCCACCTCCTAGAATCATGGAAATAAAATCAAGAATAAACAAATGGGACCTCATGAAACTTAAAAGCTTTTGCACAGTGAAAGAAACCATAAACAAGACAAGAAGACAACCCTCAGAATGGGAGAAAATACTTGCCAAAGAAGCAACGGACAAAGGATTCATCTCCAAAATATACAAGCAGCTCATGCAGCTTAATACCAAAAAAGCAAATGACCCAATCCACAAATGGGCGGAAGACCTAAATAGATGTTTCTCCAAAGAAGACATACAGATGGCAAACAAGCACATGAAAAGATGCTCAACATCACTAATCAGTAGAGAAACGCAAGTCAAAGCCACAATGAGGTATCACCTCACACCAGTCAGAATGGCCATCATCAAAAAATCTAGAAGCAATAAATGTTGGAGAGGGTGTGGAGAAAAGGGAACTCTCCTGCACTGTTGGTGGGAATGTAAGTTGGTACAGCCACTATGGAAAACAGGTTGGAGGTTCCTTAAAAAACTACAAATAGAACTACCATATGATCCAGTAATCCCACTACTGGGCATATACCCAGAGAACACCATAGTCCAAAAAGAAACATGTACCATAATGTTCATTGCAGCACTGTTCACAATAGGTAGGACGTGGAAGCAACCTAAATGCCCATCAACAGATGAATGGATAAAGAAGATGTGGCACATATATACAATGGAATATTACTCAGCCATGAAAATGAATGAAATGGAACTATATGTAATGCGGTGGATAGACCTAGAGTCTGTCATATAGAGTGAAGTAAGCCAGAAAGAGAGAAACAGATACTGTATCCTAACTCATATATATGGAATCTAAAAAAAAATGGTACTGATGAACCCACTGACAGGGCAAGAATAAGGATGCAGGTGCAGAGAATGGACTGGAGGACACAGGGTTGGGGGGGGTGGGCACAGGGGAAGCTGGGGCAAATTGAGAGAGTAGCATAGACATATTTACACCACCAACTGTAAAACAGATAGCTAGTGGGAAGTTGCTGTATAACGAAGGGAGATCAATTCGATGATGGGTGATGCCTTAGAGGTCCAGGACAGGGAGGGTGGGAGGGAGTCGTGGAAGGGAGGGGATATATGTATAAATACAGCTGATTCACTTTGGTGTACCTCAAAAGCTGGCACAAGAGTGTAAAGCAATTATATTCCAATAAAGAGCTTAAAAACAAAAACAAAAACAAAAAACAAAGTGTAAAGTAATTATATTCCAATAAAAAGCTTAAAAAAACCCAAAAAACAAAAAACCTTTGTCATTAATATATTTTAATATGTTTTTGTTTTGTATTAAATTAATGTGGTTGTCTTATTCACCTGTTAGTCAATTCTTGAAGACTGAAGATAGCTTTTATACTGATTCTGTTTATGGATAATAATTTCTTAGTAAATATTTGTGAAATGTATTGAATTGAATCCAAAATAATATAAGCTGATAATCACTGAGTTCTGTGTCAAATTGTCTTCTTCACCTCCATGCTTATTAAGCCTAGTGCCATTGTCACCAAAAGCTCATTCATGACGGACTTTCTGGCAGAAAAAGAAGTTGGAAAATAGGTCAGGTGAGCTGTCTTTATTGGGTTCTACTCCAATCATTGGTTTCTTTTAAAGAATGTGGGTGTGAAGCAGGAAGCCTGAGCAGAACAGAACACTGGGGTAGTGTATAGTAAAAGAAACAGTTGTTTATTTGTTTGTTTGTTTTAATCCAAAGCATTTGCATGGTTCCTTAGACTTCATTATAATGACACCTCTCCTTCATATGTCAGTTGATTGCTTATATTGTAGATTTTTAAATGGTCAGGATCCATTACTACTAAGTAGAAATACCAAGGGATTCCTAATTCAGACACCTTTAAAAATTTAGGTTCTATTTACTTACTGCAGACTTCAAGTATCTCTATATCTACTGTCTATCCTTATTTTCTGTTGGGCGATGGGAACACTTGGGATCCCTAGACCCATTGAAGGTTACTTCTCGTTTGAAACTCTTGCAGGGTTCTTATGACCTATAGATAGCCCACTGCTCACTTCTCCACCAAAAATACAACTAAAAAAAAAGGTAAAAATGCCATTCTTCTGTTTGCATGTTTGTGCATGTAGATTAAATTTTGTCTTGAGCCTTAATCTAAAATTGAAAAAGTTAGGTTAGCACCCAACAAAGAAGAATTTGATATTACTACTTTGTATATGGGGAACTGAATGACCATATATGTACTAGGAAATTACATACTTGTTCAATTTATTTTTAAAACACTTATGTAGTGTTCGTTCTGTTCCAGGTACCTGTACTAAGTATTAAGAAACATTGCTAATTCTCATAATAAACCTATGGAGTTGGTACTATTACACCATTTCACAGATCAGGAAACTGAAGCACTGAGCAATTAAAGTAAGTTGTCCAGGAATTCCCTGGCAATCCAGTGGTTAAGATGCTGCACTCGCACTGCCAATAGCCCAGGTTTGATCCCCGGTTGAGGAACGAGGATCCCGCATGCCACACAGCACGGCCAAATAAAGTAAGTTGTCCAAGATGATTTTTTAAAACTACTGAGCAAGAACTGGAATTTGAGCCCAGCTCATCTGGCTCTACAGACCTATGCGCAACCCTACGGTCCTTTCATCCTTGAACCTGAGGCTATTCTGTTCTTCTGGTTAAGGAGAGTGACTTTGGGGATTAGTTCTGGGTAAGTAATGTTCCATTCCTTTTGATAGTTTTATCGAGAAACATCTGTTAAGTGCTTGATTGCACTGGATCTGTACCAAATGCTTCCAGAGTTTAGATGGGTTTAGAAGATAAGGAGTAAATGCCTGTGTAGGGTGTCTTTATGTTAACTATCCTCATAAAGCTTACCAAAAGATAAGGGAATATGGATACTTTACATGTCCGTTGTGCTTTTAGAATTCATAAGTCATTGCCTTTGCTCCTCACATCAACTCTTTGCTTAACAGGGCATATATTAGTAGTAGTTTCAGTTTATGAATGGTGAAATGACTTTCCAAAAATCTCAGATAGTAAGCAACAGGATTAGTGCTCTAATCCAGTTGTCCTGACTCCAAATCCAGGGATCTTTCTCCTATATTAAACCCCTTTCCTGTGATCTGAACTTTGCTGTTACCTTGACAACCAAATAGAACAATGAGTACCTGGAAACCAAGATACTGCCTTCTCTGTGTGCCACAAAGTGAAAATTTTAACTGAGGTCACCTTAACTACCAGACCCTTTGTTAAATTCCCTTCTTCATGTGCTTCATCTCAACATTTGTTAAGCCTAGTACCCTTGTCACCAAAAAATTAATTTATAATGCGATTCCTGGCAGAGCAGACATGCTGTCTTTTCTGGTCCTAATCCAGTTATTCTGTTTCTTAGTCCCAGGAACGTGGAGCCTGAGAGACACCAAATAGCAGTTTGGACTGATGCCTTTCCCCGCTTTCTTCATATTCCACCTCTACAGTAGCCATTTGCCTCTCAACCACTCTTGTGAGGTGTGGCTATTTGGCACAGGGGAAGGGCCTTTGCCTTCTGTTGGTTTGAGGCAACAAAATCTAGAATGGGTTAGATAGGGAACAGTCTTTATTTCAGAGGAAACTGCCATACCTCTGAGGCTCCAGGTATGAAGTTATGAAGAGTCAGATGTATGATCAGATTCTAAGAAAACTTTAAATGCTAGGTCATTTAAAATTTTGTCAGCAGGTGGCACGTCTCTCCTTACTCACCAAATAGTCTCTCCAAAAAAAGAAATATTATTTCTATCTCTTTGGTGGTGTTGAGTTTCTCAGACTTCTTTAGTCACATCCAAACATTTCTCCTCAGTTCCCTTTTGCAGCGATTTAGTTTACAATATGTTTATGCATTTTATTTATATTCTCTTTCCAGAAAGTATTTGAAATTGCTTACAACATACAGTATGCAATAAAATATGAGGAGAATATAAAGTGCAATAAAGAATATATAATTCGATTCTGGGTTGCAGGTAGCTGGAGCAAATCAAACAAACAAAATATAAACATACAGTTTGAATTACTAGGTCTCTGGGTGAATGGGCGGGGAGAGAGAATGACTTTTCTAGGATTTGAAATTAAAATGAAAGTTCTCACCTAGGGTTATCGGAGGCAAGTTTCTGTTGCTGTGTCCTTCTCATCTCTCTAACCTAATTTATAAGTTACTTCTGGTCTGTAAAACCTAAGCAGTACTTTGACTACCCTGCAATCTTAAGGCTGCATGATCAGCATTTCTCAATCTCTAGGCTTCGGTTTTTTTCAAGATGCAAGCTTCACCCATTCATTCATCCTACACAGACTGAACTCCGACTGCCTACAGGGCGTTGTCCTCGGCACTAAGAACAGAAGCATATCCGTTAGTAGGCTTGGGTGTGCTCAAAACAATTTATAAGATTTTCTTCTGTCAGAGAGCTTTTATGTAGTTGGAGAAAAAGGAGATACGTTTCTCCTCATAAAAATTAGAGAACCGTGCCAGGCAATGTTATAATCAAACGCGGAATCTGTGTGATTGATCTTAACAGGGCTCTAGGATTTTTGTATTTAAAAATAAATCAGTAGATTCCATCTCGTTCAATTTTCTCATACTAGAAAACCAGACTAAAACCGAGGCTTCGATACAGTTTGTAAGGAGTGGCTTGGTCCGCAACAGCTGGGGGAGGCGAGGGTGGGGGCCGGGGTGAGCAAGGAACCTGAAGGACCGGCGTCTCTCCCCGCCCGCCGTCGTCCGGGATTGAGACCAGGATGGGGGGGGCGGGGCCGGGGGGGGGGGGAGCTCCAGGGAGCAGGACCCGGGAATCGCGCTCCGAAGCCGGGGGCCCGTCCCCCAGCGCCCGGCGGAGGCGGCGGCGAGGCGGCGGCTTTGTGGCGCGCGCGGGCTCCAGCGCCAGCGGCTGGGAGGCGGGGCCTGGCAGGGGCGTCCGCCGCCCCCGGCCCTCGGCCCGGCCGCGGGCGCCGCATGGCCAGCCCCGCGCGGCCCGGCCTCCCCGCGCGCAGCAACAGCCGCCTGGACGCTTTCCTGCGGAGGCATTTGCCGCCCGAGGTCTACGACAGCATCCGCGCCTACGAGCTGTGCGTCGTGGTATCCGACTCGGAGAAACACGCCGTAAAGTACGTGGTGCTCAGTGACCGGCTCATCTACCTGACCGAGAACCCGCCCAAGTCCATCCGGCGAGTCGTGGCGCTGCGGGACATCGTGGCCATTGACCTGGTGAGGGGCGCGGGCGGGCTCGCGAGAACCCTCTTCTTGGGGTCCCCAGTCCCTCCCGCACGCGGGAAGGAGGAGGAGGACCTTCCCCACCCCGCCCTGGACCTCGGTAGCCTCTTTAACTTATACTTCCCTACTAGCAGCCACATAGGAAAACTGGATTGCTGTATGCCTTCCAGATAAAGATGCTTTTACCGTTCTAATCTTGTGTACCGGTCATCCCCTGTCCCCTCAAGTAGGAAGACAGTTTTGAGAATATAGCCCGCTATCACAAGTACGCTTTGAGGGCATTCCTTCATTCATTAAGTACCTAGCCTGTGCCAAGCACTGCTAGACACTGAGCATGCAAAAATGAAATAGGGCGCCTTCCCAGAAGCTGCGGTGGGATAGATAGAAAGCCAACACCAGGGCAAACAAATGCTATGTGATAAGTGCTATTATGGCTTGTTTATTTATTTTTTTTATTTTTAGGGCCTAGAGCATGGTAGGCGCTCAATGTAAGTGAATGAATGAATGCATGCCTGCATTAATGAGACGTGCATGGGATGCCTGGCCGTCTCAGGCGGGTCATTCATCTGAATTGGGCTCAGGCCATGCTGAGAAAACTTCCTGGAAGGAAGGTCATTAGAGCGGAGCCTTGAAGGAGATACAATCCGCCCCAGTTTTTAGTGTGCTGCTACTGTATCCCTTTCGTCCAGGAATAGATTTACCTTGTAAACCAGCGGCAGCTTGGAGGCAGTCTCTCCAATTACTGTTTTTTCCCCCTTGGCTACCTTTGTGTGAACTGCTCTCCAGGTGTGTTCTTTCTTTTCCCATAGGGGACTGGCGTCTAGCCTCGTTTTTCTTTCCCTTGCCCTAGTCTCTGCGTTCCCCAAGATAGAAGTTGGCGAGACTCTTGATAGGGCTGTTTTGCCAAGAAAATCACAGCTTGTTTGGAACACGTCTGTAAGAAAATAATAAACTTAAATGAAAAAAGTAAATGCTGTCTCTTTCTACTTAAAGTACCTCTGTGGGCTGACATCACTGTGCTAATTTCTTTGCTTCATTTGAGCAAAAGTTGGAAGTAAAACTGCCTTTTCCTCACTTGCTACTATTTGCATTCTCTTGAACTAAAATTTAAAAAAAATTTAATTTCTGACCAGATATTTTAGAAAACATTAAATGCTCACCTTTTTCTACTGTCTGCAGTGTAAACATGTATTCTTTTGACAGAAAGTGATGATTTTAGGATATTGTTACTTTCCCCAAAAAGAGACAGTATACATATTTCAGTAATTGTTACATATCTTTCTTTTTAAGCTGTCAGAATCTGCAAAGTACGAGAAAGCGCCATAGGCCTCCCAAGCCAAGAATACTACAAAAAGGCAATACCATTTTATTTGGTCATGCTTGATGTACAGAGTTTACCTTTCGGGCACATAGAAGCACGTGCAATGTTCATAAAGGTGCTGAACAAATCTCAGATTTCAGCATTGTTGGTAGACTGAATGTCCATTTTACATAGTATAGTTTAACTTTGGTTAAAGTTGTGGTAGGCAGAATAATGGCTCCCAAAAGATATCTCCAGAACTGTCCATATTTTACATTGCACGGCAAAGGGGAATTACAGTTGCAGATGGAATTAAGGTTCCTAGCTAATCAGCTGACCTTAAAATAGGGAGATTATCTTGGATTATCTGCATAGGGCGAATGTAATTACAAAATCTTTGAAAGTGGAAGAGAGGCAGAAGAGTAAGGAGCAGAGTGATGCAGCATAGGAAAGACTACTGGTTTTGAAATTGGAAAGTGGCCACAAACCAAGGAATGTGGGCAGCCTCTAAAAGCTGGAAAAAGCACAGAAAACAAGTTTTTCCCTAGAGCCTCCGGAAAGAATGCAGTTTTGCGGATACCTTGATTTTAGACCAGTGAGACCCATTTCAGACATCTGACCCCAGAACTTTAAGAAGATAAGTTTGTGTTGTTTAATACCACCAAGTTTATGGTAATGTATTATAACAGCAATAGGAAATCAATCAACACAGAAGTGTTTTCTCTTCTGTTGTTTTAAAATGGGTACTTGTTAAAAAATATATTGTTTCAGTGAGAAATGAGTGTAATCACGCCAAGCACAAATGCCTTAACTATCTCCTTTTCTGAGTTTTTATTATAGTTATTATTATAGTTCGGTGGCTTGTACTTAGCTCCATAGGGTGTGTGAAAAATGGATGTCCCAAAATTGCTTCAACTAGTGTCAGTTAATAATCAATTAGTAACACTATGGCTGTCCTTAATACGACATGGAGAATTTTTCTGATTTCTGTGTTATGTCACATATAGTTGTTCTCCTATCTATTACATTGGATTACATTATTTCAATGCCAGGCAGCTTTGGTTTCTAGAACCAGTTCCTCCTTTCTTGAAAGATAAACTGTTTAATCTTTTCTACTAGGGTGCTGTCCTCTTTCTAAGGCTTTAGACATCCTTTTCCATTCTTAAAGGTCTTCTCATTTTACTGTGCAAGTTTATCTCTTGTTATTTAACTTTCAGTTGGCTCAGGTTCCCACTTGGCCTTTGTTTCTACTGTATGTCAATAAAACCCTTAAGCAAACCTGTCCTTTATGCCTCTGGGCCCCCCACCCTTCTTGTTCCACATTTGGCCAGATTTCTCCAGTTAGTTCATGTCTCATGTTCCAGTTACATTTCAGGAAAAAATTTGTAAATATACAGATAAAATTCTATTCTCTCCCCTAAGGAAAAAAGAAATCGAAAGAACAGCAACAAAACATTTGACTCAGAGTATAGAAGTGAGATTTCTGTTCTAGCAAAGACAAGCTTGATGTGCACTTGGAGGTCTCAGTAGGTGATTTGTTTGTTTTTCAGAACAAATTAATGTCAGTTTTATTTAAATAATTTTATGTAAGTTTTTAATCATTTATTTTTAAAGTTAATTAATTATTTTAAAAATTGAGATATAATTGACCTACAACACTATGTTAGTTCCAGGTACACAACAGAGTGGTTCGATATTTCTATACATTGCAAAATGATCACCACTCACTAGGTGTTTGATATGGTTCATATCCTAAAAGCAAGAGTTTCCAAGGTTGTTTAGGCAGAGCTTTTGTGAAAGGTGGATGTTTTCTTTTAAAAATTAATGTTTGTTTTTAATTTTGGCTGCCCCTGGTCTTAGTTGTGGTACACAGGATCTTCATTGGGGCATGCAGACTTCTTAGTCGTGGCATGCATGCAGGATCTAGTTCCCTGACCAGGGATACGAACTTGGGCCGCCTGCATTGCGAGCAGAGTTTTACCCATTGGACCACCAGGGAAGTCCCAGATGTTTTCTTTAAAAGTTACTTTTGAAAGCTCTAGAATTCTGCTCTTGTTGTGTGCATCACGGTGCTATTCTTTAAGCCCTTCTATGATTAGACACATTTTTCAAGTGTGAGAACCAACTGTCCAGAAGTGACTTCCTATGGATTCACTCTCTTTCAGTGCCATCCCATCAGAGATGGGAGAGAGAGAGAGAAAAAAAAATCTGTCAACTTAAGCAGCCCTTGTCTCTACTTCTTGCTTTTCCTTGTCCTTGTCCTTTCACCACTTCCCCCAGTGAATATCTCCTCTCCAGCCATCCCAGGATCCACATGGCTTCTTGAACAGGCAACAAATGCACCTTTTATAGCCGGGCCTGTTTGCTTGCAGTGTTTGCTTCCACCTCCTTCAAGGATGTTCAGAACATCATATTTATAATCCTCCTCCTTCTCTTTGTCCTTTAAAAAATGTAAAAAACATTCTCGGCTCGGACAGAAAGAGGTCACAGGCTGTGCCGAAGGGCCACTGTAGTTTGCTAACAGATCCCAGCTTTCCCCTTTCCATATTCAGATCCTAAACAGTTTCCAGGCTAAGCCCAAGTTGTTCTTTCTCCAAATCACTTTTCCTTGACTGAGCCCATGAGAGCAGGTCTTTTGGTCTGTTTTGTTCATTGCTCTATCTGGTTCCTAGAACATTGCCTGATACAGGTGAGATGGCCAATAAATATTTGTTAAATATTCAACATTGTCTCTTCATTTCTTAATTTATTATCTGCAATAGACATCAGGGCATTTAGTAATACATTTTTATTCAGCTTTTGCTTTCTATCTGTGTGGATTTGGTCAAGTTATTCAACCTCTATTTTGTGCCTGCGTTTCTTCATCTGTAAATTGGAGATAATAGCACCTTTCTTATAGAGCTGTTGGGAGGATTAATTTCACTAATAAATTAAACACACTTAAAATAGTACTTGGCATATGGTAAGAGCTACATACATGTTTCATTATTATCAATAACCTTTATTCACATATATTGTCAACTAAGCTTCATGAATCTGTAAGATTGAGAGTATCTCTTCAGAAGATTTAGTAAATTTGGGAAAAAAACTGGTTTTTGAGCATTGATTGTATATTAGGTGTTTTAAAATCTTATTTTTTTTTGAAAATTTGCCTATTGGGTTTGTCAAGTTTAATATGTTCAAAAACAGAATTCCTGATCTCCACCCCCAAGCCTGTTCCTCTCTTAGCTCCTCCTATTTTAGGAAGTAACATCATCTTCCATTATCTTTAATTCTATGTCTTACACTCCCAACATCCTACACATCAGTGTGTCCTCTTGACTTGTGTAGAAGAGGAAGTTTTCCTCAACCCTCTTAGGGACCCTGGCTAGATCTGAAAATTAAACTGAAAAAAAAAAAAAAAAAAAAGGTTAACAGGAGAAAAGTGTACAAATTTATATAATATAAATTTTATATGACATGGGAGCCTTTATAAGGAAATGAAATCCCAAAGAATAAACAGTTAAACCTGTGTGTTATTAATACTAAGTTTGATGAAGGATGGAGAGTCATAGAAAAATGTGATAGTTAAAAAAAGCTAAGGGAAATAAACTGGGGAAGTTTTAGCAAGGTCTCTTTGTTCAGATTCATCTCAGCATCCCTGTGTTGGAGACAAGGATGTTCCTTTCCTCTGGGTACAGGGAGGGCACTTCTTCCATGAGGGCCTTATGACCTGATTCAGGGGAGGAGGGCTGGGGAAGGTCAGAAAGACTTTCCTACATCTGTGTTTTCTTGAATTCCTTCAGCTCAAAATATTCCATTCCATTCCAAAGTATGCCAAGGCACCATATTTGGGGTAGTGTGTTCTGAACCCTGTCACTTGTCTCCCAAAATATATCTAACTATGACTCTTCCCATTTTTCTTACTCCTTTTTCTAGTGCCACTTGTCCAGTCCCTTATCTAGACTATTGAAATTGCCTCCAAATTGATTCCTCTCCACATAGCAGTTGGGATGATGTTTTTAATAATAATTATAAATTAAATTATATCACTCTTCTGTTTCAAAGTCTCCATGAAATTGCAAACTCCTTATTGCCTACAGGAGCTCCATGATTTGACCCCTCCATCTCTGACTCACCTCCTACCACTCTTCCTAGAGCTCTTTCTGCCCTTTCTCCTGCCTCAGGGCCTTTGGACCTGCCATCCTATCTGGAACACTTTTCCTCAGATCTTCAGAGGGTTGATTCCTTCTTGTCAGTCATGCTTCCAAATTCAGCGTCACCTCCACAGGGATGCCTTCTGTGTCCACCCAGTCTAGGTGGTGCAGTGGTTACGAATCAGCCTGCCAATGCAGGGGGACACTAGTTCGATCCCTTCTCCAGGAAGATCCCACGTGCCGCAGAGCAACTAAGCCTCTGCGCCACAACTATTGAGCCTGTGTGCCACAACTACTGAAGCCTGCAATGAGAAGCCCACACACCACAATGAAGAGTAGCCCCTGCTCGCTGCAACTACAGAAAGCCCATGTGCAGCAATGAAGCAAATAAATAAATAATAAATTTATTAAAAAAAAATAAAGTACCATTCCCCCAACACACTTACCACATCTCTTTGTTTCAAAGCACTTACCACTATTTGCAGTTTAAGATTAACGTGTTTAGTGATTTATTATTATCTATGTCCCATAGTAAATGTAAGCTCCATGAGAGCAGGACCTTGTCTTTTTATCCCTGTATCACTGTGCGTTATATTCCCTGACACATAGCAGATGGTCAATAACTATTTGTAAAATTGGAAGAATGAATAAGTGAATAAATGGATGCTCATATCCATCATACAGTTTACCTCTTAGAAAAGGAGATGGTATTTCCTTTTTTCAAAATATTGAGGGACTTGGGAGTCTGACAACTCATCACACTGGCCAGAGTTACATCGCCAGGTAATGGCAGAGTCAGAGTAAATTCTCATGGGTCTCCTGCTTGGATTCAGCTCTCTTAATGCTTCTTTTGTGTTTGTATGAGATGATGCTTGTGTTGTTTATTTGTGCATGCATTTTGAGAGTGAGAGTTTTATAAGATAAGACCATGTTATGGATACTTCTTTTCATCTTGAGGGGTTTTTCCCTCTATTTTGACTCACTTGTTGCATTTCAAAGATCTCACTGTGGGAGTCAGAAAGAAGTGGTAAACTCATCAGTCATTTTGGCTTTCTTAATAGTTTGTTCGCATAGAATATTTTGGATTTTGCATTCGTCTTGAGAAACTCCATGAGGGCAGGCATTTTGTCTGTTTGACTCACTGCTGTATCCCTAGTAACTGCAGTGATAAGTGTATTGGTCAGAATAGTTTAAATTAAGCTGCACTAAGAAATTATCTCAATGCCTCAGGGATTTAACACAGCATAGTGTCTATGTCTCAGCTACCTTGTCCATGGTCGATTAGCAACGACTGTTCATTTTAATCACCATGCCACAGGGAAATGAACTCTGCAAATTATGTACTGGGTTTTAATCTTCTACCCAGAGGCATGTCACTACTCACATTTCACTAGCCCCAGTCAGGCACATGGCCATGCCTCACTTAAAAGGGAGCAGAAAAATGTGATCCTACCATGTGTGCATTCCATGTGTCTGGAAAAGAGAATAGGAGTATCTGTGAACAGCTCTAATGCCTACCTCAAATTGCTGACATTTTATTGAGTGCTTACTATATGCTACCCAGCTGCTGTTGTAAGTGCTTACTGTGGAACTCCTTTATCCTTACAGCAACCCCAGATAATACTGTTAGCTCAGTTTTACAGATAAGGAACCCAAAATACAGAGAATGTAAGCATTTTGCCCAAGGTCATTCACTAAGTGACAGAACCAGGATTTGAACCCAAGTAGTGTGGCTCCAGAATAAGTGCTCTTAATCTCTAGGCTACAGCTGCTTTGATACATAGTAGATCATTAAAAAAAAAAAAGTTTTCATTGACTGGATCTCCAGAGACTGTAAGATCTTTGAAAATAGAAACTCCATCTTACATTTTGTATGTTTCAATTTTGTGCTTTGCAGTAGGAACTCAAAAATATCCATAATGAAATGAACTGAATAAATTAGAAACTAGATAATCAACTCCTGAGAGCTTAGGGCTCTTTTTTTTCTCTGAAATTATAAAGCTGGTAGAAGAAATCTGAATGAAGACTATGAAATCAAGACTAAGAGATATGGTAAATATGGGATTATTCACAAAATATTAGAAAATAAGAAATAAGGGATTTCCCCCACTCTGCTTTTTGAAAGTAGTATTTTAATGTAAGAGAAATTGGTATTAGTTGCAAATATAAATATGGTCAAAAATGATGTAGACCCATTCATAAGTGATATATTATTCTGAGACATTTAGTCAAAGAAATTATGGATGTTTTCAGATAAAGCCTTATTTATTTGATAACAAAAAAGAGCATTCAATTCTCTCCCTAAATGCCTTTTGCTGACACCATCAGAGACAAATGCCAGACTGAGTGGACCATGAATCTGGCTCAGTATTGTATTACTGAAGTTCTTATGAACAATCAAATGTCAGGAATTATAGTAGACATCTATTGGGTATGTACTGTGTGCCGGCCTTGGGCCAAACGCTTTAAGTGAATTATCTTATTTCATCTTACTGATTCTTCTTTTTTCTTTTTCTCTGTCATGATCGGGCTATTACATTTAGCAATCAACAGCATGGGTGCAAAAACAAAAAAATATCTACATTAAAAGCCTTTGTTGGAATGCTTTACACGTCCCACAGAACGGAAATGAAAATAACCTGTTATACAATTAGTCACAAATACAGTCCTTGAGGGTTTTTTTTGCCCATACACATGAGTAATGTCTAAAACATGTCTTCTTTGTAGCAGCGAGGCCCTGCCACCACTGTGCTTGGCTGAGTCACAAATCTGTCATAACCTGTAGCTTCCCTGTCACTTCGCTGGCTCTCTGGCTAAGTTTTGTTTCCTGGAAGTAATTAAAACCTGCTGCTACTGCTGCTGCTGGAACCACCATAGCCACCTTGGTTTCGTGGTTAGGCAAAGTATTGGCCTCCACCACCGTAGGGGCCAGAACTTCTTCCTCCAGTTTCCTCCTTTCATGGGTCCAAAATTTGAAGACTGATTGTTGTAACTGCCAAAATCATTGTAGTTTCCGCCACCTCCCAAATTGCTTCCATCATTACCAAATCCATGATAGCCATCCCCGCTGTCACATATCCACCACCACTATGGCTGCCACCAAAGCCACCTTGACCACTGACGTTTCCTTCGCAACCAAAGTTGTCATTCCCACCAAAACCAACTCCATGACCACCACCGGAGTTTCTAGAACATCTTTGACCTCTTTGGCTGGAGGAAGCACTAGCCATCTCTTGCCTTAGATAGGGCTTTCCTTACTTCACAGTTGTGGCCATTCACAGTGTGGTGTTTCTGAACAACAGGCTTGCCTACGGAGTCATGGTCATCAAAGGTTATGGAAGCAGAGCCTCTCTTTTTGCCACTGCCTCGGTCAGTCATGATTTCAATCACTTCAGTTTTCCCATACTGTTCAAAATAATCTCTTAGGTGATGTTCCTCAGTGTCTTCTTTAATGTCACCAACAAGAATCTTTTTCACAGTTAAGTGGGCGCCAGGTCTCTGAGAATCTTCCCTTGAGGCGGCCCTCTCTGGTTCCACAACTCTTCCATCCCCCTGTGTGGCCTTGCATTCATGGCCGCATCCGCCTCCTCCGCAGCAGCATAGGTGACACACGCGAAGCCTCTGGAGCGCTTGGTGTTTGGATCCCTCATTACCACACAGTCTGTGAGCGATCCCCATTGCTCAGTGGCTCCTCAGACTCTCATCCGTTGTTTCAAAGCTCAGACCCCCGATGGAGAGCTTCCACTGCTGTTCGGGCTCTCTGGGAGACTCTGACTTAGACATGACGGAGTGGAGGGGGGAGACATCAAGGATGCGTACCCTGTGGCGTCCACAGGTGGGAAGCCATCTTACTGATTCTTTAGGGAAGGTCATGTTCTCTTTCTTTTACAGATGAGAAGACAGGCAGAGAAAGGGTAAATACTTGTACAAGGTTACATAATCTTAAAGCATCTTGAGCTGGAATGTAAATTTAGGCCTCTGGACATCCCAGCCAGCATTCTTTACCCACTATGCACATAGTAACAACTGGCCTTCACGGTATTTCTTGAGAAGTTTTTCAGTTTTGCAATAAGGACAACAAAGTTACCTCAGTATGCATGTTACGTGGTTTCTGGGCATCGGTTGTCAGGAAGGAGGGGATGAAATTATAAACAAAATCCCTTTTTTGTTCTCCTGCACCACCTCTCTGTATTCAAGATTGTTGTCCTTCATCACTGAGACTGGTGTCATTGTTGTTGCGGATGGGGTTCAAGGACAGGTTTGGCTGTAAAGACCCAGATGGGATGTAGCATTCTTTTCACAGGGCCAAGACTTGAAAAGCTGTTTTTTGTTTTGTTTTGATCTCTCAGTCTTTCTGAGCTATGGCTGTTGGTCCTGAGGCAGTGATTTTTTTCAAGCCTAACACTGAAATAATCTAGGGAGTCTCCAGTGACATGATGGGCAGTCCCCAATTCTCCACACTGGTAATTCCTTTCGGATTATGTGGGTGGATCATTCATGCCAGCAATATTCATACTTTCCAAAAATAGCTCATCTCCTCAGACTTCCTTAGGAATTGGTATGCTACAGCCCAGGTAGAGTACAATGGGAAAAATCCGCCTGGCAGAGACTGCAGTGAGTTTTTTAATTAAGACAGTGGAAGGATTTGCCAAATGCTACATGTAAAAATAGCTTCTACGTAGGAGTAAGCTTCTGTACAGTGTGACGAAAGTAATTGCTACTGTGGTTTAATCTGAGGGAAATTCACTCACGGGATCTCCATATTTTGATTGACCACTTCACCAGTAGATTGAATCTTTTGGGCTTGCTGTCCTCCTTCAGATTCTCTCTGAAATACTTTTGGTATAGGTAATTCATTACATTGCACTTTGAGCAAGTTAATTTATTACTTGCTTTCCTCCCTTTGTGGGAGGCTGTAGGGTTAGATCTTGTTGTGCAGAGGAAGTTAGGTCCTGAAAGGACCATGGAAGTTGAAAAATGTCTCACAGTTTGGCTCTATTGGGGCCTTACTTCCACTACCTAATGTCCCATTAAGTAAAATGATCTCCAGACTGTGGGCACGTTCATGATGTCTGCCTTCAGTTTTCCCCTTTTCATTTTTTTTTTCTGGTTTATGTAGTTCTCCTTTCTACACTATGGTTCTATTGAACGGATGTTAGATTTTACGTGGAGCATTCTACCAGTGTTTTGAATTACCAGGGACTACAAATGTATAAATGAATAAAAAATGGTACCTGCATTTGAGTAACTCAATTTAGAGAGAAAGGCAAGCAGATGGGAAAGAAGAAAAAATATATGCAGATGATTATAATGGAATGTGAAAATACATATAATAAACAGAATATTGTGGGACAAGATGAAGTGGCCTATTCTATTGGGTGGATGAACAATAAAGGTTCACCAAGGAAGTAACTTTTGAGTTTGGTCTTAAAGGAAGAATAGAAGTTTCCAGGCAGAAAAAAAGTGCAAGGTTATTCAAAAAGGAGGAAATAGCACGTGCTTGATCCATCAACAGATGAATGGATAAAGAATATGTAATATCTGTATCACATAAATATAGTGTGGTTACTTCACTAGTGGTTACCAGTGAGGAGAGAAAAGGAGGGAGGAGCAATAAAAGGGTAGGGGATTAAGAGGTAGAAACTATTAGCTATAAAATACGCTATAAGGTTACATCATACAACATGGAGAATATAGCCAGTATTTTAAAATAACTATAAATGGAGTATAACCTTTAAAAATTGTGAATCACTGTGTTGTACACCTGTAACTTACATAATATTGTACAGCAACTATACTTCAATTTAAAAGAAAGAAAAAAGAAATGAGAGCCACCTGAGCAAAATGGGTCCATTCAGTAATTAGGAGATTTGGAATTTTTGAGGTTTCTGTGATATTTATCATAGTAGTAATGTTGTACAGCAGTCTTTTTCCTTAAACATTGTCTCACAATAAGAACACAAAATACAAAAACACAAAGACTTACCTCATCATAACACTACACTATCTCATAATAGAAGCAATTTTATTTTTTAGACCCACCGTGTGTTAGTTTATTGGTATATGTATGTTTTATACTTTGTCAGCTGATGGCATTATGCTTGGGTATGGTTGTCCAACTGTGTAGGGGTTCCCCAGACACCTCATGCTTAACAGTTTTTAGAAGGACTCAAAGGACTCAGAAATGATTATTACAGGGAGAGGATACAGATTAGATTCAGCAAAGGGAAAAGATGTGTGGGATGAAATCCAGGAGAAACCAGGTGCAAGCTTCCAAGTGTCCTCTACCAGTGGAGTAGCACAGATATGCTTGTGTTACAACACGTGCAAAGTGTTACCAACCAGGGAAGCTCACCTGAGCCTTTTATGCGGGTCAGTCACGTAGGCGTGCAGGATTTGCATTGGTGACTTCAGCTACGGGATTGTAGCCACCCCTTTTTCCTCCTCACCCTCACGTCTGGCAAAATCTTGTGTTTACTGTAAAGTACATTGTCAGAATAAATTTATCTAATCAAACTGGTACAGCATGACCCAAGGTCTCAGGCATACACAAACACTCTTGTCAGGCAGAATATTCCAAGACTCAGAGGTTATCTCCTAGGGTCAGGCCAGTCCTGAAGACAGAACTTTCTTCTAAGATGCAGGGTATGAGCAACTCAGATCTGTTGAGTTAACCCTTTCCTGCACACCTACCTACTCTTTTAACTTCACAGATTGAGAGTATTTGTACGTGGTTGGTGAGCCAGCATGGTTTCTTTCTTTCCCTTCACGTGGGCAGTGAAACCAAGCAGGACCCCGGGGGCTCCTGGGCACAGAAGCTTTTCAGACAGTTGCTAATCAGGAAAGGGAGGGGATGCAGAGACAAGGGAGGAGCAGCCAAGAAACAACAGTGCAGCCTTGGGGCAGGGTCCTGGTTCCACCTCAAGGGATACACTTAACAATTTCTTTGAGCTCTTTACAGAACTAAAACCCCCAACAAACAGACGTTAGCATTCTTCATTCCAGAGAAGACCAACTGAGGCCACATTAAAATAACCAGAGAGGCTCATTAGGAGACCACGTGAGGCCATGTTAAAGGAGTGCAGGCCCTGCACTCACCCTGGTCCTTATTAACAACCCGGCTCTTGAACCATTGCTATAAAACTCCTCACCAAAGCCTCCCGGGTTGGGACACACAGATTTTGAGGGGCATGAGCTGGCTATGTTCCCCTTTGCCTGGCAAAGCAATAAAGCTGTTCTTTTCTACTTTACCCAAAACTCTGTCTCCAAGATTCAATTTGGTACCAGTGCACAGAGGCTGAGATTTCAGCATTAGTAATACTTTTTTTTTTTTTTTTTTAGATTTTCCCCGAGACCCAACTTTTGCTGGGAGAATAGCAGTTGGTGCTATTGGACATGGTTGGAGCACATGGCTCCAAGTTAGCAGTGATGGGGGCTATAAAGTCAACACCTTTTTCAGAGGCAAAGAAAGTCAGGTCATATATCAGGAAGCACTACAACTTATGAATGGTCTTAGAGTTTTTATAATATTGACTGGGAGGGAGAACTTAGGAGGCTATTTGTAAATAACTCCAACTTGTCAGCCTCAGTTTCTAATGAGGAAAGACAGACAGCTAAATTTACCATTTATATTAGTGGAGCAGTATAAGTACAGCACTGGGTCAATAATAATTTAATACAATTATATTTAAAAGAGGTGATTTATCAAGTATATATAAATAGTGTGATTTAATTATTTTATAAGAGTTTTTATGTCAGCAAGTCATAGGGAAAAAAATCTGTCATGTGTCCTGATTTGGAGTTCTAAAATTACTTTCATGTAGATATTCTGCAGATATTATTACCTGTGCTAGAAGCAATTCTTTCAACTTTGAAAAATGGTCCTAAAAACATAGATTCAATGCTATATGAAGCAATGAATAATCTTATTTCCAGCCTAAAGAAGCTAAGGCTTAGTTTACAAACTAGAATTTGTCACAATATTTAAAGCTTATTTGAAGACATAAAGTTAGAAAATTTTACACAACGGTAGTTCTATAGGACCATTACATTTCCTTCCTTGCTTCCTTCCTTCCCTTTCCCCATCTCCTTCTCTTTCCCCTCCTGCCCGCCCCATCCGCCATCTCTCTCTCTCTCTCTCTCTCTCTCTCTCTGCTTTGGGCTAAAACAGATGCCTTGCCTTTTGAATTTCCTAAAGATGTCTCTGATGTTCTGATGTAAATGCAAAACATTTTCCTTTTTCGGATAACACCATGTCTAAAATAAATTGCTAACAAGGGACTGAGTTCAGCTATAACCCTTTAAAGAGCTTTCTTTTCTTCCTTCAGGCACCACAGCATATTCTTTGGACTAAGTAAGTGTCCTTGCCCTGTTCACTGCTGCCATTGGAGAGGCCTCCTAGTCAGAAAACCATTCTGCCTGCTCCTCCATGGATGAGTAAACTAGCCTTGCTTGGCTCCTGGGTGGTCCTCACATGCTTCCCAAACATGCTGTGGGTCTTTCCAAAAAGATTTTGATCAATTTTTTTTTTACAGCAAAACAGAACAAGACAGAGACCACCTTCCTTTCTTTAACACTTTGTCCTTGTAATTCAAGCCCAAGTGAATTAACTGTTTATGTCAGAGTTTTGCTATCTATAGTTTTGTAGCCATAGGATTTGCAACGGAGATTATGATTGTTAGATGAACCAACAGGAGAGAAGGGGGGGTGAAAAGTGACAGATTGTTTTGGCACTACCACTATTCGCAATTACTATCCGTTTATCACATCTGTCATCGTCCCCCCCTTTTCAGACACAGATGTATCCCCTTAGTTGTGTGACAGTCATCAGTGTAAGCATCTACCACCTCCCTCGGGATGGGGGCCTCACGATGTGCATAAAAAAGGCTTTTGAAAAGTGAGCTTGCTGTAAACATACTGTCTTCATGAGTCATATTAGATGTTGTCCTTACTGTCCCTTACTGTCCCCCCACCCCTTAGCTCTTTGGTGACAGATTTTCAGGGAAGAATGCACACATTTGTGTTTTATGATTTATAAGATGCCGGACTACCAGTTGATTTTTTTTTTTAAATTGGCAAACAAGATGATTCTTACAATTAAAATAAATAAAATAAATTATATACACATAATTCCATCATCCAGAGATAACCACAGTTAACCACACACCCAAGAAAATTCGGTGTACAATATTATAAACCGTTCTATGAATTAACACACTTAGAACCATACCCCACGTACTGCTTTGTAATCTGTTATTTTTAGTTGCCAGCATATCATGGACATTTTTTCATGCCAGTGAATACAGAAAAAATTTACATGACTGCTTTGTGTAAATGCCACCTTAGTGTATTTAAGCAAGATATTATGTTCTAGAATGACAGAGCTAACCAAATTCGATGATTACAGCAACTAAAACAGAGGCCTGGCTCTACCTCCTTCCAAATGAAGGAATTAGCATGATTGGACTGAAACTCTGACACAATAATGAATCCAGCTGCTTGATTACTATTTGGATTCCAGCCTTGTTTTTAAAAGAAATTCTTCCCTGACAAAACCCCCACCTCTGACCATTAGTAGGGCGGTGTTTTTAACCTTACTTGTTTTTATAAAATTGGCTTTAGAGACAGACTAACTTCTTTTGTAATTCTAGTTCCACCATTTACTTACTAGTTTTGTGAACTCAACTCTTTGAACCTTAGTTTTTTTCGTTGCAAAATGGGGTTAATAATGACTACCTCATAGGTATGTTGCAAGTATTATTATGTAAAATGTGTGCTGTGTTTCCTAAACACTATAATTATTATTCAAATTATTCTGCTTTGTCTCTCTCCAAAACTGCTAATAAGCAATTTGGCTTAGAAATATCTATATATTTATTTGCATCTAGTGTCTACTTAAAGCATAATTTTCATCATATTAATAGTAAATACACTTGGAATCGTAGTTAGACCGAAGTCTTAAGGAACATTCCTCCTAAAGACTCCAGAAGGATTAGAGAGCTAACTGTAAAAGAGAAAACCATAAAAGAAATATAAATTACTGGTGAATATTTTTTTTTTTTTTGGCACACGGGCTTAGTTGCTCCGTGGCATGTGGGATCTTCCTGGAGCTGGGATCGAACCCGTGACCTCTGCATTGGCAGGCAGATTCTTAACCACTGCGCCACCTAGGAAGCCCTACTGGTGAATATTTATCTGATTTTAGGGTGGCATTTCTAAGCACAAATCAAGGGAAGAAATGAGAAGGATAAAAGTTGATAGATTTACCACTTAGAATTTTATGTTTCTATGCTTTTAAAAAACCACAAAAAAGTTTCCTACAAATTACAGCCTTGTAAAATACCTCAAAGACAATGAAAGCCATAGATAACCTGGATGGGTGGGCTATACCCATCAGAACGTCTATTCATCTTCCCCCCACGCACCTTCATTTCACACTTTTTCCTGTCCCACCCGCACCATCATAATAATCTCAAGGAAAAGATTCTTCTTTTTTTTTTTTTTTTGGCCAAGCCCTGTACCTTGCGAGATCTTATTTCCTCAAACAGGGACTGGACCTCACCTCTGCAATAAAAGTGCCAAGTAATTCCTGGACCACCAGGGAATTCCTGAGAAAAGATTATTCTTAATCACAAAATAAGATTTTTTAAGGTGGCCAGATTATTTACATAGGTGCAACAACAGTGTTAATTTGGACTTCCCTGATGGCACAGTGGTTAAGAATCTGCCTGACAATGTAGAGGATACGGGTTTGATCCCTGGTCCAGGAAAATCCCACATGCCATGGAGCAACTAAGCCCGTGAGCCACAACTACTGAGCCTGCACACCACAACTACTGAAGCCTGAGTGCCTAGAACCCGTGCTCTGCAACAAGAGAAGCCACTAGAATGAGAAGCCCATGCACCGCAATGAAGAGTAGCCCCCATTTGCCACAACTACAGAAAGCCCGCATGCAGCAACGAAGACCCAACACACCCAAAAAATAAAAATTAAGAAAAATAAAAAATAAATAAAATAAAATTGTGAAAAAAAAAGAGGTTTAATTTACCAGATAGGCCTTCTTAAAAATATTTTGCAAATCTAGAGTATTGAAGAGCTATTGCTGCTGTAAATTTAACTTCTGTCTGGAAGTTTTCATAATGAAGGCAGGTTAGACTTTTAAAAGCCTGTATTTGCTTTCCCAAAGCTAGGAAATCAAGCTTAAGAAACTCTACGAGATTTCTCCTGCAGTACCTATAAAATTTGAGTGATTTTTCAGGTCCTTAAATTTCTTCTGGAGGGTATTCTTGAGATCCAGAAATTTTCTTGAATTTTCTAGCCTGCCAGGGAGTGACCTTCTTAATACCTATAAGGCTGAGACCCTGTAAGCTAGGTACCAGGCCACTTTTCCTAGGAAGTCTTTGTCAGCATTGGTTCCGTAAGTACAGCCAACTTTTGGCCCTTAAAATGGCCTGCCGTGCCTAGTTAAATGAGCATCCTTCTTAAATATTACATTTCACATAAGGCCTTGGTTATACAATCAATGTGTCTATCTGGTTGTATCCTGGTAAAAAGGAAGACAGATCCTTATGGAATCCAGTAAGAGTTTCTGATTTCTGGGGGATTCAGTGAAAATCTGATATCTAAATATATTCAGTTTCCAAAAGCAGAATCTAATAAATTGTTATGAGTTTATTATTATTTAATAAACTCACACTGATCATTATTTAAGAAGAAAAAGAGCTTCCTTTCATATCCATAAAAACAGAACATTAAAACAACATTAATAATATTACAAACAAATAATAAAAATAAAATTCCCCTCATCAGTTTCATTTTGTCCTAAAAGATTAATTCTGGGACTTCCCTGACGTTACAGTGGTTAAGATTTTGCCTTCCAATGCAGGGGGTGCAGGTTCGATCCCTGGTCAGGGAGCTAAGATCCCACATGCCTCAGGGCCAAGAAACCAAAACATAAAATAGAGACAATACTGTAACAAATTCAATAAAGCCTTTAAAAATGGTCCACATCAAAAAAATCTTTTTAAAAAAAAAAAATCTTTTTTAATTCTTATTCTGATAGATTTTGGGCTAGGAGTCCCATAAAGCCACCTACTTCTTGATGTAATAGTCCTGGAAATCCTGACTTAGTCCACTGGTGTGGTCTTGAGAGTTGTCTATATATATCAGCTCGGCTTTGAAATGTTAATACTTTGAGGAATTATATGTCAGTTATACCTCATTAAAAATATGTTAAAAAATAGTGTGAAAAACCTGGTTCAAGCCTTTTTCCAGGAGGCTCTGAGACTGTCCTTCTTTGTTGAAGATACAAACTCTGATCTTTAGCTTATAGTACAACCCTCAAGCAAACATCTCAATAAAACAAAAACTATCTGTAGAAGACAGAGACTTTAAATGGCTATGGTTAGTTTATCACTGAGACCTTTCAAATACAAAAGTTCTGATGAGGCAACTGACAGGAAAATTTGGATATTTCTGTGGCATGCAAAACAAAGATAATAAAGCCATTCCAAGAATTAGACAAAATGTCTCTAAGGACAGTGATGAAGCCTGTTTTCAAAGACATCAGATACAAAAGGTACATCTGATTTGTAAAAATGAATGAACATAATTTTTATATAAAGTCTTGACTATAACATATAATACTGAAATATTATAGTAACATAATATAATATAAAGAATATACCAACTTTAAACCAAGACTAGCAATTAAGAGATACCTGTATTTTTCACAAACTGCATAGGTAAGACCGAAATAATTCCCCAACAACAATTTACAGGTCTAAAAGGTGGTATATTCAAATTAAAAGCAAGACTGTGGCTAAGTCAACCTTTTGCATAATATCTCAAATTACGACTGATACCACATATATTGCTATTGCCTAATGTGATCAGCTCAAGCACCATCAAGACTCTGATAAATACGAAGAGTATTTATCACGAACAGTAAGGGCATTAACAAATCTCTAGCGACTTCCCATAAAGCATAGAATTTCTGAAATATTTATAATGTTTTACCTATACAAATTTAACACATGGAAGGCTAAGCATTTCTTCTGATTAGACAACTCTTCCCATGAAATTTACAGTAAGTAGTAAATAGATCTAATAAACCTAATTATTTAAAGCACTTCTCTTTTTATAAGGTGAAAGAACAAATCTTTGTGATTTTTTTCCCCCCAGGGGCCTTCTGGGAAATCGCAAAGATACTTTAGATGGAAAAGATAACCTGAAAGTTTTATATGTTTATTTACAATTAGGATCTGACTTGAGGAAAGCAAAAATCAAGAGGTTATTAGAAGAGACTTGGAAACTTGATTAAAGGAGGATCATGGGTTACCTATTTAGACAAGGTGACAATAAAACACTTAAAAATTGATATAGAAAGTAATATGGTTGAAAAGGACCTCATTCATAAGCACAGAACCTTTGTAAAATGAACACATTTATTAACATGATCAAAAGATGAAAAAATATATATATAGCCTCTCTATACAATATAAAAATAAGCAAAAGTGTATATGCTTAAACTTATGCTTAAATAGCCAATGTTTTAGTATTTTTTCTTACTTAGAAATTATCTTGGTATCTAATGATTATCCATTGAATCACTCAGTTTAATTTCAGTCCAAAGTTTTAAATTATCTACAGATCTTGGAAATTATCTTCGAGATATTATAAAACATAAAGTCTAAATAAAAATTTGTCAGAGTAATGACTCCATTTTCTTGAACACAAATTTACATTTTTCATAATTTTTAACATATATGATTCATGTTAGCTTATTTGATTAGTAAATCTGTATCAGACTAGGAAAAGTAAATCTCAGCAGAATAAAATATGTACTTTTTTATGTAACATTGATAAATCTGAGATGATACAACTGATTTTATTAAACCAAAATTAAGCTAGTCTTCTTTGCCAACAACATATTTAACTTCATAAACCTATATTTTTAAGACTTCTGAGTTTGTTTTCATAAAATACTTTTCCTAGGTGCAGCACATTTAAAATATTAGATGTTAAATTTCCTTATTTTGGGGTAACTGCAGGAACATTTTACTTACATAAATGTTTATTTATCTCTATAAGCCATCAGAACACAACTCCTTTAAGAATGCTTAATTTATTAATACCCTCTGGAAATAGGAAAATATTACCCACTAACACAACAAGGGGTAAAAGCTTTCCTAAATTACAGATACCTAGATACAGAAAGAGCTTATATCAATAATTTCAGATCAGTCAAATTAGAAACAAATTCACACCAGTCCAGATATTCAATAGCTCTTCTCTTTATTAAAGGGCAGTCATCAGTTCTATTCCACTGGACACAAGCAATTTGAATCAGGATGAACAAGAATAATTTGCATTATTATCAGTTCTCTACAACTTACAGTTTTAAAACAGCTTAAAGATGATAAAAGATGAACACCTAGATAATCCTTTTGCCTATTTCAGAGACTTTCATAATTTTTCTTGACAAAAGCAAGAGAAAAATATTGAGAATACAGTTACACAAAACAGAAAACTTTGCTTTAGGTTTAACATTCTGACTTTATAAACATATTTGTGCAGGTTTCAAATAACTTAAGGCATTTCTGAAGAATCTTTCGTGCAGAAGAGAATTCCTTTACTAACTATAAAACATTGTATTAACTAAAGCACATCCTCTGAAGTCCTCCACTAGGCTTTGCTTCATTAGCCTGGATTGAATTACTCTACATATTTGAAAATAATTTTAAAAATTTGAGTAGATCCTGACAGCTTTTCATTAATCCATATTCCTATCTTTGATTACTCTAAATTAGATTTTAAATTTTTAATTTTTATTATTAATCTCTTACTTATATTTGTGAAAAGAGAATGATGGAACTGAATGATCACGGGAAACATTTTAACCCAAATCCTAAGTACTTGCAAAAAGTCTACAGAAGAGTCCCTCCTGATGCTTGAATTAATGGTTTTAAGTATGTGTCAGGTGATTCTCTGGCTTTACTCTTAGCTTTTCAGTCAGATGCTGTTGCTGCCTACCTGTCATAAAAGGGAAGTAGGTTGTTAAAGAAAAGATCTAGGGATTTCCCTGGTGGCACAGTGGTTAAGATTCTGCACTCCCAATGCGGGAGCTCGGGATCGATCCCTGGTCAGGGAACTAGATCCCACATGTGTGCTGCAATTATGAGTTCACATGCCGCAATTAAGGAGCCCATGAGCCACAACTAAGGAGTCTACCTGCTGCAACTAAGACCTAGTGTAACCAAATAAATAAGATAAATAAATATTAAAAAAAAAAAGATTTGAGTCCTAAGTATTTATTGAGACCTTTCCCTTTTCAGTCAAGAGTAGAAAACAAGCATTTTGGAGAGAAGAAAAAGCTATTTAGGGGGCTTCCTAGATGGCACAGTGGTTAAGAATCCGCCCGCCAATGCAAGGGACATGGGTTCGATCCCTGGTGGGGGAAGATCCCACATGCCACGGAGCACCTAAGCCCCTGTGCCACAACTATTGAGCCTCTGTGCTGCAACTACCAAAGCCCGTGCACCTAGAGCCCGTGCTCCACAACAAGAGAACCTACCTCAATGAGAAGGCCGAGCACCACAATGAAGAGTAGCCCCTGCTCGTTGCAACTAGAGAAAGCCTGTGTGCAGCAACAAAGACCCAACACAGCCAGTAAATAAATAAATAAATAAATAAATAAATAAATAAATATTTTTAAAAAGCTATTTAGCAGTTGAAAACTTATAATAGGTCAAACCTCAATGTTTGTATTCATGGAATCTTTGTAGACTGTTCTCTACAAATGGACATTACCTTCTGTGTAGAAAAAATACTAGTTTAAATCCAATTAATTATACATTTTTAAGACCTTTAATTTTTAAAAAATTTTTTTAAATGGAAGTTGTGGGATATATTTTAACAAATAACACTGCTACTATTTATTTAGCAATCCTATAGTGTAATCATTTCTTAGGTTTTGTTGCTGAGCACATTTTTAGTAAGGACTAAAACAAACAGAGGAGGAACTGGGAAACCTAACAAGGGGAAAGATTTCCCAGGGAAAAAAATAAGAAGAAAGAATGCAGTTTATTTTTTTATTTTTATTTTTTTAAGAGAAAATGTCCTTTTATTTAGCAAATACAAGCTGATGACATAGATCTAGAAGGATCATGGTGTCTGCAAATTACCCACAAATGGTTCAGCAAAAATCAAAAATGAAAGAGAGAGAGGCTAACAATTGCTGGATATAGGTGAAGGGTATATGATATTCGTTGGACTGATCTTTAAAATAAAACTGAGAAAAAACATTTTGCAAATTTGATGAACAGGGTATAAGAATGCAGTTTAAATTTGCCATAAGCTTTGGGGGGTTTATTATCCCATAATAGATAAGCAGTTGTATTGACATGTGTCTTCAAGCAGCTCAATTAATTTTTGTTTTTCAGATTGATGATTACCCAGAGTTTTTGAGTTCACCAGATAGAGAAACCAACCAACACATTCGTATCATCTATTATTCAACTGTTTTAAAAAGAGAGTGTGAAAAATCAAAAGATGTCAGGAAATTCTTATTTCCATTTCAGCATGCCAATGCTAACAGCAAAAAAGGTACGTAATATATTTTTTAAAGTAACACAAGACAAGATACATTTCTATATGAGACAAAAAAGACTAATATTCTTTTTCCCCCCGCCTTTACTGAAGTATGATTGACAAATAAAAATCTATATTTAAGGTGTACAGGGTGATGTTTTGATATAGTATACATTGTGAAATGATCACCACATTCAGGCTAATTGAGATAGCCATCACCACACACAGTTACTTTTTTGTTTGCTTTTTTTTTTTCTTTTCCTTGAGAACACTTGAGATCAAGTACACAGCACATTGTTGTTAACGACAGTCGCCATGCTATACATTTTGGTCTCCAAAACTTATTTATCTTCTAACTGAAAATCATAGCCTTTGACCCACATCTACCTTTTTCCCTCACCCCTACCCCCAGCCCCGGCAACCACCATTCTATGCTCCATTACTATGAATTCCCCTTTCTTAAATTCCACACAAGTGAGATTATGCAGTATTTGTCTTTCTGTGCCTGGTTTATTTCACTTAGCATGATGTTCATGTTGTTGCAAATGGCAGAATTTCCTTCTTTTTAAAGGCTGAATAATACCGCATTGTGTGTGTGTATATATATACATATATACACGTACATATATATATATGTACACACAGACACAGATATACACAGACACACACACACTACACTTTCTTTATCCATTCATCTATTGCCTGACAGTTAAGTTGTTTCTACTTCTCGGCTACTGTAAATAATTCTGCTATGAACATGGGAGTGCAGATATCTCTTTGAGATAGTGATTTTATTTCCTTCAGATACACACCTAGAAGTGGGATTGCTTTTATTTTTAATTTTTGGGAGAACCTCCATACTGTTTTCCAGAATTGATATGCTAACTTGCATTCCCATCAAGGGTGCATGAGGTCTCCCTTTTCTTTACATACTTTCCAACACTTGTTATCTTTTGACCTTTTGATAATAGTCAACTAACAGGTGTGAGGTGATAGCTCACTGTGGCTTTGACTCGCATTTCTCTGATGATTAGTGATGTTGAGAAGACCGTGTTCTCGCACTGAGGATGAGCCATTATCAGCAGCACAGTGCCCGGGCAGAGTCTGCCATGAGAAAAGATATGTAGAAAGGAAGGAAAGAAAGACAAGAATGGGAAGGAAGAAAGGCAGAGTTCAGGAAGGGAAGGAGGGGAACGAAAAGAAGAAAGAAAGAAAAGTGTGTTCACTAAATACTGGTTTAAAAAAAGAATAAGTTATGGGCTTCCTAGGTGGCGCAGTGGTTAAGAATCCGCCTGCCAATGCAGAGGTCACAGGTTCGATCTCAGCTCCAGGAAGATCCCACGTGCTGCAAAGCAACTAAGCCCGTGTGCCCAAAAAAAAAAAAGAATGAGTTAGACTCTGAATTTCATTTGGTCAGTGCTTGTTTGATTTTAATAATCTTGTTAACAACCAGAGATTTTAATAAAAAACCTTGTGAAGAAGTGCGGGGGTAGCCGGAAAGATTGTGAGCACCTGGCTTTAGGAAAACTCCCGGTAGTCAACTCTGTGAACCGGGAGCCTCCCACTACAAAGGGAACCAGAAGCCCTGCCCTGATAACTGTGGTTTTATTGTGGTTATTAACAGCATTCACTCTTCATTTAAAAATATTTGCTGGAACTCTGTTCTTAAGAGCATGAGTCACACCTAGATAAAAAGATGAAAAGCCGCCTTTAGATTTTGTTTTCAGGGAGTTCAGCATGTGATTTTCCTACTGTGCCAAGGAGATCTAGATGATCTAGAGAGAAGGGGAAGATGAGGAGTCAGGGCTCCCGGCACTCACTGGGCTCAACCAGAGCGGCCCTGCTCTTATATTTCACACTTTGGGCCCTACCTAAACATTTCTTGTGGAGAAGTGTTAAAGATTCAAGGATGAATGGATGAAAATAGAATAGGATGTATAATTCAGCATTACACTGTTCACTTTTGTGGTCTTATTTTGTGTGTGTATATATATATGTATATGTATATAAAGGAACCCTTTACGGTATCCATCCCTATAACTGGGAGTTGGTGAAAAACATAGAAAAGGAGCATGGACTTGGGACTCAGCCAAGCCCAGATCTGCATCCTGGCTCTCATCTCTCCTGGCTTTGTGACTGTCTGCACGTCACTTAACGTTTGTGAGCCTCAGTGTCCTTGTCTCCGTGAACCCTCCGTTCACAGGGTTGTTGTATTACATGAAACAATGTGGCCAGGGCTGGGCACACAGCAGGAGAGCAGGCAGCTGTTGAGATCGCATGCTTAGCATGGGAGGAGAAGGGAAGAATGAGGTCCAAGGTGGTTCCTGGATACACCCTTCCACTTCTGGCATCTAGCCAGTGTGACTATCCCAGCCCATACCAGCCTGTTCACTCTTCACCAGACTTCACTCCAAGTCAGACTCAGCCTCTTGGAGTATTGAATAGCTACAGATTGTGAGGAACTGTCCAGTGTTTGTACACTGTGGAAGAGCACCTTTCCACACTGATGCTCTACAGCGTAGCAACTGTTTGTAGAAGCTGTTCTAATTAGCAAACCTGTTAAATCCCTGGTTGCTCACCAGGTCTCTTGTCACACTAATTAGGATATCTAACTGGTGTTGGTTGCCTTAAATGCATATTTATCCTTGTCCACAAGAATAATTATTCTTGGCTTTTTTTTCCCCCAAGATATATAAGAAAATGGAAAACATGTATTAAAGAAGCCAATTATAGGCAGAGGTTTTACGAAATTTAAATTCCCAGAAACTTTGCAAATGATGTTAAAAGCAATGAAGAGTTTGTTTAAAATATCTTGTGTTCACACACTTATGCATAGAATTACACTTCTCCCCACCGCGTCTTTACTTTCATCTCCTAAGGTACCATCTGACACTTTGGTGCAGGGATTTTTGAAAACACTAAACTACCACTGTCCCAAGGAGTCATACATAGCGCACATTAGAGGATAAAACACATTCCCCCCTTCCCAGCAAGTCAACATGATGTGATCTGATTCCTGTTCACCTCCAGACTGCTTGTTCCCTGGGTTAGGTAGTGCTCTGTGCATAGGACCCCAGTGGTTCACCTCCTGGGCATTCTGTAATATGTAATTCTGAAGCAAGAGATAGGCTCTAACCTGTCTGAGCGTCTATTTGACAACAGTCATTACTAGAGTCCTTTGTGTTAATAATGATGATGTCATGCCTAGAGAAGCCACTGACATTAATTACTGAGTATTTAAATAAAGATCATTATTAGAACTGACTCCAAACCTCTTGGGTGAAAGCCTAGGGAATATTTATGTCATGTGGCAAAGGTGCTCACACTCCAATCAACTAGATCATCATCACAAAGGAAGCTCAAAATTGCAAATCATTTATAATAAAAATACTAAGTTTAAGTCAACACACTTTTAAGCAGGATTTCTAATTAGGCCCAACTTTTCTGGAAACACAGAGAAAAAGAGGCTTTTCTCTATAGTACACGTGTACCTATAGGCGCCACAGTTAGCACTTTGATATATGTCCTTTGAATTGTACTTTTTATGTTTAGGTGAAGGGAATGGTTAGTAAACTCTAAATGAATAGTGTTGATGGAGCAGAGCGACAGTGGTGAACTGTATTAGCAGCAAAAGCTCTAGAATCAAATGGGTTATTAGACCCTCAGTTTTAGGTACCTTCTAGAACAGCACTATTCAACAGAATTTTTTGCAATGATGGAATTGTTCTCTATCTAGACTAATTATGTCTAAACAGTAGCCATCAGCTACCTGTGGCCATTGAGGACTTGAGATGACGCGCGCTACTAACTGAATTTTAATTTAATTTCAATTTTAATGTTCATAGCCACAGGTGGCTCATGGCTACCAAACAGATCACTGCAGCTCTAGAATCATGGAAAAGAACCTTAAAGGCTTTAGTGGCATATCTGAAACACTGGCATAAAGTAAAGCAGACTAATCCCCAAATCGGAATGAGACATAGTAATTTAATGAAACATAAACTGAATCAAAGTTTTATATATGTGTATGTGTATGTATGTGTTTGTATGTGTACATAATTTTTATTTTAAATCTAAAACCTAGACATTTCCTGAAACCAATGACGTGGGGTGAAACTAAAACAACAAGGCACTGATGAGTCTCTCAGGTTTAGTGGATAGCCTTTACATAAACTTGTCGGTCTTCCCCACAGGAACAGGATTCGACAAATATAATCAGACCTCCTAGAGCTGAGAGAGTAGGTGTATTCTTTTTGGAGTGTTGCTTCTAAAAGTGTTCCTTAGCTGATGTCCAGCACCACTGAACAGGCCACACATTGTCCTGAACGGCTGAAGGACTTCCTATCTAAGCTACTAAAGAGAAGTAAAGACTGCTGCGTGCACATGAGAGAGCACACTACCACTGTACTATCTGGATTCAGGCTCTCTTGTCATTATTACCATTATAGCCCTGCCAGGTTCTGGTCATTGGCATCCAGGAGACCAGACATCCCACCAAGTACTGAAACAGAACTCTAGCCATACTTCATTTCTCAGTGGAGAACAGATGATCCAGTTTCTCCACCCTGTTGTTACAAATTAAAATTTAAAGCTAACATAAAGAGGCAAGGACATTGACACTAAAGTTGTTTTGTCACAACCTTTTAGTGACCTCACACAAAAAAAGAGAAAGTTCAAGTTTGTTTGGTGAACCTGGATGAAATCATGTTTAAGCGATGACTTGAACCGGGGTACAGGCTGATTGTAGGTAATAGCAGCTTCCTAATAAAGAAGTCCTAGAGCTCTCTTTCCCCTTTGCAGCACACCAACAGTGCTGTGCTCTGTGCTTCCGGTTCTCCTCCAAGCTGCCTGTTTCCTGGGTTAGGTATTACTGTGTACACACAGTTCCTGTGGTTCACCTCCTGGACAGTCTGTAATATGTGGTCCTGAAGCAAGAGAGAGGCTCACACTTGTCTACCCTCTGGGCCACAAGTGCTAATATGTTCTACTTAATTCCAGCAAATCAAAGGTATTATCTATATCACATTTAGTACCTACATTTGTGAAAGGCCTGCTATTACAAGTGTCTGTGATGACTGGGGTCCTAAACACCTGTGTATTAGTAAAGGTTATTAGCTTGCAAGTACAAAAACACTGTTTCTACCGTAATGTCAAAGGAAATTTATTGAAAGGATTTTGGAGCCTCTTAGGGAATCAAAAGGGGAAGAGAAGAGCCAAATACTGGACGACCAGAAATCCAGGGGCCTGAGGGCCTGAACAGCCTGTGGAGTCCTTCCTGTAGGGTCCAGACAGCTTCTAAGACTCCTTGCTCTGTCTCTCAGGTCCAAATGTCACAAGTCTAGGGAGAGACACTGCTTGGCCCAACTTGGATCTGAAGCCCACCCCTAGACCAGTCAGCTATGTCCAGGGCAGGGGCGGATCCAGGTTTTGTGAAGACTGAAACTCATACAATTTGCAGAGCTTTCTTTAAGAAAAAGAGTTGAGGACTTCCCTGGTGGCACAGTGGTTAAGAATCCGCCTGCCATTGACATATATACGCTACCAAATGTAAAATAGATAGCTAGTGGGAAGTTGCTGCATAACATAGGGAGATAAACTTGATAATGGATGATGACTTAGAGGGCCAGGATAGGGAGGGTGGGAGGGAGTCGCGGGAGGGAGGGGATATGGGGATGTATGTATAAATATAGATGATTCACTTTGGTGTACAGCAAAAACTGACACAACAGTGTAAAGCAATCATACTCCAACAAAGAGCTTGAAAAAAAAAAAAAAGAACCCGCCTGCCAATGCAGGGGACACAGTTTTGCTCCTTGGTCCGGGAAGATCCCACATGCCCCTGAGGAATTAAGCTCGTGTGCCACAACTTCTGAGCCTGCACTCTAGAGCCCACAAGCCACAACTATTGAGCCTGTGTGCTGCAACTACTGAACCCCGTGTGCCTAGAGCCTATGTTCCACAACAAGAGAAGCCACCACAGTGAGAAGTCCCAGCATCTCAACGAAGAGTAGCTCCCGCTTGCCACAGCTAGAGAAAAGCCCGTGCAGAGCAACAAAGACCCAATGCAGCCAAAAAAAAAAAAAGAACTGCAAAATAAAATTATTAAAAGAGAAAAAAAGAGTTGAAACACCAATTACACTGACTGCAGCACTTCGAAGAAAGTTGGGCAGAAGAAATCACACATAGAAGGTACCTATGGTCACTGCCAAGAGGGGAAATGAGAACGAAGAGCCTTCTTATATGGTCTTATATGGTCTTATATGATTGTGGTTGAAATATCACATATTTCACGAAAATACTTGACCATGTGAACACATTATTAAGGACTCTCCTAAGAATCTGGAAGGTACTCATGCAAGTGAGGTGCATTGAAGCTTAATCAGCATTAGTTTCATGGAAGGAGCAGTCTTTTTGTTTGTTTGTTTTAAGATGAGGGCACCAGTGGTAACTGTAAGAAGAAGACAGTTCCTCAAAGGAGGGAGATGCCAGGCAGGCAAGTGGCACATGACTACTACACCTTGACCTCTCCAACAGTCACCTCCTGCAGTCACAGTTTCCGGAAGAACATTTTTTTTTTAACCATCAGGCTTTTTGCCTCAAATCCTCAGGTGTTCTCCAGTTCTGATGAGTTATGCTGGACTCCAAGGAGGCTGTGTTGACCTTTTATGTCTAGACCAGAATGAGCTATAAGGTCCCACAGCCTCCATCTGCTGTAGACCCCAAAGCATTGTCTTTGCCTCTGTGAAGTGAGAGGATTCTTTGTCTCAGGCATGGAGGTACCTTGGGCTCCTCTCAGGCCCACAGGAGTGGGAAAAAAAAAAGAGTTGCACAGAGCAGTTCAGAAGAAAATAGGTCAAATGCAGTGAAAGAGTTGAAAGTACACTTAAGATTTTTGGATCTCATTTAATGTAAATTTTAACTCGAAAGAAAAATAAACTGAAAAAAGGGAGGAGAGGGGGAAGAAAAGCAAGCAAACCAAGAAAGGAAGTGGCTAGGAGAAGCAGGGAATTCTCTGTAAGAGCAAGGGTTTTCCCCCTTTCCCTCCCTTGCTCTATGAGCAGCTTGTGCAGCCCTGGCTTTATGGATAACTCTTCTGCAGGGATGGGGAGGATGGTTAGACAGGGAGCACCGAGTTTCCGCTGGAGGTTAGCAGGTGTAGCTAATACTGATCTCTTGCAGCAGCTTATGGAAATGTAAATTTGGTTCCTGTTCAGAATACTTATTAGGTGCTATTATTATTTATCCCCCCCCAAATAAACAAACAGAATGCACGCACATAATGGAGAGGATATGACCCTTTTCTTGATGTAAATTATGATTGGTTCTTTGATTTTTACTTTAAGCTAATGTTTATTGCATACCTACTATGCCAGGCATCCCTTGAGTTGTTTTTATACATATTATCTCATTTTCATTCACAGAATTATCCTCATCTTTACAAATTAAGATATTGAGGCCAGAGTGGTAAAGTAACTGATAAAGGTCGCACTTTACAAGAGCCTGAATTTGAGCATATGTTTTAACAGCAGAGCCAGAGCTCTTTTTGCCCATCATGTTGCCCAGTTTATAATTTTGAATTTGCAAGTTTTTGTGAGGATTTATAAAGAGTTATCAACTCAGGACATGTAACTATATCTTCTTCATAAACTCAATCAAATTATGTAATTAATGACCAATTAACTTTTTTTTTTTAAGTCAAAGAAGAGAATAGTGGCCCTGTCTTTTGGAGAGGCAAAAAGTCTAAAAGTCTGAATGAATCCTTTTTCAGGTGAGATTGTTTTTATGTTTCTTGCTGACCAAAAACTTATTTTACATTTCAATTGGCTTTTTAAAATGCTTTTTCTCTACTAATGTCTTTGAATTGAGCTCTGTTTATCTCATATACATAATAATGAAGAAGGTATTTTGGGAGACTTTCTTCTAAATTCATATCCACTTAGTTATAAAGTATAATTTTTCTCATTTCAATTGCATATATAGATGTCTTAATATAAATAAATGATCAAAATCAAATTCAAATCATTTATTGAATTCGGGTTCTGTGTAGTGGTATGCTGGGCCCTGTGATAGATACAAAGATGAGTAAGGCATAGTTCCTTATCCTTGAGAAGCTGCTTCTAGCCAGGACATATGACATTCGCATAAATAAAGATACTGCAAAGTATGCATGCTAAGTGTCATAAATGAGCTTGAGCAAATTGTCAAAGAGATTTAACGAGGGGAAAGGTTATATTCAGTTGTGGGGAGAAGTCAAGATGCCAGAGGACAGTCAGTGAAGGAATAGTGCACATGGCGATAGAGATATTGCAGTTGGAAGGAACAGTGGAAGCTATGATAGAGGCAGGAAAAAATGGAACATGTATAAATTTAAAAAGGAGTTTCTGAAGCTGCGCAACTTAAAGTATGATTCTAATACACTTTAAGTATCTAGACATTAGAAGAAGGAGGGGAGCATAGGATTCTAAGAGCTCTGAGTCGGGGATTATAGGCATGGGGAAAATTAAGGTGCGTTGAAGCCCTGAAAGTCAGGTCATGACATAGGGGAAAAGCCAAGTTAGGAAAACATTGCAAAATGCTGCAAAGGAAAAGTGAACTCCTACTTGGGGAGTATTCACAGACCTGTGGTGTACCATGCTGTGCAATAACACAGGTTACTGGGGAGGGGCCTTTTCCCACTGTACTTAACTCTCATACCTTCTCTCACTGAACAATGACATACAAAGGTCTTCTAAACCTAAATTTCAGTAACTATTTTTTCTCATCGAAAGAAAAAAAAATTGGTTTAAGAAGCCTGGTATCATATAGACTTAGAGGAGCATGATTTGATCTAAATCCAAGTAATATAAGCCATGTTCTAAGGGGTTGATACACTTCCATTGTGACCCTAAGCCCCATCAATTACTAGCTTCTGGGGACTAAGTGAAGTTCCTAACGTGGCCTTTGTAACTGGAAGTATTGAGGGAGAGGCCCTGCCAGTGCATAGCTAATCACATGCTCTCAGCTTCAACGTTCTTCAGTTCACGTTTGGCATATAACGCCCCAATTTTTCTAGACCACTCTGATAGTCTCATTGTTTTCTTCCAGTTTAGAAAAATAAAAGGTTTCTAAGTAATGTATGTAGTAGTTGTTTTAGGTTACTGTAGAGGTTAGAACTCTGTTAAAAGTGGCAGAAGTCTAACAGGTTAAAAGAGGAATTTATTAGAATTACAGGACAATATTGGAATTAGAGGGCAACTCATTATTCAACATTCATTCAGCAGATGTGTATTGACATGGACATAAATATAGATACAAATGTAGATCTATTTTACCTGTTAAATCTGGTATATTCTATTTGCTGAGCTCTGTGTTTGATTTTAAATGTACAATGGTGAACAAAATCAGCGAAAGTTAGAAACCACACCATAGGAATGTCGGAAGGGTAAGAATGAAGTTGGCTTCAGGCATAGCTGTCACTGGGGACTTGAGTGCCATGGAGCATTGTCTCTGTCTCCTCTGATGTTTGTGGATCAGCTTCATTTTCTGTCACCTAATACCCTGCCCTCTGTGGGACAGCAAAGTCACCAACCGTCTTAAACTCACTTTTCACTGCTCCCACCACCACACAAAGGCTAACTCACCCACTTTCTTGTACCAAATTAACAAATCCTGGGAAGGTCTCTGATGCCTATCTTGAATAAATGATTCACTGACAAAAAATAGTCTCCATAGACAAGAGGTTTAACGAAATGGCAGCTTCTGTGCGCTCCATGTGTGGAGGGAAGGAATGATTTCCAAATAAAGGTGGGGGTGGTGGCGTTAGGTCTGCTATCCCATAGTTTTCTAGTACTGTCATCTTCCTAATTAAACATTGGAGTCAAAAGCGTACACAAAAGGCAGGCTAACAATAAACACTCATTAGAGGGCTACAGAATGTTATCATGTACAGAGCTTTGACATACCTCCAAGGTATAAAGTTTTAGGCCTAATTATGAGAAGCTTCAGGTTATAAGAAGGATGCAGTTATCCTGGGACATCAGACTTACATAAACATGATTACTTTTCAAGGTAATAGTAAACAACAGGCCTTTTAACACCTGAGGGATAGAAAACAGACTAGTGATGATCTCTGATAATGAGATTCAGTACTTCAGTTTTGCTACCTTTAGTATAGCTCTTCATTAGTGGATAGTTCCATGCACTCACGCATTTTACAGGAGAAAACCCAAGCAGATGTCTCACCAAAATGTTCTTTAAGGAAAGTTTATTGTGACCTACTTAAGCACCCCCAAAGCTTGGGGAAAAGACCCCCTATAGCTTGCACGTATGAAAAAACATAGAAATCAACAGAACATTTTTACAGTGCTGGCACGGAGTAAGATTTATGTAAATTTGATTGCGTTCACCTTGAATAATCCAAAAAGAAAAGAGTGACAATGCTTAGCCCTCAGTCCAGATCTGCTAAGCTCATACCCACCAGAGCAGATTCTGATCTGAGTGTACATCTACTTATAGCCTCTACTGATACTTAGCTAACAAAAACCTCAAAGCAGGTTTTCCAGCCACAGTGCATGGCAAAGAGAGGGATGACCTTTTGGAGAAAGCGATCTATTTAATAAACAGAATTAGAGCTGACCACCTTGGCATCCTTATGAAATGAGAATGTGTTGCATTTAATTGTATCTCATTAGCAAAACAGAAGGGGAAAAACAACCAAGACGGTGAACCTTATATTTTTCTCTAAGAAGGGAGCTGTTTTATTCTTCTCTGCATAGTAGATTAAATAAATGAAGGCTCTGTAGCCACACTGGCTGACTTCAAATCTGAACTCTGCCTTGGACTATTTACCCTTCCCAGGCTTCACTCCTCATGGGTAGGATGGGGCTCACATTGGGACCTATCCCACAGGGATGATATGTAAAGGGCTAAGTCATGTACAGTTGACCCCTGAATAACGCAGGTTTGAACTTTGCGAGTCCACGTATATGCAGATTTTCTTCAATAGATATGTAATACAGTCCTACACAATCCTTGGATATAGAACCTTGGATACAGGAGGGTGACTGTAAAGTGTTATATGTTGATTTTCAACCATGCAGAGGGTCAGCACCCCTAACTCCAAGTTGTTCAAGGGTCAGCTGTACGTGGAAAGGGCTTAAACTGTGTGTGGCCCTTAGCTCACTAAGTGAGCTATTAAACTTGGCTCTTTTGTGATTGCTGATTGTCTGTCTGTCAGTCACTGAGCGGTAGTCTCGTCAGCATCCTCAGAATCCTTGATCAAGCCTTGAAACAGAATAACTTTCCTCTTTCCTACTCTCACTAATAAATACTATGGTATTTAAAAAATAAAAATGCTATTGTGCAATAATTTGGCATGAGGCACCGTCTACATTAATTTCCTAAGAATGTCTTTTTTTTTTTTTTTTTTTGGATGTGGACCATTTTTTTAAAAGTCTTTTTGTTGAAATTGTTACAATGGTGCTTCTGTTTTATGTTTTATTTTTTTTGGTCCTGAGGCATGTGGGATCTTAGCTTCCCAACCAGGGATTGAACATACACCCCCTTCATTGGAAGGCAAAGTCTTAACCACTGGACTGCCAGGGAGGTCCCCTCCTAAGAATTTCCCTTCTAACAATAGGTTGCTGTATTTCCATTAGAGGACCAAGTCCTGTGTTCATGGAAATATATTATGTGTGTAAGTATATGAATTCAGAATGTTTAGAAACTCAAGAGAAGGATTCAGGGCCTCCAATAGCTGTTCTTATAATAAGCCCTTATTTCCTGAAATTTCTCTAAACTGACACTGCAAATATTAAATAGATACATTCTCTTGCACAGAGTTTGCTCATAGTTTATAATTATTAACAAATATTCATTGATCAGTTAGAGAGTTATAAAAATATAAAAATATTGAGTGTTGGGGTAGAATCAATATTCATTTTTCTACACCTTACTCTCTTCCATCCTGTTTGAAAAATTTCCCAGGACACATACTCAGGAGAAGAATTGCTTTGTACATTTTACTAACGTACATTATACTAATCTGCTTACTGGCTTTAGACATTAAAAATACCTCATCCCATGTTGTCAACTACCTATTAGTTTATTCTATGTGGTGTCTTCTACTGAGTAGAATTTTAATTTTGATGCAGTAAAATTATTTAAGGTTTTAATTCTGGTCAAGGTGGAGTAAGCACACTTTGTCGTACCTCTCCCTCTGAATGGAAGTAAAAATTCAGAACAGAATGCACACAGCAGTTGATTGCCTGATTTAAAAAAAATTAACATTTTACATAGAATTTAAATAAGATCCAGACTCAGCAACAGCTATAAATTTTCCTCTAAAATCTGTTTTAGCTGAGTCACATGTATTTTCATATGTACTGCCATTTAGTTCTAAATATCTCTTTATTTCCTTTATCATTTTCAGCAGTTTGATTATAATATGTCTGGTGTGGAATTCTTTTGAGTTTATCTTATTTGGGATTCACTCAGTTTCTTAAATCTATAAGTTTATGTCTTTTGCCAGATTTGGAGAGTTTTCAACCACTATTCTTTCACATAATTTTTCTGTACCACACTCTTTTTCCTCTCCTTCTGGGACCCTGAAGACATGAGTAGTAGGCCTTTTCATATTGTCACACAGTCCCTTGAGAGTGTGTTCATCTTTTTCTTTAATCTTTATTCTCTCTGTTGTTCAAACTGGATAATTTCTATTCCTCTGTCTTCAAATTCAATGACTTTTCTCTGTCATCTCCACTCTGCTTATAGAGTCCATTCAGAGAATTTAAAAACTTTTAGTTATTGGAGTATATTTTTTCCTCCTAAAATTTCCATTTGGCTCCTTTTTATACTTGATGTTTCTCTGCTGAGACTTTCTATCTTTCCATTTGTTTCTAAGGGGCTCAGTCTCATTTACCGGAGCATGATTATGATGGTTGCCTTGAAGCCTTTGTCTGATAATTCCAACATCTTTGCCATCTCAAGATTGATATCTGTTAATTTTCTTTTTCCTCATAAGATATTGAGATTTTCCTGGCTTTTCAAATGTCAAGTAATTTTGGATTGCATCTGGGACATTTTGAATATTATAGTATGTGACTCTGAAGAGTCCGGTACTGGTTTCTGCCAGCCTCTTATTTTTTTAAATTTATTTATTTATTTTATTTTTTATTTATTGGCTGCATTGCGTCTTTGTAGCTGTGCAAGGGCTTTCTGAGGTTGCAGAGAGTGGGGGCTACTCTTCATTTCAGTGTGCGGGATTCTTATTGCAGTGGCTTCTCTTGTTGTGGAGCACAGACAGGCTCTAGGTGCGTGGGCTCAATAGTTGTGGTTCGAGGGCTCCAGACTCAGGCTCAGCATTTGTGGCACACGGGCCTAGCTGCTCTGTGGCATGTGGGATCCTCCTAGACCAGGGCTTGAACCTGTGTCCCCTGCATTGGCAGGCGGATTCTTAACCACTGTACCACCAGGGAAGCCCTGCCAGCCTCTTGATTACACTTAAATACCTGAGAATTATTTTCTAGCTTTGAAGTATTTTATATAGAATTGCTAATATTTCACCAATTCTGCTTTAGTAGAGTCTTTATGTGGAATTTTTTATTTAGGAGAGCTCAAAGTCTACATCTTGAGATCTAGATCTAAATGATATTTTTATGGAAGAATCATTGTTCTTTATTGTTCTGCTTGTTTCTTATATTTTAGCACATTAACCTGACTATTTTGATCTTATAGGTGTTTTGCTTTCCATGAAAACTAAAATCCCCATTTTTCAATTTATTTAACTTCTTTCTCATCCTTTTTAAGAATTTTAAAAATCAAATAATTATTTTTTCTATTTGATTTTAAAAACTCTTAAAAAGGATGTGAAAGAGGTTAAATAAATTGTATTTACCATTTTTCTTCATTTCTTGATAGACTCAATATGCTAGTATATATGTTCTTTGCATTCTTAGCTGACCTTATATCTAACAGATTTTTCTGAAGCTGTTTATGTTGCCTGTTGCTTTTTGGACTATGGCTTTTAACCTGACAGTTTCGGCCTCAAGTAGTTTATCTGCGTTTGATGAAGAAGGAAAAAGGAGAAAAATGATTTATGCATACTTTTGATTCTGGAGTTCTCTTTCCCAGTTCTCTCATTGCTTTCTCATTTGTGGCTGAGCTCTCCCTAGAGATACATAGTCAGCTCATTAGCAAAACACTTGACTTTTAGCAACTTAGTTCTGTAAATATGAAGTTGACACATGTTGAAATTCAAGGTTCTAGAACTCTTGCTTGGTAATGAACTACACTTTAATCAGACTACTAAGAGTGGGTATTTTTAAAGTTCAAATGAAAAATACAGTTTAGCTTTATGAGTTGGCTTGCTTAACTAGTGAAGCTATAATGTCCATGGCATTTTAATTTATGCTGTCAAAAAGGTAATCCTTTTTAGAAACTCTTTTAACTCTCTAAAATAATAAAATTTTCATACAACTGACCTTTTACGTGAAACATACGTTGTGCCTAAAATGAACATTTTGACATAATTTCATAAAATTATCTAACATAATCTGTGCACTGGTTAAATCTCTCAATTTCCATAGAGAAAATTTTAGAAAATATCATCTACAAGAATAAAGAAAAGCTATCACTTTCAAGAGGACTGGATTATGTATCATTCATTGACCTGAAAATCCTAGTGTGAGCATCTTATATTCTTAGACACTTGGATATCACTGCTACATAAAATTAGAATCCTATGAAGAAATAGGGTAATTGTAAAATAATCACTAAGTGGCATTCAGGGATTATGGGTCATATACATTAATTTGTTGTGTGTTTAAAATCTGGCCATTCCATGTGCTACTCCCCAGGGCAAGAAGAGTGCAGGAAGGAGGCAGTGCTCTTACGCTCCCTTTCTTGATCATGCTCTGGGACCACAATGCCAATGTGCACACCCTTAAGCCGGAGGGTTTGGCAAGGATGGCTGTTTAAGGGTGATGGAACTTGGATGAGTGAACTGAAGTGAGCACTTGTTTGTGTGTGTGTGTGTGTGTGTGTGTGTGTGTGTGTGTGTATGCACCCGTGTATAGGTTGGAACTCAGCACAGTTCACAGTATTGTACAGATGATGAATGAATTTTATACCTGTTTAAAATTAAGAACTGATAAAAACAAAGTGGTTTTCCACCTTCATGGAGGTTCCAGTCTCATAAGGTAGACAATTTGTCTTACCATAAAAAGATAAACCAGCAATTCAAGGCAATATAGGATATCAATAGCTAGCACCTATTGAGTGTTTTTAGTGTTAAAATACGTTGCATTTATATACTTACTTAATCCTCACAGAAACTCAATGAGATTGGTTCTATCATTGTTCCTATTTTAAAATTAGGAAATTGAGGCTTAGGGTCAAAGTCACATAACCACTGAGTGGTAGAGCCTGGATTAGAACTTAGATCTCATACTCTGCAACTTCTTAGCCTCCACCACTTGCTTGCTTGTGCTGCAGAGAAAAGAAATGGGTCATGATGAGCTGGAGAGAACAGAGGAGGTAAAAGATGGGACCCAGGATTGATTCTGAAAAAAGTGCTGATGCTAGTATTGGAAAAATCAGAAGAGTATTAGCAAAATATGAATCAAAGAAAACACCATTTTAAAAAATCTCTCTTCATCTCTCCACACGAATAGTTTTTTTCTTTATAGGCTACACTGGAAATACATAATGAAAGAACAATCAAGTTTGAAAACTAGAATGAAAAGTCCTTTCACTGGGAACGTTGGGCTCTGTGAAGGACGGACATAACGCTTTAGATATCAAAAATGTTTTAGGGTAGAATTTCATTTCTGAAAGCAGGAGTGTGTAACTGAAGAATTGTGCCATATCTCCTCTAGGTCAGTGGTCAACAGGTGAGAGTAAATCACTCCTTTCTCTTAACAAGCATTCCTTTTATGTGAAGACTTTTACTTTCAGACTTAAACTGCTTCAGTGGGGCCATTGGGTTCTCTTTGTTCCTTACTGTGAAATTCTGAATATTATGTTTAACTCTAAATTCTACCTGACAGGTACCACCAAGAGAGCAGCACAGCACCCAAGGACTCAACTCTCAGTTCTCCTTCAGACCTCAAGAACCTGTCCCTTCATGGCCAAAGTGCCTGTCGACCCCTACCTACCCCCTCCAGGAGGAGCTGTCAGCTCATATCAACCACCAGCAAGGCTGCCCATGTGTCATTTTGCACAGCAAACACAAAAGAACCCCAGGGACTTTCAGATCACGAAGACTCTCTAAGTGAAAGAACTTTCAAGTGCAATGGGAACAGAAATGAGTTTCACTTAGGAAATTCCTCTCTGGCTTCCCCTTTACAGAGTAACCCAAACCTAGAGAAAAAGGAGTCAGAACTTCATTTGTACATTATTTCCACAACTTCATCAATATTTCTGCACTTAAAAAGTTCATGGAACAATTATGTTATAGTAAGTGTCCTTCTAGGTTAACCTTGACTTGAGTATTGTTTTATAGGGTAGGCTTCCCTGTTCTTCCTCCCCATTTTGGAAAATTAACCTTGGAATTTAATAATATTGTGAAAGACATAATCCTCTGGACAATTAAGGAGATGATTTTATCACGCTATTGCAATAGGGAAAATGATCAGGAAGAAAAAGGAGATGGACCTGAGGTTTTATAGAGGCAGGTAATAAACAAGGGAGTCATCAGTGAGTCTCATGGGAATCACTGAGGAAGGTTGGAGACAGGTCTCATCTTGGAATATCTGTGAGCAGGATGGTCTTTTGCAGTTAGCTGGGGTGATTTCTCAACAATGCTTTCAGAGAGCATGGAGCTCAGATAAAGTTCAACACTTTCAATATGTTTCTGTATTTCTTAGCAGCGCTGTTGAAAGCTGCTGCGTAACACAGGGAGATCAACTCGATGATGGGTGATGACCTAGAGGGGTGGAATAGGGAGGGTGGAAGGGAAGCTCAAGAGGGAGGGGCTATGGGGATACGTGTATAAATACAGCTGATTCATGTTGTTGTACAGCGGAAACTGGCGCAACAATGTAAAGCAATTATACTCCAAGGAAGATCTGAAGAAAAAAATAAAAAATAAAAAATAAAGAATACAACTATTCATTCCAAAAAAAAAAAAAGTAGGTTAGTGGGAGTCATTGTCATAAGATCAGATAAAATTTTATAGAGGTCACCTGGTCTACGTCCCTTATTTTATAAATGAGGAGACTGAAGCACAAAAATTCTAAGTGATTTACTCAACATTATATAATAAGTTTAGGGGCAGAGTCAGAACTCTCATTTAGGGATCATTTTATAACCAGGATCAGTCTTAAAATAAGTAATTTATTAAAAGAATAATATGACCCTTTTTAGTTATCATAATCTTTATTATTTATCTTCCAACATAATAATAAGAAGTATGAAAGACTCTTTTCACTCAGAAGAAGCTAGGAAGGAGGGGCTTTTATAAGTGGCCCAAAATTGTGAAAGATTGCAAGACGGCTCTAGTTTTTTTCTCATAGCACCGTTCAGAATGTTTAATGTTTAAATGTTAAATGTTTAAAATTCCTCACTAAAATTTTAAACAGCTTTCTCCAAATTAAGAATGCAAGTGAATCATAAATAGAGGGAAAACCCTAATCTAGTAAAAGAAGGCCTCATATGTTCTAATAGAAAAACCAAAACTTAATTGACTTTTAAAAATCTACCTAAATATTTTAAAATAACTGTTTATGCTTCCCAGAATTAACTAACTCCCAGTTTTAAGTACTACTTTTAAATTCTGCAGCAGAGGCATGGATGGATGAAATCAGATAGGCCAAGTCATAGCCCTTCTGATAATAAAAGCAATAACAAATAGCTAACATGTAGTGTTATCAGCAGGAACTCTTCTGATGCTTTCTGTATATTAACTCATTTAATCTGTACAACTGTCCTATGAGGGAGGGCTGTTATTCTCATCTCATAGATGAAGAAATTGAGGTTGTACAACTAATACAGGGCTGGGATTTGAACCCAGATAGTCTGATTTCTTTTTTCTATCACCACTGAAATAATGTGGATGGAGGGGGGTTGTCTTTATGAGTTGGCAGATATTATCATTAAAAACAATGTTCTATCACTTGAAAGCTGGAAAACAAGGAAGCAAATATTTCATACATAAATGATGCATCAACCAGGTTAGCATTCGTTCTAGTGAGAATAAGATATTAACTCAATATAAACATTTTAAAAGTTGTAACTTTTTTGTGACATTGTTGAATTCTTTCATTAGGTTGGTCACCTTTGGTTAGTCTTGGCTATCTTCATAAGTTTTAGGAAATGGAAAATAATAATCTCCTAAATCAGTCAGATTTATCTTGGGTAATTGATCTCTTGTGCCTTGAGATTTTTTTTCATACTGAGGTACGGAAATGCTCCTGGGAAAAGGAATTAGACATCTTAACGCTCTGTGTACTTTCAGGTAAAATGAACCTAAGTCATCCAGTTAGAAATTAGCACTCATTTTGATTTTAAGGGTTTCCAAAGAGTTGTCTCTGTCAGTAACCCATTTTATCTGTAACTTTCATCAACAGTAATTACATCTGGGTTGTTTAGCATGTTAAATTCTACAAAGACAAACATATGGCAATTCTTTGCCTTTCATATGTTGTGAAAACTGTGAGAGAGCTAAATAACTAAGGAATATTCTCAAATTAAAATTCTAGACTCAAGGCAAGCATAAGCATTTGGAGAGGAAAAAAGGGGACCTTTTTTTTTTTTAAAACATAGAGCAATGACAAAAATAGTAAGAAAAAGCACATAATTCCCCCCTATACACCCACCCACCACCCTACTCTGTTACTGAGGAATAAGACAGGAGTTGTTTGGAGTTGTAAATCAGCAACATTTCAGAAATTCCTTCTCACCTGTGTGTTAAGCCTCAATATAAGTAAAAAATTATTTAGAGAACTTGCTGAACACTACATGCCAGTCTATTTCCAGACCCAGAATGAGTTGGAAATGGCAACACTAAAGATTTAAGGAAAAAATAACCCTGTTATTGGGGGAATAGTTAACAAAATTATTGTATATCTCAGCAATGTAATACTGGGTAATTATTAAAAATACTGGAGCAAATCTATATATACGGACATGAAAAACTGTCCACCACGTATTAAGTGAAAAAAAAATCCAGATTAAAATGTGGTATGATGTAGCTAGTATTAAATACATATTACAAAAATATATCATGTATAGATATTATAAATGTATATATTATAATTAATATGTTTTTATATGCCTGAAAGAATATACACCAAACCAACAATAGTAAGCTGTTTTGAATACTGAGATGGAAGGGGTAGGGGGAGATAGGGAACTTTTATCATTTACTTTATGCATTTCTGTACTGTTTGATTTTGATTGATTATTTTATTTTATAATGAGCAAATGTGATGTTTAAAACTTAAAAAAAGAACTATATAAGGAAAAAAACTCCCTGTGGTATTATCAAATACTGGAATGAAATACAAAGCATGTACTGTAGAAGGGATTAAAGAATGAATATGTGATAGAGTAAAGGAGGGGGAACCGATTTTCAGTAAACAAAAATTCTAACTACTCCCACTTTTTTCCTCTTTCAGAAAGCTACTCTTTTACAAGATCCCCTGTATGTTAGTGAGCTCAGTCCTGCTCCTGGAAGTCAGAAGCCATACAGGTAAGGAGTGATGGCAGGACAGAGTCGCACAGCAGGGTATTCACTCTCTCTGCCTCTCCTAACTCTGTGTGTTGCTGACCATCGCATTTATATCTACATCACTTCTCTCCCTGAATTGCAAAGACATTTACCCACTGGACATCGCTTCTTGTACATTTCGCAGGAGCCATAACTTCGGCATATTCAAAACGGAACTCAGCCTCTTCCTTCGTGACCTGACCATCTGTCTGTGTTTCCTAAACAGGGCATGATGTCATTACCTCTAGATAGCCTAAGCCAGAGTCCTGGATGCCCAGATCTCCGTCCCCTACATCCAATCACCACCACATGATTTATTGTACTTATTGAATATATCTGGATAACATCCGCTTCTTTCCACTGCCACATGCCCAGGTCCAGTTATCTGTGTCCTGGGCTCCAACAGTATTTTCCCTGCTGGCCTCTGCCTTCACCCTTGCCCCTGCCTAGACCATTCTTCAGTACAACAGAGGAATCTTTCAGAAGCACAAATCTGATCATGTAGCTCCTCTCTTAAAGCATTTGAATAGCTCCCCATTGCCCTTAGAAGGTCTACACTCCATAACAGCTTTTTACAAATCTTCCTGATGTCTCTTTATTTTTCTATCCTCAACTATTGTGTCCCCCACACTCCTGCCCTAAGTTCCTGATCCAAATGTCCAAATGAACTCATAGCTCTCAAAAAGCTCCCTCTTAATCTGGGCCCTAACATGGTGGCCTCTGCTCTAGAATTCTACTCTCTTCTTCCCCTTCACAGGAACTTTAACTTCTGAAGTCTTAGCTCACTATCGCTTTGTCTAAAAATCATTTCTCAGAACTAAGTCAAGACGGCCCTCCATAATGTCCTGTGCTGACACATCCTGTAGCACTGTCCACTCTGTTTTATGGATTGCTTGTCCATGTGCTACCTGATCATGCAAATGTGCTCCTTACGGCAGGGACTGTACCTTGGTCACTAGCATATAGTAGGCTGCCAATAAACCTTTATACAATGAGTGAATGAATGAATGAATGTTTTCTTACTTAAAACAGTGCTTTGCACATAGAAAGCACTCTGTGAATTGATGGTGCCAATAATTTTGATACTAAGTAAGTCATGTATGACTTTTGAGAGATTTATAATAATGATGTATATTGGGGGTCATGTAAATGAATTAAGGGAAAGTTTAATTTTAAAAGATACAATTCATTCCCCATGAAAAGGGACCGAAGTTCCTTGGAAGAATGACTGATTCTAGGTCTGGGGCAGGAAATATACAAATGAGCCAGAATGCAAAGAGTAACAGGGCCCAAACTAATGGACACAGGAGCCCACACGTAGGGGGAACAATTTGAGAATTAGAATACAAAATGAATGAGATGGTTAAAATGTAACGAACAGCCAAAAGATGGAAAAATTCGAGAATTAGAAAACAAAATGAATGAGATGGTTAAAGCGTAACGAATATATAAAAATTCCAAAGTGTGTAATGATGCATCACAGAGAGAAAGTCCTCCTTCCTACCCTCCCCAATCCCATCAAGAAATAAAAATGCACTGAACTCCATTAGAAGTAAAGAGGGCACTCATTCATTTCTCTGCAAATCCGCAAAAAATGAAAAGAATTAAGCATTTATCCTGCCTTTCCTGTATAAACTGTAATTAGTTCAGGGTAACCAAGTAGCCCACGTGGATGAAAGCAAATGCCATTTTACAGAATTCCAGCTAATGAATGTGGAAGGTTTAACAGAATTAGAAAATTACCATTTTCCAACCCCTGGTGAAATAATAGATTCATGCGATGATCCTCAATGGATGGAACCATGAGATAGAAAGGTGAAGTGGAACTTCAGAGTGCAGGGATCATGTAAATAACTAAACCCACTGACCAGTCTTAGCATCACTTAAGTGGGTGCTATAATGAGGCATTTACAAATTTTGTCCCTCGTTATTTGATGTAACATGAAACACATAGCACCAGCTATGACACATCTTTGTTCAAACAATTAAACTTGAATCTGACTTAAAAGTTTGAGTGTGTCAGCCTTGAAAGGAATGAAATTCTGACACATGTGACAACATGGATGAGCCTTGAAGAAATTATGCTAAGTGAAATAAGCCAGTCGTAAAAGGACAAATATTGTATGATTCCACTTACATGAGGCACCTAGAATAGGCAAATTCATAGAAACAGAAAGTGGAATATAGGTTACTGGGAACCATGGAGAGTGAGGAATGGAGAGTTACTGTTTAATGGATGCAGAAGTTCTGTCTGGAAGATGAAAAAGTGCTGGAAATGGAGAGTAGTGATGATTGCACAACATTGTGAGTGCACTTAATGCCGCTGAATTGCACACCTAAAAATGGCTAAAATGGCAAATTTTATGTTTATGTATACTTTATCTCAAAATTTTAAAAGGGGTGTGTGTGTAGGAGTGTGTATGTGTGTAAGGGAATAGATAAAACAAGATTGGCAAAATGTTGAAAGTTATTGAAGCTAAGTGATGGGTATGTGGGGGTTTCATATAAGATTTTCCCCATTTTTGTGTAGGTTTGAAAATTTTCATTGTGAAAGTTTTTAAAAGACTTAAGAAACATAGCAAGCAAATATAACATCTATCTTATTTAGATCTTGATTTTAACAAGCCAAATGGGGGATTTTATGGTTATATTTTAAATGAAATATGGCAGTAATTAGAAATGGATGTATAGGGAAGCAAGATCTCAAAGCTTATTCCTATTTTATTTAGATAACATTTATTAAACACTGACTGTGTGCTAAGCACATGAAGTAACTACAGTATCAAAACAGCACAATGAGATAGGTACTACCATCATCCCCATTTTACAGATGAGGAAATTGAGACACAGAGAGATTAAGAAACTTGCCTATGGTAGGTACTCAGAGAAACAGGGCCAGATCTAGGATATTGATCAGCCTGCCTGACCCGGCCCATATGCTCATAGTCATGTTCTCCTCTCTCTATGACTGTTATCACTAAATTATTTTTTTAATTCAAATATAGCTGATTTACAATATTATATGTTTCAGGTGTACAACATAGTGACTCAATTTTTAATGATTATATTTTATTTATAGTTATAAAATATTGGCTATATTCCCTGTGCTGTACAGTATATCCTTGCAGCTTATTTATTTTATATAGGGTAGTTTGTATGTACCTCTTAATTCCCTACCTCCAGCTTGCCTGTCTCCTCTTTTTCCCCTCACTGGTAACCACTAGTTTGTTCTCCAGATCTGTGAGTCTGTTTCTTTTTTGTTATATTCACTAGTTTATTTTTTAGATTCCACATACATGTGATATTATACAGTACTTGCCTTTTTCTATCTGACTTATTTCAATTAACATAACACCCTCCAAGTCCATTCATGTTGTTGCAAATGGCAAAATTCCATTCTTTTTTATGGCTGAGTAATATTCCATTATGTGTATATGTACCACATCTTCTTTATCCATTCATCTGCTGATGGGCACTTAGGTTGCTTACATATGTTAGCCTTTGTAAATAATGCTGCTACGAACTTTGGTGTGTATGTTTCTTTTCGAATTAGTGTTTTCATTTTTTTCAGATAAGTACCCAGGAGTGGAATTGCTGGGTCATATCGTAATTCTATTTTCTGTACTGTTTTCCATAGTGGCTGCACCAATTTACATTCCCACTAACAGTGTACAAGAGTTCCCTTTTCTTCCACATCCTCGCCGACATTTGCTATTTGTGGTCTTTTTGATAGTTAAGACTGAATTCTTAATGATCATCTCCTCCAGTGTCTCCACTAGAAAAGAGACTGTTTTTCAGGAAGTTTTAATTTTTGTGTTAATAACAGAGGATCATTGACTGGATAGAGGAGAGCATCTTAGATTTTTTTAAATAAAGGGGAAAGGAGTGGGCAAGAACCAAGATTCCATGTATCATTATTGGAATAAATGGCTGGTATCAAGATTTGTGGAATAAATGGTAAAAATATTTTTACTTCAAGCCAGAAAGTCTAAGACATTTCCATTAACCTACACAGAACATGAAACATCTCTCTGTTACTTTGCACCCTGCTTTTCTGAATCACTGGTTGTGTGAGCTTGGACAGGCTACTTAAGCTAACACCTGTAAATGCAATAGTAATTCCCAGCTCAGCCCTCCTAGCGACGCTGAATGAGCTAGGTCATGAAGAGCACCCAGGCAGAGCCCGCCACAGAGTCTGCTCAGTAAGTGCAGGTTGTTGTTACCGACCACAGTGGGAGATGGAAATGATATCTAACCCAATAACGTGTTTTCAAGTTGCTGCCAATCAGCTGAGGGGCCAGGACAAGCACACAAGTAACTGCAATGGAGTGAAGTGGGATTAGTGTGGTGTAAGAAGTATGGAAAAAGTGCTATGGGAGAGGGTCCTCATTGTTGGTGGAATTAGGGAAAGCTCTGAGAAGAAGGTGTTAACTCATTTCAGCTAAGCCAGCTTTTCCTAAAGTGTGGAACGCACATGGGGCGGTGATGGGAGACGACTTCATGTGGTATGCTGACGTGGCATGAAATAACTTTGAATTCCATGGTAAAAAAGTGATTCCCTTTCTCAACTCGTCTGATCCCATTAGAGAGAACCTCTTGGCTCAGTGCCAGTAGTGGCAGCTCTCTTAACACATGCTCTGCCTTTTTGTCAAAGGAAGAGCAGACTTCAGGCTCGAAATAGGGAGCATCGACTTCGAATTTTGTTTCTTTCATGGTATTTTTACAGGTACCTGCTATTTATAGCAAATGGTACTGGTTTTCCCTTGTGAAGTAGTGATACAAAGTTTTCTTCATAAAGAAATTTCTCTAAGAAAAAAATGAGTTGATTTAAAGAAAAAATATTAAACAAATAATATTACATATGATTCATGAATTATGGTAAATGGTATGTGAACAAACTCTGTGCTAGACTATGAAAGAGGGACAGAAGTTTACCAGGGACAATGAGAGTATTCCTAACATGTGCAGCTTGAGTAAAGGGGCATGGCAAAAGAGTATGTTTGGAGATTAATGAATAGTTCAATTTGGGAGGAGCAAGTTTCATTACTGATAAGTAACAAAGCTAGAAGTACAAAACTATATTAAAATTCAGTTAGCAACGAAGTTTTACAAACCTGTCAATAATCATTGATATTCCTCAAACTGCTGTTTCTTATCATTTTTCCCATGGAAAATTTTCTTTCCTTTCTGTAGATCTGAGGAGAAAATTAAGCACTTCGGTCAACTTAAATCTGAACTTTTTCTTAAAGACAATACTTTGAGGAAGATACTTTGTTTAATTATGGAACTTAAAGTAGCAGCCCAGAAAAACTTCATTCTGAAAAGGCTTTTCTGGAAAGTAGGTGTTTTGTATTATTTTCAATCTTTAAAACTTGTTTTATGTGTTTATCAAATGCAGTATATTCAAGCATGAAGTAAAGTATAAATAAATGCTGTATACTGATGCTGTATTTTTAAGTGTTGATTAAATGTAATGCAGTCATCTCGATGCTTGACATGTTGTGCTGGAATAAATGTATATTTGTGTGCTGGGGCAGAGGAGACAGAAGAGAGGACAGCAGCAGCAAAAAGTAGCTCACATGGATTGGGTTGGCAGATTCAACAAAAAGAGAGAGAGAGAAGGGAAGCTCCTGGCATGCAATAGCTATGAGTATAGACAGTGAGACGGGAAAGTAGAGTTCAAGAGTCTTATGTAAACGTTCCTCTACCATAAAAATATAATTAAAAATTACTTTTGAGTGTAGAGTTGTTAATTTTTAAAAGGTGACTCCTAAGAAGTCAAAGCAATCTAGCTCCCACTCAGCAAGTTGCAGACTTACTCTGTAAGACTGACTCAGTGTCAGTTTCAGGGTTTAGGTGAAGGTAGTGAGAAGCCCAGATGAGTACTGGTGCTGTGCTGATGAGGTTAGTTCTGTCTAGTGGTCTCGTACACAGCTGCCATCATTTTATTGCACAGTTGGGAAGTGCCCAGCTTCCCCAGCCATAGAAGACAGTCTTGGTCATTTCTTACATTCTAAGTGCTTCACACATCTGGGGACCAACCATCCTGGCTTGCCTAGACTAGGATAACAAACTGTCCCAGTTTGCCTAGGACTGAGGAAGCTCACAGCACTTGGGACTTTTTGTGCAAAGACTTTTAGTCCCAAGCAAACTGGAATGGTTGATCACCCTAATCAGACAGCACAGAAGCTATAGAGGAGTATGTCAAGTGTCCCCAGCACTGAGGCAGGTAAGGATGATGCAGTGCTGTATAATCTAAAATGCTTGTGCTAGATAGACCCTGTTAGGAATGTACCATCCAAGCTTTAACTACAGAACCTCACAGGGAAATACAGGGACAGGCATCAAAATGACTTACATATGGTTATGAAGAGTCCACATGGAAAGGCTAAAGAAATTGGTATTGTCTTCCACCCAAATAAACCTCTAGTCCATCCTACACATGGTATTTATTAATCTATAACACTGATTGTGAGGACTTTGCTTCCTCAGAAACTTCTTGAGGCTCTCCTTATTAAGTATAAACACTTTGGCTTTGGCATTTAAGGCTCTCCACTACTGACCTCTTGTCACAGATTCTGAATTCGGACAGGCATGACCTTTATTTTAGCAGGGTGGGTATTCACGAAGGGGCCAACATCTGTATAGGGCAGGCACTGGGAAAACGAATCCAGCTGTAGATGCTAAAGGAGAAGGCACAGTGCCCAAGGGCGAGAGTGATCTCTACATAGAGAATGTGCACAATGAAATATCAGGGCATTTCAACATGTGGGTGGATTACAACCAGATGTCTGCATAAACATTTGGCACCAGGAAGATCTGCATGTTTAGGATGTGGGAACAGGGCCTTCACAGGATGTGAAGAGTAAAGTATAAAGTCAAGAGTAAAGTAAAGCCAGTAGCTGGCAAAGGGCTGGCAAAAGACCTAGCACAGAGCCCAAAGAAGAGATCCACTCAGGCAACCTGGACACGATCAGGGGATGGACTTTATTTATTTATAAAAAATTTATTTTATTTTTTATTTATTGGCTGCATTGTGTCTTTGTTGCTGCACATGGGCTTTCTGTAGTTGTGGAGAGTGGGGGCTACTCTTCATTGCAGCACAAGGGCTTCTTATTGCGGTGGCTTCTCTTGCGGAGCACGGGCTCTAGGTGAGTGGGCTTCAGTAGTTGCAGCACGTGGGCTCAATAGTTGTGGCTCGTGGGCTCTAGAGCACAGCCTCAGTAGTTGTGGCACACAGGCTTAGTTGCTCCCCAGCATGTGGGACCTTCCTGGACCAGGGCTCGAAGCCGTGTCCTCTGCATTGGCAGGCGGATTCTTAACCACTGCGTCACCAGGGAAGCCCAGGGGATGGATTTAAAGCAGATATCTAGGCAGGAGAACTCAGCTACCACCTAAGGGTTTGATTAGGAAGAAGGGTGTTGGTACTGAACACCAGAATGTTGGTCTGGAAGTCGTTTAAATGTCTCCAATCTTAAAACAGGCCTGAAGCAGGTGGCCTTGGCAGTGGAGCAAGAGATGGATGCAGAGAAAGAGAATAAAACCAGGTCTAACCCACTCAGCCCACCACTTCACCACTCTCACCTCTTTTCTGTGAAAGCTTGAACCATGTGAAATAATTTGAACACCCTGCCATTTCCAGCCCTTTCACATTTTCCGCTACTGTTGCTTTCTCTAGGATACTCCTTCCATTTTCTCCTATTAAAATCCTACCCATTCATTCTCCAAGGCTCATTTCAAATGCTGTTCTTCAGCCTTTCCTCAATGGGGAACTTTGGTATTTTCCTCTTTTTGATCTGTTATGGCAGTTCTGTGCCTTAGAACTTTCCTTGACATTTTATAATCTGCACTGTTCAATAAAGTAGCCACTAGCCACATGTGGCTATTAAGCACTTGAATGTGGCTAGTGACTAAGGAAGTGAAATATTAATTTCATTCAGCTTTAGTCAACTTAAATTTAAAAAGCCACATGTGGCTAGTGGCTTCTGTATAGGACAATGCAATTGGATGGCACCTCTCATAGCACTTTTTTTAAAACTAATTTTTATTGGAGTGTGGTTGCTATTGTTGTGTTAGCCTCCACTGCACAACAAAATGAATCAGCCACACACATACAGATATCCCCTCCCTTTTGGACTTCCCTCCCATTTAGGTGACCACAGTGCATTGGGTAGCATTCCCTGTGCTATACAGTATGTTCCCATCAGTTGTCTATTTTATATACAGTATCAATAATGTATATGTGTTGATCACAGTCTCCCAATTCCTCCCACCCCCCACCTCTTTCCCCCTTGGTATCCACACATTTGTCTCATAGCAGTTTCTCTTTAACAATTCAGTAAACATTTATTGCATGCCTGTTCTGTGCTAGGCCTGGTAATAGGTACTAGAAATGCAACCATTGACTAAGATACAGTCCCTACCCTCAAGAATTAGCACAGACATTCTCCCTTTTGCTATAGTTATTGGTATGTATTTTTTATTTACCATAATATTCTATAAGCTTTTTCAGGACAGGCATATGTCTTACTCATCTTTGTATTCTCCCTAAGGCCTAACATAATGCTTGCATATCAGGTCCCACAATCAATTCATAATAAATTGAAAATTTATTCTCTTATGAAAAATTAACCTGATTGGAAGTCTAGGAGTAAAGCATTCACGTCCTGTTTCTTACTTGAAAATACTGCAGCCATTCTGTAATGTCATGTCTTTGGATGGACTAAAATAGAAGATCCTCTAATTTAGTTGTCAAAAATGAAAGGCCAAAGTGAATGGAGAGGAGAATAAAAGGCACATGGGTAGTCTCCCTGTTTGGGGTCTTTCCATACTTCAGTGGAGTACCCTGTGTCCTTCAGACCTGGTAGTCTTATGTTCTCTCTCTAATGTGCAACCAAAATCTAGTCTCATATTCATTTACATAGAGTTAACAAATATGACTAATAAAACTCAACATTTTAATCTTCTTTTAGGAGCTTTTTTATTTAAATGGTTATCATAGCCAAGCTAAAGCAATGGTTTTTTCCAGCTTAGTGCTGGGCTCCCTGGAGAACGTAAGTTTATGTGAAGCTCCCTTAAGAACCCACACTGGGGTGGGGAGATTAGAGGCAGCTTTAATTTTTGATTCCTGGGTAAGACGATGGGAAATTACATATCTATTTATAAATTAAAATAAAATTAATATGAATAATTATAGGCATAGTCATAATTAATAATATATTATAATCATACAATAAACAATATAATGTTATACAATTATAGTAATATATACAGTTGACCCGTGAACAACATTAGTTTGAACTGCTTGGGTCCACTTATACGTTGATTTTTTTCAATAGTGAATACTGAAGTACTACACGATCATGGTTGGTTGAATCCACGGGTGTGGAATTGCAGATATGGAGGGCTGACTGTAAGTTATACCCAGATTTTTGACTGCGGAGAGGATGGGCACTTCTAACTCCCCCCAAACCCCCCACCCTGTGTTGTTCAAGGGTCAACTGAATATCATTTTACCTTTTAAAAATCAACTTTATTGGGGTATAGTTTTTCTGTGTTAGATAATTTTTATTCTTCGATTTTATTACAAGAAAAATTTTAAATTATGAGAACACTTTTGCATAGGTTGACTAAACTGTAAGCTTCAGGAGTACAGACACCATGTCCAGTTTGTCTGTTTTGCTTAAGATGTTGTTCTCATTACTTAGCATAGTACCTGCCACATGGCTGGAGTCAATAGTTATATGTTCAATGAACAAATGAAAGAGTTCTATAGACATGTTTTTTTCCCAACCCTTTTTTCTTCATGAAGTTTTTTTCCTTCAATTTTTAAAAATTATGGTAAAATACATATAACATAAAATTTACCATCTTAACCATTTTTCAGTGTATAGTTCAGTGCTATGCATTCATGTTGTGTATCTTCCACCACCTCCCATCCCCAGAACTCTTTTCATCTTACAAAACTGAAATTATACTCATTAAACAATAACTCCCCGTTTCCCCTTCCCCCCACCCAGCCCCTGACAACCACCATTCTTTGCACTTCTATGAGTTGGATTATTCCAAATACCTCATGTAAGTGGAATCACACAGCATTTGTTATTTTGTGACTGGCTTATTTCACTTGGCATGATGTCTTCCAGATTCATTGATGTTATAGTATATATCAGAATTTCCTTCCTTTTAAGGTTGAATAGTATTCCCTGTATTAAAATGTACCACATTTTATTTATTCATTCATCCATTGATTAGTACTTGGGTTGCTTCCGCGTATTACCTATTGTGAATAATGCTGTCATGAACATGGGTGTGCAAGTATCTCTTTGAGACCCTGCTTTCAATCCTTTTGGGAGTATAGTAGGCAGCAGATGGTAATTCTATTTTTAATTCTTTGAGGCACTGCCATACTGTTTCTCCCAGCCGCTATACCATTTTATATTCTCACCAACAATGCATAAGGGCTCCAGTTTTTCCACATCTTTGTCAATACTTGTTATTTACTGATTTTTTTGATAGCCGCCATTCTGATGGGTGTTGGGAGTATCTAGTAGTTTTGATTTGCATTTCCCTAATGATTAATGATGTTGAGCATTTTTTTTCTGTGCTTATTGGCAATTTGTATATCTTCTCTGGAGAAATATTGGGGTCCAATGTGTATATAATAAAATGCACATATTTTTGAGAGCAGTTTAAAAAGTTTTAACAAATGTACGTATCTGTATAAACACCACCCCAGTCATCCCAGCATCTCTATCACCTCTTAGGGCTACCTTGTGCCCTCTGGCAGTCAGTTTCCTCTGACCCCTAGCCTCAGGCAACTATTGTACTTTCTGTCATCATAGGTTAGTTTTGCCAGTCCTAGAATTCCACTTACATGAATCTTACACTATATACTCTTTTGTGTTTGGCTTCTTTTGACATAATATTTCTGAGACTCTTTCATGCTGTTGCTGGTAGGTGGAATATATTTTATACGTGAAAAGTCCTGAACCACTGAGCACGTGGGAGATCACAATAACAACTGGTGCTTCTTAAGCACATACAGTATGCTGAGTGCTGCTCAGGCTTCACAAATAATATCTTACTTAATCCTAACATCAACCTCATGAGGTGATTCTATTAATTCCCATTTTAGAGCTAAAGAGTCACAGAATATTAAGTAATTTACCAAATGTCCTACAGCTACCCAGTGGCAGATCTGGGATCTGAACTCAACAAACCTGTCTCCAGAGTCAGCATGTAAAGCTGTCACATTCTGCTAATTTATCAGGGCACTGGGTCAGTCTCAGCACTTCTACGAGGGCCAAGGTGTACATCCTGCTCCTCTCGTCCCTCCCTCTCTCCACTTGCCATCCTCAGCCTCTTCTCATGCTGTATCACCTAAATAAGAGCACACATATAACTGTCTAAACAAAGAGTCAAAGTTGCCACTGGTAAATGAAAGTCCTGGGGAGAAAATGAACAATACAGGAATAGAAAAGAGAAGCAATTACATCCAATTCTCATTAGTACCAACTTGCCTGATTTCATGGGCCAGCGCTTATTTTCATGCTCGACTATCACATGAGACTGGATAGGAACACACAAAAACTGGTTCCCCGACTCCTTCTTTCTTTTTTTTTTTTAATACATTTACTTTATTTTTTAAAAAAATATTTATTTATTTATTTGGTTGCATTGTATCTTAGTTGCAGCAGGTGGGCATGTGGCATGCATGTGGCATGTTGTTCCCTGACCAGGGATCGAACCCAGGTGGTTCTCCCACTCTTAAGTCAGTGTTTATTTTGGTAGAAATGGCAATCTACATTTCCACTGTATTAACAGAAGCACCATCGTCATAGGCTATACCAGTGCTGTACATTTGTTACTGAATTAGCAAACATTTTTAAATGAGCGCTTTTCTAGCCATTATTTCATTATGTCCTCACAAAGGCCAGATTACTTTGGAAAGGCAGGAAATATAGTGGGCCCCATTTAATATGATTATTCCAAGGTGACTGAATGACCTGCCTAAGATTATACACCTACTTCTGGATGATCTTTTTTTAAAAAAATAAATAAATAAATAATTTATTTAATTGTTGGCTGTGTCGTGTGTCGGGTCTTAGCTGGGGCATGCGGGATCTTTGTTGTGGCACGCAGGCTCTTCATTGCAGACTGCGGGCTTCTCTCTAGTTGTGGTGTATGGGCTCCAGAGTGCATGGGTCTGTAGTTGTGGCACACAGGCTCTCTAGTTGAGGTGTGCAGGCTCAGTAGTTGCAGTGCATGGGCTTAGCTGCCCCGAGGCATGTGGGACCTTAGTTCCTTGACCAGGGATTAAACCTGCATCCCCTGCATTGACAGGCAGATTCACTTTTTTTTTTAATAAACTTATTTATTTATTGGCTGCGTTGGGTCTTTGTTGCTGCCCATGGGCTTTCTCTAGTTGCGGTGAGTGGGGGCTACTCTTCACTGTGACGCACAGGCTTCTCATTGCGGTGGCTTCTCTTTTGTGGAGCACAGGCTCTAGGTGTGTGGGCTTCAGTAGTTGTGGCACGTGGCTCAATAGTTGTGACTCCCGGGCTCTATAGCACAGACTCAGTAGTTGTGGCACATGGGCTTAGTTGCTCCGTGGCATGTGGAATCTTCCTGGACCAGGGCTTGAACTCGTGTCCCCTGCATTGGCTGGTGGATTCTTAACCACTGCGCCACCAGGGAAGCCCTGACAGGCAGATTCTTAACCACTGGACCACCAGGGAAGTCCCTGGATGATCGTCAATATTAATGGTGAAGCTGGGCCTAGAAGGTATCTCCCAGCATCACCGGCTAGGTTTTAGCTCTGGCTCTGTTCACTAGGACAGTGGTCTCTTGGTTGTAAGTAAAAGTATATTTTCAATTTGGGTTATGCAAGTGTTAATGAGAGAGACTTTCTCCCTAATCAAAGAACAAATCATTTCTTCTTATTTTTATTACGTAAGGATTGAGAATTTTGCCAACAGATACCTTAATGACCATCTCCTTTCCTGCTTGCTTTCACAGACCAGTGACCTTTTCTATTTCCTAGTGAACAAACTTCATGAGTACTTGCCAGAATCTAGGGATAAGAATGCACTTCAAAATAAAAGCCAAAGGGCTGATGAGCTGGTGTAAGTACTAATTGGACAATCATAGATATTTTTTTCCCCTAGGCTGTTAAAAGTAAGTGGAAGGCACTGGGCAAAAAATATACTGTATTAGTGATTAATAGTGCTGAAAGTGTTGCTTCACATAGAGTTTTAAAAACAGCATTTAGTTTGTTCTTATTGTATAGTTAAAGAAGAACTACACAACAAACTAGTATTACTGGCTGTCCCAAAAGGGAAAAAAATGAGTATATGAAGGAAAGACAACTTTCACTGTATTCTCTTTTTTACCTTTGAAATTTTGAGCCCAAATTACTACTTGAGAGTTAGAATCATTAAATGTAGTTTAAGAATAGTGTGATTATCATTAAAACTTTGCAAAACAGTAAGTGCAAAAATCAATATGAAAATGACTTTTAATCCTGACATGCACCTATAAATTAAATCATTCAGTGAATATTTTTGAGTGCTTACTATGTAGCAATCACAGAGTAGGTACTCAACCAATGTTGGCAATTTAATATAAAGAATTTCCTGGGATAGGGAGAGTGGGAGGGAGGCTCAAGAGGGAGGGGATATGGGGATATATGTATACATATAGCTGATTCACTTTGTTGTACAGCAGAAACTAACACAACATTGTAAAGCAATTATACTCCAATAAAGATGTATTAAAAAACACAATTTTACACTTAAAAAAAGAATTTCCTTCCTATGCTTTCTTCTACATGGGTATCTGAATGCAGTTCTACTGTGCATTACTAATTTTGTGGAATTCTGAACTTATATGAGAAATCATGCCATTTCCGTGATTTTTTTCTCTTTGTTTTCTAGAGCATGCATTGAAATTGTACAGACTCTGGGACTGATGTTCAGAGAAACAGAAACTGAGTCATCACGCCTGAACACATTGGCAGCTAAGAAGTAAGGCCTTTTAAAAACTGAGACCTTGTAGTTGCAACCCATTACCTACTCTATTGAGTGTCTTCCAGAACTCAGCACTCCCTCACTTCTCTGTTGAATCCCTTTAAAAATATATTAAATTCTATTTCACTTCCCTCTGTGATGAACAGAATAATTAACATACTGAGTTCTCTCTGATTATTGAGGGCACAAAGATTTTGTTAGCATAAGTTTATCCTTTGTCATTGTCTGAAAAAGACCAAATGAACCACCATTAATTTTTTTTTTTTTTTTTTTTTTTTTTGGTGCACGGGCTTAGTTGCTCTGTGGCATGTGGGATCTTCCTGGAGCAGGGATCGAACCTGTGTCCCCTGCATTGGCAGGCAGATTCTTAACCACTGCGCCACCTAGGAAGCCCTCACCATTAATTTAAAACCAGGGGGTCTCTACTAGAATTTTCCAGAGAACTCTTATCCACATTGCAAGGTCAGGAACTATAGTAGCTTCTTTTAGTATATAATATTCCGACCATGGAGCGAATGACATTGGAGGGTAAGCTGTTATAATAAAGATACTCCAAAATATGTGGCCCACATAAGATGGAAATTTACACCTTTCTTACATAACAGTCCAGAGTCAATGACCACGCTTTTCCTCTACAAGCTCAGCCAGAGACCTAGGTTCCCTCCTTTTTGTGGCTCTGCTGTCTTCTATCATGCTTTGTCCTCATGGTTAGCTGACTGAACTTCCTGCCTTCATTACACCCTGTGGGAATCAGGGTCCTTTTTAAGCAAGGCATGTAAGACTTTTGCTTATCTTCTCTTCTACTGGTGAGAACTTTAGGCATATGGAGTTTCTAGCTGCAAAATGTGTCTGTAGTTGGATGGCTGTGTGCCTAGCTAAACTTTATATGGCAATGGGACATCTGTTCTTTAAAGGAAGAATGGAAGAAAGTATAGTGAGGGACAACAGCATTCTTCGCCACAGAAAGTATAATGTTTGCATGTTTTACATATTATCTGCTTGACCTTTTTATGAGATTTACAAGGCTGTGAATTACATGCTCAGGCAATGGTCTGGCTAAAATCTTTTTTTTCCCCACCCTTATCAATTGTTTATCTACATTTCTTAGAAAGTGGAAGGAGGATGAGAACCATGGACTCTGAAATATTCAAACCAGAGGGAAGAATAAGAACATTTAGTAATATTTGTCCAGGCTATTTATTAGAGACCTTTACAAGTAAAATTTTTTTTAACGACTTTTATTGAGATACAATTGACATATAATAAATTGCGTATATTTAAAGTGTACAATGTGATATATTTTTTCTTATTAGTAATGTATATATGGCAATCCCAATCTCCCAATTCATTCCCCTCAACTGCTGCCCCCCCCCCCCCCTTCCCCACTTGGTGTACATATGTTTGTTCTCTGCATCTGTGAGAACTTTACAAACAAATTTTAATGATAATACTCATTAACATACATTCAGCAGCTTGCTATGTGCCAGGGACTATGGGCATACTGTGCTTTATAGCAGGGGTGGTCAAACATTTCTGCAAAAGGCCACATAGTAAATATTTTTGGCTTTTAAAGGCCACATAATCTCTGTTGAAACTACTTAATGCTGCCATTGTCACAAAAGCAGCCTCAGACAATATGCAAAGGAATGGGCATAGCTGTGTTCCAATAAAGCTTTATTTACAAAAACATACTCCAGGCTACTTGCACTGCATGACATAGTTTGTTGACCCTTGCTTTACAGCATACAAGGAAAATGTACTCTGTTGTTTTCTCTACATACTTCTTTATGGAATTGATGGTACTGCCATTTTCCCAATCTCCAAGACAGAGATTCAAAATTATGTCTGATATTTATGTCTTCTCCTACACTGAAATTATTGCTAAGTCATGTTACCCTTTTTGTCCACCTTTTGGTCCCTGCTTTTCTTTATTCAAGTTGGAGAAAATCATTCTTACCAATCTCTGTTGTAAAGTGTTGCATTTTAATTGTTTTATCTTAACTTGGTTTGACCACATCAGCCCTACTATATCAAGCCTCTTTCCTGATATGACTAATTCTTTTCATGTCCTTTGATACACACATTATATTGCTATAGTAGAGTCTGGTTGTAATACTAACTTTTCATCCAATTTTGATATTCATAGGGGTCAAATCATGTTACCTATACCATTAACTAGCACAGTAAATGTCTAATACAACTAATAACCTTCATTGCCATGTAACAAATTACCACAAATTTACTGGCTTCAAACAACATACACTTATTATCTCATAGTTTCTGTAGATCAGGGAATTTGGGCACAGCTTAGTTGGATCCTCTGCTCAGGGTCTCACACAATGCAATCAAGGTGTTGGCTGGGGCTGCAGTCTCATCTGAGGCTTGGGGCCCTCTTCCAAGCTCACTTGGGTAGTTGTTAGCAGAATTAATTTCCTTATAGCTGTAAAACTCATGATAGCTTGCTTCTTGGCAGGAATATTTCTGAGCTCAGAAAAGGCCTAAACTCTCTTTTAAAGGGCTCGCCTCATTAGATCAAGTCCACTCAGGATAATCTCTCTTTGATTAACTCAAAAGTCAACTAAATGGGGATCTTAATTACATTTGCAAAATCTCTTCACCTTTCTCACCTAATATAACATAATGACAAGAGTGAAAGCCTAATATATTAACAGGTCCTGACCATACTTTAGGGGAAGGGATCATATAGTATATATACCATGGGATGAAAATCTTGGAAGCCATATTAAAATTCTGCCTACCACAATAACACAGGATGACTTACGAGACTGTGAGTTTGCCCTTCAAAGTTGGTATTTTAAGATACTGTAATACATTAAAAGTTCTTACATTAGAAATAATAACAATCTAAACAATGAAAGTATCAAACTGTTGGTACCATTTTTAAGGGTGTGATGTCAACCCTATAATGTCTATGATAATAAGTCAGGATGAAACTACCATTTTAGATTAAAATTTCTTTTATCTATTATTGGCTTAATGGATTTTAAACTGAGCTGGCAGAAGGGATAGATTTCAAATTAAATTCCATTTGAGCAAATAAAAAAGCATTTATTCACTTCAGCATTTTCCTCTTTATTTTTTTCATAAGTAGAAATTTTATTTGTTCAACCCACTTCATTGTATTCTTGAAATATGTCATAATCCTTTCTTTTTTTTTTTTTTTTTCAGTATCCTTATGGTTGAATTCATGTATTACCACACTAAGTGACTCAGAATTTGACAGTTCCTTCCCTTAGCTTAGGATATATGATACTTTAAAATGAAAGCTGTTGCTGAAAATAAAGGACTATAATTAAATATAACAGTGAATGGAATGTCAATTCAAACTTAATATCAGGAAAAGCTTCTAAATGGAGCGCTTTGTTGATTTTGGAAGTGTCTTCTGAAAATAGATTGGCTATTTTTATAAAACAGTCTGAATAAAACATTAGCAAATATCCGGTAGGACATATCCTGCTTTTTTGAGCAATGTGCTAACTGACAATGTGATAACTTCTTTTGCAGATATGAGAACTAGACTTGTTTTTTGAGTTGGAAAAAGGAGGGGAATTGTATTTTTATTAGAATTTTGGTAAACTTCTAATCATGGTAATGATTTAAATGATTGTAAAAAGATTAGGAAGCCTCAAATATTACTAAACAAGGATTGTTTACATTCTTCTTAATTCCATTATGAAAGGAATGCTTAAGGTTACAGAGAATTTTTATACAGTCCTATATGTAAATTCTTTTATTGCTCCTGTATATCAAAGCTACTCTGATATGGACAACTGATTAGGCAATTGATTTTTCTAATGGTCTGCCTTCAGCTCCTTTTCAACCATACATGGGTTGTACTATACGAATGAAAATAGGATTATTAACCCAGCTTCTCAGGATGCACCTTTTGAATTGTGAACTTTTGTGCGTGCCTTTTTATTTTCAAGTAGTATATATTATTCAAATATATAGTAACATTTAAGTGAGTTATTAGTGTATGTTAGTGGACTGTGCACTGCATTTGAAATCAAAAGACTTCAAGTTTAATACTAGTTTTATTCACTAATAGCTAGTGGTTTTTAGTGGAACAGTAAACCTCTGAAATGCTTGGTTTAAATAGGGTTTCTAGAGTAAATAAACTTAAGAGATAAGCATTTTTTTAAAGCTCTTTATTGGGGTGAGAGAAACATTTTAAGAAATGCTTCACACTGTTTCTTTGTCCCAGAGATAAACAGATATAAAACCTCTGAGAAGTCTTGTGGTAAAGCTAGCCAATGACCTTGGCTTATCCAAGTATTTCCCATACTTCCTTTGACCACAGAATCTATTTTGATTGTAATATTGCCCCGAATTAGTAATCCATAAAAAGCCCTTTGGAAAATACTGCTATAATTTAAATCACTCAAATTTCCCTTAAATCCAGATTCCCTAAGCTTTCCAAACTATGTGAACTTCTAGAACTGTATTCTCTGAACCAAAAGATCAAGAAATTATGTTTTCACTTAAATGTTTTATCACTAGACATTTGCCTGCATGTCTAAGGATCCAAAAGTTTAGTCAAGAATGGTCTGCAATCGCCACCAAAAACTACTAGAGGCCATCAATGAATCTGGTAAAGTTGCAGGATTCAAAATTAATATACAGAAATCTGTTGCATTTCTATACACTAACAATGAGCTATCAGAAAGAGGAATTAAGAAAACAATCCTGAGAGGGGCAATATAGGGGTAGGGGATTAAGAGGTACAAACTATCATGCATGAAATAAGCTATAGGGATATATTATACAACATGGGGAATATGGCCAACATTGTGAATCAGTATACTATATATACCTGTAACTTATATAATATTGTACATCAACTATACATCAATTTAAAAAACCAAGATGAGTTACCACTTCATAAAAAACAAAACAAAACAAAACAATCTCATTTACAATTGCATCAAGAAGATAAAATATCTAGGAATAAACCTACCTAAGGAGGTAAAAGACCTGTACTCGGAAAACTGTAAGACACTGATGAAAGAAACTGAGGATGATGGAAACAGATGGAAAGATATACCATGTTCATGGATTAGAAGAATTAATATTATTAAAATAACCATACTACCCAAGGCAATCTACAGATTCAATACAATCCCTATCAAAACACCAATGGCATTTTTCACAGAACTAGAACAAACAATTTAAAAACTTGTATGGAAACACAAAAGACCCCAAATAGCCAAAACAGTCTTGAGAAAAAACAGAGCTAGACGTAGCATGCTCCCTGACTTCAGACTATACTACAAAGCTACAGTAATCAAAACAATATGGTACTGACACGAAAACAGACACATAGATCAATGGAACAGAATAGAGAGCTCAGAAATAAATCCATGCACTTATGATCAATTAATATACAACAAAGGATGCAAGAATATACAATGCAGAAAAGACAGTCTCTTCAACAAGTGGTGCTGGGAAAACTGGACAGCTACATATAAAAGAATGAAATTAGAACATTTTCTCATACCGTATACAAAAATAAACTCAAAATGGATGAAAGACCCAAAGGTAAGACCATAAATCATAAAACTCCTAGAAAAAAACATAGGCAGAACTGTGTTTGACATAAATTGCAGCAATGTTGTTTTGGATCTGTCTCCTAAGGCAAAGGAAACAAAAGTGGAAATGAACAAATGTGACCTAATTAAACTTAACAGCTTTTGCATTGACAAGATGAAAAGATAACCTACTGAATGGGAGAAAATATTTGCAAATGATATGACAGATTAGGGATTAATATCCAAAATATATAAACAACTCATACAACTCAATATAAAAAAAACCCCAAATAACCCAATTAAAAAATGGGCAGAAGCATCAACAGATGAATGGCTAATGAAGATGTGGCACATATATACAATGGAATATTATGCAGCCATAAAAAGGAATGGAATTGAATAATCTGTAGTGAGGTGGATGGACCTAGAGTCTGTTATACAGAGTGAAGTAAGCCAGAAAGAGAAAAACAAATACCGTATGCTAACTCATATATATGGAATCTAAAAAAAAATGGTACTGATGAACCCAGTGGCAGGGCAAGAATAAAGATGCAGATGTAGAGAGCGGATCTGAGGACACGGGGTAGGGGTGGGGGCGAAGGGGAAGCTGGGACGAAGTGAGAGTGTAGCACTGACATATATACACTATCAAATGTAAAACAGATAGCAAGTGGGAAGCTGCTGCATAACACAGGGAGATCAACTCAATGATGGGTGATGACTTAGAGGGGTGGGATAGGGAGGGTGGGAAGGAGTTTCAGGAGGGAGGGGATATGGGGATATATGTATAAATACAGCTGATTCACTTTGTTGTACAGCACAAACTGGCACAACAGTGTAAATCAATTAATTCCAATAAAGAGCTTAAAAAAAAGGGCAGAAGACCTGAAAAGACATTTATTCAAAGAAGACATACAGATGGCCAAGAGGCACATGAAAAGATGCTCAACATCACTAAGCATCAGAGAAATGCAAATCAAAACCACAGTGAGACAGCACCTCACACCTACTAGAATGGCTATCATCAAAAAGACCACAAATAACAAATGTTGGTGAGGGTGTGGGAAAAAAAGGAACCCTTGTACTACACTGTTGGTGGGAATGTCAATTGGTACAGCCATTATGGAAAACAGTATGGAGGTTTCTCAAAAAACTAAAAATAGTTATGACCCAGCAATTCCACCCCTGAGTATATATCTGAAGAAAATGAAAACACTAATTTGAAAAGATACATGCACTCCAATGTTCATAACAGCATTATTTATAATTGCCAAAATATGGACACAACCTTAGTGTCCATTAACAGAAGAATGGACAAAGAAGATGTAATACACACACACACACACACACAACATCATACCATACACAAAAATAAACTCAAAATGGATGAAAGATCTAAAGGTAAGACCATAAATCATAAAACCCTTAGAGGAAAACATAGGTAGAACACTCTTTGACATAAATTGTAGCAGTTTTATAGCTATAAAAAAGAATAAAATTCTGCCACTTGCAACAGCATGGATGGACCTGGAGGGTATTTTGCTTTGTGAAATAAGTCAAATAGAGAAAGACAAATACTGTATGATATCACTTATATGTGGAATCTAAAAAATAAAACTAATGAATCTAACAAAAAAGAAACAGACTCAAAGATATAGAGAACAAACTAGGGCTTACCAGTGGGCAGAGGGAAGCGGGGAGCGGCAAGACAGAGGTAGGGAATTAAGAGGGCAAACTACTATGTATAAAAATAAATAAGCTACAAGGATATACTGTACAAAATGGGGAATATAGCCAATATTTTATAACAACTATAAATGGAGTATAATCTATGAAGTTTTTTTTTTTTTTGGCTGCGTTGGGTCTTTGTTGCTGCATGCCGACTTTCTCTAGTTGTGGCAAGTGGGGGCTACTCTTCACTGAGGTGCGCAGACTTAGTGCGGTGGTTTCTCTTGCTGTGGAGCACAGGCTGTAGGCGTGTGGGCTCAGTAGATGTGGCACATGGGCTCTAGAGCACAGGCTCAGTAGTTGTGGTACACGGGCTTAGTTATTCTGCAGCATGTGGGATCTTCCCAGACCAGGGATGGCACCTGTGTCCCCTGCATTGGCAGGCGGATTCATAACCACTGCACCACCTGGGAAGTTCCTCTATAAAATTTTCGAATCACTGTATTGTATACCTGAAACAAATATAATATTGTAAATCAACTATACCTCAATTTAACAACAACAAAAAAAGAATGGTCTGCAGTGCTTCATACTTTTAAGTATAATTACACTCAGTGTCTGCCAACTTGGTGTCACTGTTTTGTGTGGTTTTGTTTTAAACTTTACTCATTAATTGCCTTTATTTTTTTCAGGGGAACACTATTTAACCTCTTGGTCATTTTAATTAGCGAGCCTCAGATTCCAAAATCTTGTCCTGTGTTTGACATCCAGTTGGTGGCTGATTCAACTTTAGCTGAGATGTCTTTTGATGCTGAGGTGAGATGAGAATTTTGGAATAGGCTAACTACAATATATAGGGGTCCTGGGTTCTTCTATGTAGACCATGACATTGTAGAATATAGAAACATAATTAAATCAAAGAGCAAATATGTTATTAAGCTCAAAACTTAGACAGCTATTCTGTCTATATGGCTATTATATCCATTTTATATGTTTTAAGTATGCATAGTAAGAAAAATAATATTCCTTATTAGATAAATCTGTTTATATCTGTTTATATAAAATATTTACATATATATAATTCCACAGCAAGGGTCTAATGGCTAAAAAAGCACTGTCTTAGAGATTTTAGGATTAATGTTCTTGCCTTAGTTTACCATTTCCTTACCTAAGTAGTGCAAACTTAGAGTTACTTATTTTTCTAAAGTTTTACTAAAACATTAGAGATATTAAGGTACCTCACTTATGCTGAGAGAATATATCAGGTTATTATTAGTTTATTTTGAGTAGGCCAACACAATTTCTTTAAAGGATGGGACATGATTTGATAGTTCTTGAACATACAATCAGACATGTTTTAGAAAACTTTTAAATTCACTCATTCAATAAATATTTATTGAGCATCTGTTATGAGCTAAACAGTGTGCTAGGCAGTGAGGTCCAAACAAGAAGCAAAATAGACACAATCTCTGCCCTCAGCTTATAGTCTGGTTGGAGACACAGCTGTTAGTCAAATATAACATCAGTGCATTATAGCAGACTGTATATAGAGCATCTATAACACCAATTTCAACAGTGGAGTGAGGGGATTAGGGATGACAGAGGAGGATGGAAGCAAGACTGACAGGCAGAGGTGTTAAGAAGCGAGTGCTGTAGTCCACCTGAGGGATGATATGGGCCAGAAGGAAGCATTCCTTGACCCCCGAACAAAACTAGGCTTTCTTCTTAGAGCTCTCCTACCTTCCTGTGCTTTTCTTTCATAGCCCTCGTTTCAGTTTGTAACTATGCATTTATTTATGTGATTATTAGACTGATGTGTGTTCCCCACTAGACTGTATATTCCACGAGGGCAGGAACCATGTCTCTGTTACTCTCCATTAGTACAGTACAGTACTCCAACCAGTACAGTGTCTGATGCACATTTGTTGAATAAATAAATGGAAAAAAAAGGGATAGTAGTTGTGAAGAGGAAAGATTCCAGAAATTTTTAGGAAACTGAGTTGATAGGTTGATGGGAAAATAAACAGTGAAGATTAGATGACTTTTAGATACCTGCCTGCATGACAGATAAGAATTACAAGAAGAGTATGTTTAAAGAGGAAATAATAAGCTTGGTTTTGGATTAGTTTATTTGATTTGCTTTGATATTTCCATATGAAAATATTTAGTGGGCAGTATAGATAGGTCTGAATTTCCTGTTTTTGGATCTGCTGATCTTTTGTACCTGGGCTATTAGTGAAGCCATGAGTGAATCATATAAATTCTGGTTCCAAGGTCTAACAGAGCAGATTTCAAACTAGAGCGCTTTCTTGCAAAGAATACTGTCAGAGAAAATGTGTTGGCTTGTAGCGTGCCTACAGACACAGTTCTCATGCACCAAGTGGCCTATGGGCTAGAAGAGAGCTTCACCAACTGTCTGGATTTCTCAAGAACAACAACAACAGAATGTCTCTAACCATATATCTACCCATACGGCAGAAGTTGGGTGTAAGACTAAATTCCCTGAAGAATTTCCCACTTTAATTGTGGGGAGCATATTTCTACATTCTTGAAAGGAAGCAGGGTTGTTGATCTGAATGATTTTCCAAATCAAGTGTGCAATTCTTTGTGTGTTAGTATTCTGTAGGCCATTGTATCTTATTTCCCTGACCCACTTTCTTAGCCATTATTAAATATGCAGTCATTTTATGAGAGCCACTTTTTTGAGAATGACTGAATCAAACAGAACAAGAAAACTGACCACACTAATATTTACCGTTGATCATAAATTCTTTTATAAATACCTAAAGATTGCCGGGAGAAATGATCATTTTTTGGCTCTGCCAATGATACTGCACTGATTACTATTTAAAATTCTAGTTACAGAAGCTTATCCTGGAATATACAGATACAGCTACAGCACTTTTATATGAGATACTTCTTGTCTTTCAGCAGGTACAGTATGTTTTTACTATACATACTATATTGTGTGATTATTATGTCATGACTTTTATATGATATACATATATGAATAATTATATACTTTAAAAATGCTTATATTAGAGATAATCTCCAAAATTGGATGACAGTACTACTTTTGCTCTTAAGTGTTCATCTAGCTTATTTTCCTAAATACTGATTTTAAAGACTTGATTAATCAGGATAAAATATATTTGAGAATGAATATCTTTTTAGCTACTACTTGAACTTCATGAATATAACTTGTTTATTTCCTTGAATCTTTTAGGGAAATCTTGGATGGGGGTCAACAAAGTTTGCTCTTAGCCGGATGATGTCCTTTCTACAAAGTCGTCCTCCCATAGTAAGTACCTAGAAGCAGAAACAAAACTACCACTCAAGGCTAATGAAACACATGCTCTTGTGCTTAATTAATAAAACACAAAATTTCTCTATAAGTAGTCAAGTTTATAAAACAAGAAAATGGAAATTTGATGATTTTATTAATCAAAATAAAATGTTTTTATATTTGGGGCCTGAATGTTTAACATACTGAAATGACATCTTAAATGTGATCTTTATTTAATGAAAAGCCGTAAGATACATGTAGAAAACAGAATATTAAAATGTTGGCTGTATAGTTAAGTGAGAAAAATGAACATTTATCTTAAAGAGTGAGTGTGAGTTGCAAGTATGAATATAACACCTTTAATACTCTGGCCACCCTGTCCTGGCAATCACCATCCTGGTCTGTAATATCACCATCTCTCTCCTTGACACTATAATTCCTTCTATATGATTGTCTGTCCTATCTTCCCACCAGACTACAGTCAGAGGAATCTATTCAAAATAAAAATCTGATTGTCATCCCTTGCTTTAAATCTCTTGTAACAAATAGAGACATAACAAATAAAGACTAGACTTCTTAACTCAGTTCCTTTGGTGAACCAACCCTAGAGGTTGATAAGGAAACTGAGTTGAGTATGAGGCCAGTCTGTGACCATAAGGCATGTCAGGATGAAAGATGGCAAAAGGACCACTAACACTGTTGAAGGCTTTGGTATCAAACCATTTCTGAAGAGTCTGGGTAGAAACAGACCATTTGAGAGAAATGTGCAAGCAAGGAAGCTGTTGGAATCATTGAATACACCATCCAGGTCAGCTCTGGCTGATTCTCTTACTTGGCAGTGCTTTGTTTCCCTGCTCCAGACTCCGACCTCAGTCTGTGTTTGCTTGACACAATATCTAGTCAGTATTTGTAAGTGGATCTGGATTGGGGAAACCTCACTTCAAATCACCTGCCGTACTTAGGAAGCGTCAGTAGCAGCATGAATAGAAAAGGCAACATTTATTGTATTAATTTAATGGGTGTCCAGAACAACCTGCTGGTTAGAGCCTAAAAGGGCACTAGTATTCCTTTCTGTGTTTTTACAGCAGCCTAAATTTATGCTTCCAATGTTCTCCTTCCACTTTGGAGCCAAACTTCTTTGACAGTCAGTACTAGTTCTGATCCTGCTTGTAGGGGGGCAATTGGTCAATCCAATTGGTCTATGGTCTGGTGCTGAGTACCATTTCAATAAAAAATAGCACATTGCAAGGGCATTGGTGTAAGGGTGGTGAGGACTTCAGCCTAGATTTACAGTTGAGATTCCAGCTGATGTAGGTGCTCTTACAGGTGGCATGCAGCATCCTACATGTAACTGCATTTTCCTTGTCTAGATTACTTTTGTGGCCAGTATTGTGAAACAAGTGGTGAAGGGGCTTTCAGCTTCATTTCAGCTGCTAAGTCCTGGCCAAGCAGTTCTGTTATACCAGCAGTTTTACATCCTCAAGAGCTGCCTGCAGTACAGCAAGACTTTAGCTGAGTATATTAGGAATGACTACAGAGAAGAATTCAGGTAAGAAAAAGTCTGAATCTCATCTGCAGTAAAATCCACTCATTTCCGATTTTCATGCAAAATTATAACACTGCCCAATATTTAGAAGATTAAGTGATGATGGGAAATTCTAATTTTTGTTTTAATAATATTTTACTTTGATAAAATGGTTACCTTACTGTGGTAAGGTAGGATTTGGGGAGGAGGGCAGGGGCTGTAAGAACCACTGCCGCTTGAAGTACATTCCCAGGCCAGAAAAGACTAGTGAAACATCCAAGCTCTCTCTGAAGTTTTTCACTTATTGTCTTTATTTCAACCAGCACCTATCTCACAGAACTGGTAATGATTTTAACATGCTGTGAGTATCTGAAAGTAACAAACTCCACTGAAGGAGAGGATATATTATGGGTTGTGAATTAATTGAGTCATTAGGAAAGAAAAACAGCTAATAAAGGAAGAATGATGAATGCAGTTATTAGGGTTTTGTTGTTGTTTGTTTGTTTCATTTACCCCTCTCTTAGTCTCAGTAACAAAACAGTAAGAAAGAACAGTAGCAAGCATTTGTTTCATCAGCCAGCTTCTGCACCTCAGGGGTTCCTACTTCTATTTATAGGCTGCCAAAGCCAAATGCACTTGGCAGTACAGCCCTGAATTAGCACCTATTGAGGAAAATAAACAAACCCGGTTGTGTCTAACTTAAGATGAAAGGCAGGCATAGCGTTGCTCCGGTTTGGATGGAGACATAAAAGGATGTGGAGACATACATTATGGCCTAAAGATTCACTTTAAAAAAATTTACAGCCCAATTTGCAGATCCTGTTTTTCCTCCATATAGTTTTATAACATAGGTTCCACTCTGGCTCCCATAAAGGGTTTGGTTGCGCAGCTAGTACATGCAACCCAATTTTCTCCTCATTCTTTTTTTTTTTTTTTAATTTTATTTATTTATTTATTATTTTTTGGGGGGTACACCAAGTTCAATCATCTGTTTTTATACCCATATCCCCGTATTCCCTCCCTCCCTCGACTCCCCCCCCCCACCCTCCCTCGAGTCCCCGCCACCCTCCCCGTCCCAGTCCTCTAAGGCATCTTCCATCCTCCAGTTGAACTCCCTCTGTTATACAACAACTTCCCACTGGCTATCTGTTTTACAGTTGGTACTATATATATGTCTGTGCTACTCTCTCACTTCATCTCAGCTTCCCCTTCACCCCCCGCCCCCCCCAAACCTTGAGTTCTCCAGTCCATTCTCTGCATCTGCATCCTTGTTCTTGTCACTGAGTTCATCAGTACCATTTTTAGATTCCGTATATGTCCTCACTCTTTTGGAGGTACAATTCACATAGCATGAAATTCACCATTTGAAACATTTTAAGGTGTGCAATTCAGTGGCTTTTATTACATTTCACATTGTTGTTCAACCATCACCCCTATCTAATTGCAGAACATTTTCATCACTCCCAAAGAAACCTGTTCCCCATGAAGCAGTCACACCCCAACCCCTGGCAACCAGTAATCTACCTTCTGTCTCTGTGGTTTTTGCCTATTCTGGACATTTCATACAAATGTAATCACATAACATATGGCCTTCGTGTCTGGTTTCTTTTGCTTAGCATGGTGTTCTCGAGGGTCATCCATGCTATAGCATGGATCACACAAACCAATTTTTAAAAAATAGTCATGAATTTAAAACTCAGAGTAATGGCAAAAACAGTGTCACACTCCTACATGATGATAGCTGGTCGGGGCTCAGAAGCAGCTACCCTCTTAGGTAGATCCTGCGCTGTTCAGTTTGCCACTGTCTCCTTGCTCTGTCCTTACTCTTACCCTTCCTCCTAACATGTTATCTGTGAGCATTTAGGTTTGTGATCTTTGTTTTTACATAAGTGATTTTCAACCTGCCATGCATTAGAATCAACAGAGTGACTACTAAAAAATACTGACACCCAGGTCTCACATGTAGAAATTCTGTTCAGTTTGTCTGGGGTTGCGCCTGGGCACTGACACTTAAAATGAACTCTCTGAGTGATTCTAGTGTGCATCCAGGGTTTAGAACCAATCTTTTAAGCCATTCAGGAGGCTGGCTAAAGACTCTCTTATTTTGTCTCTTCCCTGGCCTTTCCTATACAGCTGACCCCTGAACAGTGCTGTGGTTAGGGACACCAACCCCCACGCACTTGAAAATTCACATATAACTTTTGACTCTACCCAAATTTAACTACTAATAGCCTATTGTTGGCCAGAAGCCATTCTAATAACATAAAGTTTATTAACACATATTTTGTATGTTATATGTATAATATACTGTATTCTTACAAGACAGTCAGCTAGATAAAAGAAAATATTAAGAAAATCATAAGGAAGAGAAAATACAGTGTACTGTGCTGTATTTATTGATAGGATAAGTTTACATTGTCTTTAAAAGATGAACCGTCTATCAGTATCTACATTAATATTGTCTTGTATGATACAAAACACTGTAGACATTACACATATTACTAACACTAGACATCAAAAGTGAAAAGATAATGTGAAAAAGAAATCTGTATTTATTCACAGAAGAATGTTGTGTTACTTCTTTGGTAACAAAGAAGAGCAGTATGATTGCTTCCTGGTAGCCTAGCTTATATGGTAATGAATGAATCGTAATAACAACTTTACGGCACATGGCATTACAGTCATATGGATAATATAGTATTAGAAACATTGTTATAGTTTTTAAAAAACCACTTAGCTGTGATGATAGGTTGATATGCAGTTTCTCCAGTTACAAGAGAGAGAAACATACTGTATGGTATGTAATTCTTTGAAAGCAAAGTTATAAAACAGTAATAAGAAAACTAACACATTATTAATTTTATATTAAACATCACCTTATGCCTATGTGAGGATAGGCTATCTGCTTCAATACAAATCTTGCTCTCAGTGTTCTACACACATATTTTTGTATACATATTAAAAAAAATCCAAGTATAAGTGGACCCATGCAGTTCAAACCTGTGTTGTTTAAGGGTCAACTGTACTTCTGCTGAGGCCATGGGGACAAACTCTACTCCCCCCTCTTGACTTGGCCCTAGTGGTCACCCCAGCTTGACTCATTTCAACTCCCTGCTGTGCAGGAGGCTCAGCTTACACTGTGGTGAGGACAGTCCTGGCTTCCTCATTAATGCTTTGATAACTGATACATAATTAATGCAATTTGTTTTCTTTGCTGAAGAAAAGTGCTTCAGTGAGCTGAAAGGCACACATATCAGAGGTTTTCTAGGTCATCAGCGGGGGAGGCTGGAAGGCTAAAAATGCTGGTAGCCTTGTGGGTTAGACTCCCTCACCCAACAATGTTATGCCAGTAAGTGTGTATGTACTGATGTGACCAGTATGAAAAGTCTTGTTTTTAAAGCTCTCTACTTTGTTTCTTTTTATGATTTGCAGGTACTTTCTTCACATGCCAGCCTTGGAAAAAAGGCTCCCGTTATGTTACCCTATTACCCAATCTACCACTCAGCTTTTTCATGAAGTTCTAAAACTGGTTGAACAGAAACAATGTGTGAAATGTTAATAAGAGTATAAAATGTTAACTGGAGTCAACTTGATATTTATGAGAAACATTTTTTGATTTAATATCCAGCTATTCCTGTATTCTATAAACAAATATTTTATTTGAAGTTTCCATCAATACCTCTCTAAGACAAGTCTTTAAAGTTTTTAATCTGCTACAAAAAAGAAACTGTTTAAATCACTGACATACATAAAGTGGTACTAAACACTAGCATTTTTCTAAAAGAAAGAGTTTCTAAAGACATACAGAATTTCTAAAGACATAAAAGAATCAGAAACCCACAAAGAGCAAATGTAGAAAGTGCACCCTGCTGAGTTTTGTTGTGTAATAATGGTGAGTGGCATGAAGCCAATGAAATACCCAGAGATAAATTGTTGTGGGAGTATAAATTACAAAGTGATCACTTTAGAGAAATGCTGGGCAACAGGATCACACCCTCCTTCTCCACCTGTGAAAATTCTAGTGACACAAGTATTCATGGAATTATGAGCAGAAGAATACAGGTACAGCTATAAGGAAGGTCAGTGCCTCATTTATCATGGGGAAAGAAGCTTGGACTTGCTTCAACAACACTAAATGCATTCTGCCATGCTGTTTCAGGAAACTGGGGGCTGATGTGAACAGTCTCATAGAGTTTCTATGAAAGAGAAACTTGTCTATTAGCAGTTATGGCTCTTCTAGTTATTTTAAAAAGGTCTTCACTGTATCTTATGGCAATAAACTAATTTAATTCAATAAAAACCTTAACTTTGGCATCCCTGTTGAGCTACTGCATTTGGGCTTCTAAAAATTTAGGAACTGGGTCCTGCATTCAACTTATGACTTCAGGAGGATCAGAGAAAAATCCACCACCAAAGAAAGAGCTTCCAAGCCTGATCTGCCTGTTCTGTGCAGCGGAGAGAGAATTAAATTCACTCAGAACATCTTATTTCTGGTTCTGGCTAAGCTACTAATCCACTGTTTGACCTGGAAAAAGTCAGGTCTCCTTTTGGGGCCTCCTCTGCTTTGTGGAAGGATAGGACTAGATGTTCTCCAAGTTCTGTTCCAGCTCTAACATTCTCTGCCTGTGATGAGACACTTCTTAACACTCTGTAATGGGGTAGTGCATTCCTCTGCTACCCTGGCTCAGTGGATGATTTCACATTGATTTCAACAATCCTGTGTTCTTTGGACTAAACATTTCCCTTCTGGCTGTCATCAGCATTGTCCCAAAAGTGTCCAAGCCTTCTGCACTGTCACCCATCCAGGACTACAAGTTGTCTACTTTCTAATCTGGGGACAGGAAGGAGAGCAAAATGGTGTTTATGAGTGTCCTGGGCTGTTGGATGAGGGATTATTCCCAAGGGATGGTTAATCATAAGACTTTTAAAAGATTCTTAATACAAAGGCAAGCAACACTTGAAACTGAACAAATGATGGACAGTGGGCTGATTACTGATGAGTGTGGAGCCTGCAGAATGACAAGAGGACCAACTCAGCTCTGCCTCAGCTTCTAGGCAGTGCCCTGGCTCTGAGCTAGTAGCAGAGAGGCTCTGGAGAGTGCTTGGGGTCTCTTTCCCATGTGCCTTCTTGTCCCTGTTTCCTCTTCTCTCCTACTGTTCTCACTCTGAAAGCATACTTTATCTCATCTCTGGGAGCAATAGCTCTACCTGAATGTACCTCAATCTTTCCATGTAGGGCTTAGTCAGGAGCTGTTTTTGAAAGCTAATGGTTGAATATTTGTTGTCTTCATTTTCTTACGACACATGTCTATTCATCTGCACAGTCTGGGAGAAGAGGGAAATCCTAGAAATTAATACTTTGAAGGGTTATCCTGCCACAATTCTTTCCTACTATATGCTTTTATGCATCATTACCAAAGCCAAGAAAATCACTAAATAATCCATCTCTATTAGCGATCAGACACATTTGATTGACTAAATATTGATTTCAACCACAAAATAATTATTTTTCAGGGAAACTAATTGTAGAAAAGTTTTGAATATGAAAATTGCATAGGTAACTTTTTAAGAATAAAAAGGATCAACACAAGGACCAGCACACAGCCAGTTTTCAGGCTGGGTTAAACAGTCTAGACTTTCTGACCACCTTTACAATATAATATAAGCATTGCCATTTACCACCCCCACTAAGCGTAAAGTCATAGCAGTTAGCTCTACCATTATATATACATGGGTTTTGAGGTCAAATAGTTGAGTTTAAATCCCAGGTCTGCATTAATTTTGGACCTTGGAGGTTACTTAACATCTCTAAGCTTTGGTTAAAACAAAGATATAACCTATCCCATAGGGTTGTTAGATTTAAATGAAAAGGTGCTGGTAGAGCGCATAGCATGGTATGTGGAAGTAGTAAGGATTCAGCACTTATTATTCAAATACTATCAAAGCTGGATGAGAACTTAGAGATTAATAAGTACTACCTTTATTTTTTGGACCAATTTGGGGAATGCTACTATACTCAGCCCCTAATCTATATAGCATTGAAGAACAGATTCATTTCATTATTAAACTGAAAATTCAGAGCAGGATAGGAGGAAAAGATGGCGGCGAAGTAGAGAGACGTGGAGTGCATCCCTCCCCACAGATGCATTGGGAATGCAAGGAAGGACGCAGTAATTCTCACAGAGAACCAGCTGAACACCAGCAGACGGCCTCGGACACCGGATGGGACTGCGGGGAGCCCGACATAGCCGGTAGGGAGGCATCTACGAGGGCTCAAAGAGGGTGAAGCGGCGGAGCTGTGGCAGAAGGGAGGGAGTGAGAAACATTCAGAGGGTCCGCAGCGCAGCTCAGCGTTCCCGGACCAAGACATCGATCCGCGGCTGAACGGAGGGTCCAGGAGCGGGAGTGTGGGAGCAGGAGAGCTGGTTCAGTGTGGGAAACATTGTTGCCGGACCGAGAGGACAGGAGGGAGGAGGCCTGCGGAGAGGAGTGCCCGTTCCTGAGAGCTGCCAGGCCATGATGGTGGCTGGAGGCTGCAGGCTCACTGGCGGCTGGGAGGAGCCACGCGCATAGCCTCTCTCTCTCTTTCCGCACCTCTGCAACAGGCAGTGGAGAGACGCCCTGCGGGCCACCTAAGGCGCTCAGGGATAACAAGTACCCTCAGGCACTTGGGTGGGGCTAGATTAAAACCCCTTGCAACGCCAGCAGCAGGGAGGCTGCCGAGAGAAAAAAAAAAAAAAGAAAAGAAAAAAACCCCCGAGAGAGGCCCAACTCTAAGACTTTCTGTTTACGCCTGAGCCACCGGCGCCCTCTGCAACAGGCACCTCCAAGCCTGACTGAGACATCAGTGCGCCACTGCTCACTCCCTCCCAGGAAAAGGAGCCACTGTTGTACCCTCTCCCTCCCCACACACTGACGCTTACAGACGAACAATAAAGGAACCTCTGCTGGTCACAGAATAACGCAAAAAAACCCAAGGACAAGCAACCCCAAAAGTTTGGATAACCATGAGGAAACAAAGAAACACCATGCAGGCAAAGGAGCAAGAAAAAAACCCACAAGACCAAATAAATGAGGAGGAAATAGGAAAAATGCCTGAAAAGGAATTTAGAGTAATGATAGTAAAAATGATACAAAATCTCGATAACAAAATAGAGAAAGTACAAGAAACAGTTCATAAGAACTCAGAAAAACAAACAGCAATGGATAACAAAATAACTGAAATTAAAAATACTCTAGATGCTATAACCAGCAGAATGACTGAGGCAGAAGAACGAATAAGTGAGTTGGAAGATAGAATGGGGGAAATAACTGCCACAGAGCAGGAAAAAGAAAAAATAATAAAAAGATTAGAAGACAGTCTCAGAGACCTCACTGATAACATTAAGCGTACCAACATTCGAATTATAGGCATCCCAGAAGAAGAAGAAAACAAGAAAGGGTCTGAGAAAATATTTGAAGAGGTTCTAGTGGAAAACTTCCCCAACATGGGAAAGGAAATAATTCACCAAGTCCAAGAAGCACAGAGAGTCCCATACAGAATAAACCCAAGGAGAAATACACCGAGACACATATTAATCAAACTAACGACAACTAAACACAAAGAAAAAATATTAAAAGCAGCAAGAGAAAAGCAACAAACAACATATAAGGGAAAACCCATCGGATAACAGCTGACCTTTCCACAGAAACTCTGCAGGCCAGAAGGGAATGGCAGGATATCCTGAAAGTCCTGAAAGAGAGAAACCTACAGCCAAGAATACTCTACCCAGCAAGAATCTCATTCAGATTTGAGGGAGAAATCAAAAGCTTTCCAGATAAGCAAAAGTTAAGAGAATTCAGCACCACCAAACCAGCCTTACAAGTGCTAAAGGAACTTCTCTAAGTAGGAAACACAAGAAAAGGAAAACACCTACAAATACAAACTCAAAACAATTAAGAAAATGGTAATTGGAACACACATGTCAATAATCACCTTAAATGTAAATGGATTAAATGCTCCAACCAAAAGACACAGACTGGCTGAATGGATACAAAAACAAGACCCTTCTATATGCTGCCTACAAGAAACCCACTTCAGACCAAGGGATACATATAGACTGAAAGTAAAGGGATGGAAAAAGATATTCCATGCAAATGGAAGTCAAAAGAAAGCTGGAGTAGCAATACTCATATCAGACAAATTAGACTTGAAAGTAAAGACTATTACAAGAGACAAGGAAGGACACTACATAATGATCAAGGGATCCATCCAAGAAGAACATATCACAATGGTAAATATCTATGCCCCCAATATAGGAGCACCTCAATACATAAGGCAAATGCTAACAGCTATAAAAGGGGACATCGACAGGAACACAATAATAGTGGGAGACTTGAACACCCCACTTACATCAATGGACAGATCATCCAAACAGAAAATAAATAAAGACACACAAGCTTTAAATGACACATTAGACCATCTCGACTTAATTGATATTTATAGGACATTCCATCCAAAAACGACAGAATACACGTTCTTCTCAAGTGCACACGGAACATTTTCCAGGATAGATCACATCTTGGGTCACAAATCAAACCTCAGCAAATTCAAGAAAATTGAAATCATATCAAGCATCTTCTCAGACCACAACGCCATGAGACTAGATATCAATTACAGGAAAAAAACTGCAAAAAAGACAAACACATGGAGGCTAAACAATTCACTCTTAAACAACCAAGGAATCACTAAAGAAATCAAAGAGGAAATCAAAAAATATCTAGAAACAAATGACAACAAAAACACAACAACCCAAAACCTATGGGATGCAGCAAAAGCAGTTCTAAGGGGGAAGTTTATAGCAATACAGTCCTACCTTAAGAAACAAGAAAATGATCGAATAAACAACCTAACCTTACACCTAAAACAACTAGAGAAAGAAGAACAAAGAAACCCTAAAGTGAGCAGAAGAAAAGAAATCATAAAGATCAGAGCAGAAATAAATGAAAAAGAAAGGAAAGAAACCATAAGAAAAATAAATAAAACTAAAAGCTGGTTCTTTGAGAAGATTAACAAAATTGATAAACCATTAGCCAGACTCATCAAGAAAAAAAGGGAGAAGATGCAAATCAACAGAATTAGAAATGAAAAAGGAGAAGTAACAATGGACACCTCAGAAATACAAAAGATCATGAGAGACTACTACAAGCAACTATATGCCAATCAATTGGATAACCTGGAAGAAATGGATACATTCTTAGAAAAATACAATCTTCCAAGACTGAACCAGGAAGAAATAGAAACCATGAACAGACCAATCACAAGTACGGAAATTGAGGCAGTGATTAAAAATCTCCCAACACACAAAAGCCCAGGACCAGATGGGTTCACAGGCGAATTCTATCAAACATTTCGAGAAGAGTTAACACCTATCCTTCTCAAACTCTTCCAAAATATTGCAGAAGGCGGAGCACTCCCAAACTCATTCTACGAGGCTACCATCACCCTGATACCAAAACCAGGCAAAGATGTCACAAAAAAAGAAAACTATAGACCAATATCACTGATGAATATAGATGCAAAAATCCTCAACAAAATACTAGCTAACAGACTGCAACAGCACATTAAAAAAATCATACATCATGATCAAGTGGGGTTTATCCCTGGGATGCAAGGATTCTTCAATATACGCAAATCAATCAATGTGATACATCATATCAACAAATTGAAGGATAAAAACCATATGATCATTTCAATAGATGCAGAAAAAGCTTTTGACAAAGTTCAACATCCATTTATGATAAAAGCTCTCCAGAAAATGGGCATAGAAGGAAATTACCTCAACATAATAAAAGCCATATATGCAAAACCAAAAGCCAACATTGTTCTCAATGGAGAAAAACTGGAAGAATTCCCCCTAAAAACAGGAACAAGACAAGGGTGTCCACTCTCACCACTATTATTCAACATAGTTTTGGAAGTTTTAGCCACAGCAATCAGAGAAGAAAAAGAAATAAAAGGAATCCAAACTGGAAAAGAAGAAGTAAAACTGTCACTCTTTGCAGATGACATGATATTATATATAGAAAACCTTAAAGACTCTACCAGAAAACTGCTAGCACTAATTGATGAGTTTATTAAAGTAGCAGGATACAAAATTAATGCACAGAAATCTCTTGCATTCCTATACACTAACAACGGAAGAGCAGAAAGAGAAATTAAGGAAACTCTCCCATTCACCATTGCAACAAAAAGAATAAAATACCTAGGAATAAACCTGCCTAAGGAGGCAAAAGATCTGTATGCAGAAAACTTTAAGACATTGATGAAAGAAATCAAAGACGACACAAACAGATGGAGGGATATACCATGTTCCTGGATTGGAAGAATCAACATCGTGAAAATGTCTGTACTACCCAAAGCAATTTACAGATTCAATGCAATCCCGATCAAATTACCAATGGCATTTTTCATAGAACTAGAGCAAGAAATCTTACGATTTGTATGGAAACGCAAAAGACCCCGAATAGCCAAAGCAATCTTGAGAAGGAAAAATGGAGTTGGTGGAATCAGGCTTCCTGACTTCAAACTATACTACAAGGCCACAGTGATCAAGACAGTATGGTACTGGCACAAAAATAGAAAGGAAGATCAATGGAATAGAATAGAGAACTCAGAAGTAAGCCCAAACACATATGGGCACCTCATCTTTGACAAAGGAGGCAAGAATATACAATGGAAAAAAGACAGCCTCTTCCATAAGTGGTGCTGGGAGAACTGGGCAGCAACATGCAAAAGAATGAAATTAGAACACTTCCTAACACCATACACAAAAGTAAACTCCAAATGGATTAACGACCTACATGTAAGGCCAGACACTATAAAACTCCTAGAGGAAAACATAGGCAGAACACTATATGACATCCATCAAAGCGCCATCCTTTTTGACCCACCTCCTAGAATCATGGAAATAAAATCAAGAATAAATGAATGGGACCTCATGAAACTTAAAAGCTTTTGCACAGCAAAAGAAACCATAAACAAGACTAAAAGGCAACCCTCAGAGTGGGAAAAAATAATTGCCTATGAAACAACGGACAAAGGATTAACCTCCAAAATATACAAGCAGCTCATGAAGCTTAATACCAAAAAAGCAAATAACCCAATCCACAAATGGGCAGAAGACCTAAATCGACATTTCTCCAAAGAAGACATACAGATGGCCAACAAACACATGAAAAGATGCTCCACATCACTAATCATCAGAGAAATGCAAGTCAAAGCCACAATGAGGTATCACCTCACACCAGTCAGAATGGCCATCATCACAAAATCTGGAAACAACAAATGTTGGAGAGGGTGTGGAGAAAAAGGAACTCTTCTGCACTGTTAGTGGGACTGTAAATTGGTACAGCCACTATGGAAAACAATTTGGAGGTTCCTTAAAAAACTACAAATAGAACTACCATATGATCCAGTCATCCCACTACTGGGCATATACCCAAAGAAAACCATAATCCCAAAAGAAACTTGTACCATAATGTTTATTGCAGCACTCTTTACAATAGCCAGGACATGGAAGCAACCTAAATGCCCATCAACAAATGAATGGATACAGAAGATGCAGCATATATATACAATGGAATATTACTCAGCTATAAAAAGGGATGAGATGGAGCTATATGTAATGAGGTGGATAGAACTACAGTCTGTCATACAGAGTGAAGTAAGTCAGAAAGAGAAGGACAAATATTGTATGCTAACTCACATATACGGAATCTAAAAATGGTACTGTTGGACTCAGTGACCAGAACAAGGATGCAGATACAGAGAATGGACTGGAGAACTCGAGGTATGGGAGGGGGCGGGGGGTGAAGGGGAAACTGAGACGAAGCGAGAGAGTAACACAGACATATATATACTACCAACTGTAAAATAGTCAGTGGGAAGTTGTTGTATAACAAAGGGAGTCCAACTCGAGGATGGAAGATGCCTTTGAGGACTGGGGCGGGGAGGGTGGCGGGGGCTTGGGGGGGGGCATCAAGGAAGGGAGGGAAGATGGGGATATGTGTATAAAAACGGATGATTGAACCTGGTGTACCCCCCCAAAAAATAAATAAATAAATTAAAAAAAAATAAAAAAAAAATAAACTGAAAATTCTATTTTATTTTAGCAGGAGAGTGATTTAATTAAGTGACTATTTCGACTGCTCACCACCAAGGACTGTCGACTCTAATTGACATTCTCAATGTAAGAGCTACATGGGAAATATTCTTCCCAAGAGTGGACAGAAATCTTTTCAGTCATGTAACCTTTTTTTAACCTTTGATTTAAATAGCTAATTACCAACTGATTAAACAGACATAGCCATTCTGTCCTTACATAGTTCCTAACTGATTCACAGGGAGTGTTAGAATAAATATATGAGGAGATTCTTCATTTTACTAAAATATAGATTATCTAGAAACTATGTAAAGAGGGAAAAGCTTAAAGTCCTTATAATTGATAACATATTTTACTTATTTCCATACTGACTCTCACTCACTGGTAGTACCACTTTTCATAGTGTATAGAAATGCTTGAGAGTATGGTATTTTTTTTATTTTTTTTTTTTTTTTTTTTTCATGTCTTTATTATTTTATTTTATTTTTTTTGGGGGTACACCAGGTTCAATCAATTGTTTTTTTTACACATATCCCCATATTCGAGAGTATGGTATTAAATGTGCTATAAGGCATTTGATGAAAGTGGTCACAGCTTGTTGACTGGTAATATGCTCCAGCTGGCGGCATTATATTTTCTCTGAGGTTAGAATCACTTGTTTTACATTTAACGTATTTGTATAGTAGAGACATTCAGTGATAAATGTGGAAGAGAAGCTGGAAATTTCCTGAAGAAATGAATTTGAGGGACTTCCCTGGTGGTGCAGTGGTTTAGAATCTGCCTGCCAATGCAGGGGACATGGGTTCGATCCTTGGTCTGGGAAGATCCCACATGCTGCAGAGCAACTAAGCCTGGGCGCCACAACCACTGAGCCTGCGCTCTAGAGCCTGTGAGCCACAACTACTGAGCCCTCGTGCTGCAACTACTGAAGCCCGTGCACCTAGAACCATGCTCTGCGACAAGAGAAGCCACCACAATGAGAAGCCCGTGCACCGCAAGGAAGAGTAGGTCTCTGGCTCGCGACAACTAGAGAAAGCCCATGTGCAGCAACAAAGACCTAATGCAGCCAAAAATAAATAAAATTTTTAAAAAAAAGAGAGAAAAGATAAAAAGAAATGAATTTGATGGGAATTTGTGAGCAACCCTTAACAGTGTTAACTCATTGTCTGATTTCTCTTTGTTCGTTGTGTTTACTTCTAAAACGCAATACTGACATTTAAGGGCCACTTGGGTTTGGCTCTCTACAGGAGGGAGAGAGCCAGCAATTCTTCATCCCATCAGAGCAAGCACTCTGTGTCTGTATATCTGTCTTCTGGATCTGAAGCTTTTCACATTTAGGGGAAGGCAGCACGCCACTGGCTGGAAATCTTGGTGATGTAACTCTGTGACTAAAGTCCAGATGCTATGTCAGAAAGATCTTGTTTTGATTCTTGCCTGCCTACTAACTTGTCATCAGACTTTTGGCAGGTTATTTAACTTCTTTCAGAACTTCCATTTTATCAATCATAAGTTAATAAAAGCCTATCTTAAGGATTTTTGTGAATATTCATTCATTTATATGTAAATAAATAGTTCTATGGCCAGTAAGTACAGAGACAAACCATATGGCATTGCCATTTTCAAGTTCAAAATTGTCAACATCTGCAATTTCATATGGTTCAAACAAATAAAAACCCCTCAATAAATGGTAGCAATTATCCTAACAGAAAGACTAACTTGCTTTAGGAACTTATACTTTAAATACATGTCATTAATTCTAATTTCCCAGATAGCATGGCACTTTAACACGGCTTATTCTTGCACAGATATGGATGAACTTTAAATCATATAGTTCAATTACAGATTATTGAGTGGGCATAATATAATTAAACATGTTCAAATGGAATTTTAAATTTTCTTCCTTGCCTTCTTCCAAAATAAAGAAATCCGTTCTTTCACCAGTCTCCTCCTCCTCAGCGAACTGTACTTCATTCACGCTACCACTCAAAAGGGACAGTTGGGAGACCTCAGTGTTTTCTCCATTCTCTTCATCCTCCAAACACAATCCATCAGTAGTACTTATTGGAAATTCCTTCAAAATATATAAGTAATCTACTGACTTCCTATAATTACTATTGCTCTTGTCCAAACCTCCATCACCTACTACAATAAACTATTTAGTCACCCTGCTTTCACCCTTGACCCCTACAATAGTTTCTCAAAGGGGAGAGTGGAGTGTTCTTTTGAACAAGGAAATCAATACAATTTGTGACTTAAAACCTTCCCATTTCTTCCTATTACCCAAGATGAAAGCCAAAGTCCTCACCATGGCTTTCAGGGCCCTTTATGACCTGGCCACCAACTACCTCTGCGATTTAATCCAATCCCTCTTCTCACTCGCTACTCCCTAAACACAGCTACTCCCTAAACACACCAGCCATGGTGGTTTTCCTTCAAATCTCCAAGTTCTTTCAAGCTCTAGACATTTGCACTAGCAAATACTTTTTCCCCAAGATCTTCAAATGTCACTTCCAAGGGGGCTTCTCTGATCACTCCAAAGTAGCCTCCCACCCACCTACATCACCTTAGAGTGTATTTGTTTACTTTCTTATTCTTTGCAATGTAACAATTTAAGAATGTAAGCTCCATGAGGGCCTGGGCCTCATTTGTCTTATTCAGTACTATATCCCAACACCTGGAACAGTGTCTGGCACAAAGTGCCTCTTCTACCTTCAGTGAAGGCATGTGCTAAAGAAACATGTAGAAGGAGACCACAGACAGGAGCACTAGACCCAGCCACGTCACAACAAACTCGTGAAAGACCCAAGTGAGGCCTGTAGAAAAACTGCCCATGCAATCCATAGAACTGTGAGATATAATAAAAGGTTGGATTTTTTTCAGCATTACTGCGATATAACTGACAAGTAAAACTGTAAGATATGTAAAGTGTGCAACGTGATGATCTGATATTCTTATACACTGTGAAAGGATTTACTCCTCTCGTGTAATCCATCCCTCACATATTGATCTTTTTTTGAGGGGGGTGGGGAACCATTTAAGTTCTACTCTCTGAGCAAATTTCAATCATATATTACAGTGTTATCAATTATGGTCACCATGTTATACATTAGATCCTCAGACCTTATTCATCTTATAATTGAAAGTCTGTGCCCTTTAAAGTTTGGAGAAGTACCAACCTCTCGCTATTTCCCCCACCCCGTAGCCCCTGGCAACTACTTTCTACTCTCTGTCTCTATGAGCTTCACTTTTTTAATAAATAAAGCATTGTTTTAAGCCTGTAAGTTTCGGAGTGGTTTATTAGGTAGCACTAGATAAAACAAGAACATTTTCATTTACTTTAGATAAAATTTTACAACATCATATGAATGTTAAAGTAATTTCAAATTAAATAATTCACCACAATCAGGCACTCTAACCAGCATAAGTATTTTACTTGTCTATATGTTCTTCTAGCTTTTTTTTTACATTGTTAAAATCATATGAATTTGCCCTTTTGTCACTTTAAATGGGTTTGAGAGCATTCCACAGAGTTCTCCTAGTCTCTTTAAAATGGGATTTATATTTGCATAGACACAACAGGGTCCACATTATCACTGTCCCTTCCTCGGAAGGGGCCTTTGGAATCACACAGCACAAATTATGGCTGACCACTTAAATGCTGATAGTATATTAATCATACCAAGCAGACTGAGATTGCTTCTGCCCTCAACCCTTCCTCTTCCAGTCGGTCCCTAGAAGGGACTGATGAGGGAAAGTTACAAAGCTCAGAAGAGATAAGCTTTGAAGGTGTATTGGTTATATATCTGACAGAGTTCTGGCTTCTGGGTTTGGGGAAACCTTGCGGCAAAGGGTTTTCTTTCCATTTTTTTTTTCTTGTCTTTTTTACCTTTCTTGTTGTATTCTACTTGGAAGGTGACTTTGACCCTGGAGAACTAAGGGGGGTTATATGTGGGACAAGAGAGAGAGGGAAGCAAGATCAGTATTTGCCCCAAGATTCTGAGAGGCAAAGAAACCTTTAAGTTTCCTTCTAGGTGGTCCACTCCTTTGAAGACCCAGGAGGGGTGTAAGATTTCAGGGTGTAAGTTGTGCCTATAAATAAAGATGTTGGATTTGACCGAGATTCTAACCCCCTTCCCTTCTCTTTCTGCTTTCCGTGGTGATGGGGATAGAGTAGTTAGTGGTGGTGGCAGTGATGACAAGACATGGTGATTTGTTTGTTTTGCAAGCAAGGAGGGCAGTGGAGCAGGGTAGAGGGTGTAGATCAAGTGGCACAGGGCCACTGTGGGTTTCTGTGTGCTATCCTGCAATAGTGACCATTATTTATAAGACTGTTTCTACAGGAAAATTATTCTGTCTTTTGCACAGCTGACCTACAAATGAATTTGGAAAGGACACATTTATAAAGGGAGTATTTTACTTCCGGTAGCAACTATAACCACCAGGGGGCATAACTGGACTAGGAAGACAGCAAGAAAAGCAAAACTTTGCTCTGGGAGTATCGATTCTTAAACTTTGAAAATTCCTGCTGACCTTCAAAATAAAATTAATTTTTTTGTCAGTTTTCTTTCATATGTGCTAACATAAATCTAGGTGTGAGAAAGCTCCATATGCTCTTATAAAATCAACACAAATATACCATTTAAAAGTTTACAAAATTAAATGCAAATTAATATCATTAATATAATGCGTGATATTTTGCTCAAACTCCACCTCCTTTCGCAAAATGAAGATAGCAGAATGTACCACACAGGCTCTTTGAGTTCAGTATCCTGCTATCACTTTTCACTCTTCTCTTTCAGAACTACTACACAACTTTAGGCACACGCCATGCTGATCTCTGTCCCTTGGTTTGAATTTTTCACTATATATGAAGTCTGCTTCTGTTCTCTTTTTGGCCAAGGACAATTAAAATTCTCCCACTTAGGGACAAACACTGGATCAACATAAACAATGCAAACACAGGCATTTCATTGAAATGAAAATAAAACTTTAAACTTCCTAAGAAACCTCTCAGACTTTCAAGCAGAAATCTAGACCCCAATTTGAGGGGCTCTGCTGCAGAGGATAAGGGACTCAAGATATTTGGATGATAAAGTAATAAGGTTATATCTGTACCCTGGTTAGAAACCAGTCCTAGAGTGGAGTTTTTAAGATCAGGAAAGACCTGTGCCTTAGCAGTGGGAGTTAGGAAACAAAAGTTAAGTTAAAGCCACTTACAGAAGCTTCTTAGATTTCTTTGAGAAGCATATCTAGTCCAACATGAGTCAAGCTTTGGGAGTTAAACCAAACTTTTGACATGTTCTGATCTCCTTTTGTGACTCAGAGGCCTCAGGGATCCCCTGACTCCCCATATTCCCAAAACACCACCTCAAAACACAGGCTATAGGAAAGGAAATATATAAAGTGAAAGATTTCATCACAATGAGGATTCTCTGATATGTGAGAGCATATAAGGTCACTTTAGGTTAGGAGCAGCAAACTTCTGAAAAGGCCACATTTATTCAGAAAAGCTGGAAGATAGGACAGCAGTTTTGTAACTGTATGACATAATTTGGCTAATATTATGCTTTGGGCTTGCTACACAACAAAATGATTCCTCGCAGCCAAGTCTCAAGACTAAACTCAGTTGCCAATGTGACTTCAGATGGTTCAGTGATAATAATAATGAAAAGATGCCATAAAATGTGATTTTTAAAGAGACTGTAAAATATTTCTCTAAAAACGTCCCACACACTGAAATTTGCTGTCACTTAAGTGATACTAATGAGAGCATTCTAGCAACTCTGAGCCCGCATTCCTTCAGATGATGACTATTATTAGCATAACTTCATATTTACCATGCCCCAACTGGGGCAACGTGTCAGTGATGGACAGTGAAGGGGGGGACACCATCTGACACACATGCCAGGGACACTCAGTGTGGGGACGATGTCTTAACTGTGATCCGCCAGAGGTTTAGGAGGTTTCGTGTGATTTTCAAGGATCTCGCTGACCCAGAGAAAAATCAATTCAACTCAATAAGCATCTCTTCGGAGTTAGTTGGATACTTAGGGTATACAAAAATAAATAAAACTGGGTCCCTGTTCTGATAAGCTAAATTCTCTAAGCTGAATTATTTGAGTACAACCGTCAAAATTTTTTGCCATATTATCTGTATTTTTATTTACTCCATATTTTCCTGACATCATTATTTACTCAATACTTTTCTAGTATCTCTATCTACTTTAGCCATGTCTTAAAGAATATCTGGGAAATCATGGAGTTGATATTCTATTTATATATTTTTAAATACTTGTGTTTACGTATTTCTAATGTGCACTTAAAAAAAAACTCAATTTAAAAAATTTTAAATGTGGGCCTTCCCTGGTGGTCCACTGGTTAAGACTTTGCCTTCCAACGCAGGGAATATGGGTTTGATCCCTGGTCAGGGAGCTAACATCCCACATGCCTCACAGCCAAAAAAAAAAAAAAAAACAAACCCCAAAACATAAAACAGGAGCAATATTGTAACAAATTCAATAAAGACTTTAAAAACCTTTTTAAAGTGTCTTTTCCTTGGACAACCTAAAATTATCTTTGTACCACCCTAGGGGAATGATAGTATTAAGGGATACTTAAAGTATTTTACAAGGGTAGAATAAGTCAGATGATAGAGGTATAAAGAAAGGGTTACAGGAAATCACAGAAAGAAGAGTTTAACTCTGTTTGGGTGCATCAAGGAGGCCAAACTTAGAAGGTTTTGTATTCAAGCGGGATTTAAAAATATCTATGCATGTAATATTTTTTTTATAAGCGTGTAATTTTTTTTTCAAACTAAAGAACATGGCAAAATCATCAGATTTGACAAAGCTTGGTGGTGAGTGCACAGATATTCCTATAATATTGTCTCCTCTGTATGCTTGAAATATTTCATGATAACAATAATAAAATATGTCTAGGATTTGGAGAAGAGAGAAACATTTCAAGTAGGAAAGAAAGTATGAGTGAAAGCACAGAATCCTGAAATTCAGGTTAGGTGTCTTCAATAGAAGGTGAGAACCAGAAAATTAAGATGTGGAGGACAATGTGGAACTTTGGCTAAGTGGTCTGGGGGGGTGTGGGGAATCCCTGGAGGTTTCTGATGAACAATATATAATCAGAGCAGTAGATTAGGAATAGAACTCTGGGAGAGAACTGCAAGAAGGGGAGAGCCCAGATATGGAAGGATCTGGCAATAATGATTCAAGTGACACTATGGTAGTCTCCCTAAGCTCCATAACATGCTGATGTGCTCCCTTGTTCTACCCGCTTGCAATCTGTTTTTATTTTTTAAAAATCCATTTCTACTGGGTAGTCATATTTCCTCCTTCCTACCCTAGATCCTTTGCAGTCTCACCCAACTATATTATAGACAAGGGTTTGCTAAACTTTTTCTGTAAATGGCCAGATAGTAAATATTTTAGGCCTTGCAGGCCATACAGTCTCTGTTACAAATATTCAACTCTGTTGTAGGGAGAAAAGCAGCCACAGACAACACATAATGAATGGGTGTGGCTGTATTCTCCTAAAACTTTACTTATTGTGGCTGACATTTAAATTTCACATAAATATTCTTCTTTCGATTTTTTCAACATTTTAAAAAAACAATACCATTTTTAGTTTTCAGGCTGTATAAAAATAGGCTGCAGATTACAGAAATGCAAAACAAAATCATAACGAGGTACCATTCCTCAACCCCTGATGGCTATAATCAAAAAGACAAATAATAACAAGTGTTGGCAAGAATATGGAGAGATTGGAACACTCATACGTTGCTGTGGGAATGTAAAATGTGACAGCAGCCTTGGAAAACACTTTGGCAGTTTTTCAAATGGCTAAGCACAGAGTTATACAGGATCCAGCAATTCCACTCCAAGGCACATACCCAAGAGAAATGAAAATATATGTCCATACAAAACACTGTACACAAATGTTCATGGCAGCATTATTCATCATAACCAAAATGTGGAAACTGATACAGTGGATCATTAGGCAGCAAAAAAGAATGAAGTATTATTGCACTCACCTGGATAAATCCTGAAAACACGCTAAATGAAAGAAGCCAGTCACAAAAGACCACCTACTGTATGATTCCACTTATAAGAAATGTCCAGAACAGGCAGATCAATGGACAAAAAGTAGATTAGTAGTCACCTAGGGCTGGGCAGGTTGTGGGGACAGGGGGAGTAACTGCTCATGGGTGAGGGTTTTTTGCAGGGGTGTGATGAAAATGTTATAAAATTGATTGTGGAGATAGCACAACTCAATAAATATACCAAAAAGCATTGAACTGTACACTTTAAAAGGGTAACTGTATGATCTGTGAATTTTATCTCAATAAAGCTGTTAAAAAATAAATAGCGGGCTGCAGGGTACCTGGTCCCGCAGGTGGCAGTTTGCCAGCCTCTGCTGTAGACACCAATGAACTGGCTCCTTTCAGAAGCTCACTAGTGGATCCAGCTATTGAAACTTGCAAAATTCAATTTAGAAGAGCTGCAAGATAACTGTAGTCAGACAGGCCTTTGTTCTTGGGTCTTGCTGGTGAGGGGATCCATAGATGTATGATATAAGCAATGATGAATTCCTGTTTGTAATTAAAGCCAGGAATTCAGTCCACACACGCAGATACACTCAGACTCACTGTGGTTTCCAGCACTGAGGTCTTGCAGAGCCACTAAGCTGCAAGGACCTTCACTTTGTCTCAGCCAAGCTTCCCAGGTAAGCAATCATTTTGTCCATCTTTCTTCTTCTTGACCAGCTGGCTGGTTAGTTTAAATTCCTCAACGTTCCATGATTAAAAAACAAAGCTTTATGTCATTGCCTCTCTGGAGGGGTAATGTGAGGGGGTGACAGTAAAATTTAATCTAAATTTTTCTTCTTGTAATCAGAGTCTTGGCCAAGGCAACTTGCTTAGTTTCTGTACTGTACTTGTGGCCCTAGGCATTCATTCCACAAATATTTATTTAATGACTATGTGTCAGGCACTACTCCAAGTGCTAGAGACACAGTAGTAAACAAGAAATTAAAAATCCTTGCCTTCATGACATAGGATTTATAGTTTAATAAGATGAAGTCTCCTCTTCTTTCATTTGCATCTTTCCATAATGAAATACTACACTTTATTATCAAGAATTAATCTTGAGTAAGACTCCTATGGTTCATGAGAGGTCATTTCACCTCTCCCTCTGCTTCTAGGAAGGATAGATCTAAACTCATTCAGACAGAAATGTTCAGTTCTGTGAGTTCTGTTCACAGTATAGCTTAAAAATACCTACTTTTCTCCATCTCTACTAGTCCAAACCAATTATCACTAACACCTACGCTACAGCAATAGCTTTTTATGGGTCTCCTGAATCTTCAATTTCTCCATAGTTATTGTTAAAATAATCAAATCTGATCACATCCTTTCCTTATTTAAAACTTTTCAGCAGCTTTTCCACTTTTCTTAGTATTAAGTCCAAAATACATAACCTGGCCTGTAGTGGCATTGCATGTCCCAGTCCCAACCTACCTCCCAAATCAGTCTACTCTTGGCTCAAAATGTTCCTACCACATTGGTCTTCTCTCTTTTTTTCCCATCCTCCTCACCGCACTGCCCCCCCACCCCTCATCTTCTCTCTTTATCTTGAACACGCCAAGCCCCTTCACCCCTTCAGACCTCACCCATACTTAAATTCACAAAATTCAGCTTAAATATCACTTTCTCAGTAAGGCTATCTCTGATTCACTCTATTATACACTTTTAGCTACTAGACAAATTATTTATGTTATTATTTATTTAATGAACGCTACCTCCAGTAGACTATGAGCTCCATGAAGTCAGGGCCTTATGTGATTTGTTTATGATTCTATCTCCTTACCTGGCCCAGGATATGACTGATCATAGATGCTCAATAGTTGCTTTCAATAAGAAACAGATGTTTTGAAAAATATCAATTAAGATAGGAAGACTATGAAATTACCTTAAAAATGTAAAAGTATTTTGTGACCAAATATTATGATATAAATTAGAATAAAGGGAACAAAAACAAGGACAGAAATATAATTAGAAAAGTAGGAAAGGAGATGGGAGAGAATGATAATGAGAGAGGACACAGAGTCACAATTATAAGCAAGAGAAGGAGCATGGTAAAAAGAGGATTTTGTTTAAAATAAAAACTGGTGAGTGTTTGACTGAAGGAGCGTTTATTTTAGGAATAATGCTTTTAGGAGACTTGGAAAGTTGTAATTCAGGACCGCTACCCATACACTGGTCAGAATAAAGACCACCCCAAATCTTGAAATGGACAGTTTTTTGTTTGTTTAATAAATTTATTTATTTATTTATTGGCTGCTTTGGGTGTTCGTTGCTGCATGAGGGTTTTCTCTAGTTGTGAAGAGTGGGGGCTACTCTTCATTATGGTGTGCAGGCTTCTCATCGCGGTGGCTTCTTTTGTTGTGGAGCACGGGCTCTAGGCTCATGGGCTTAGTAGTTGTGGCTCATAGGCTCATGTCCCCTGCACTGGCAGGCGGATTCTTAACCACTGCGCCACCAGAGAAGCCCCGAAACAGACAGTTTTATCCACCACTTTATACCTTTTGTCTTAAATCCTTAGAATCTCCTGAATGAGTTATTATACACCCTCCTCAGGAGGACTAGACGTTTTAGGAAATAAAGCACATAGCAGTGTTTTTGCTTTTAAGAGCGAAGCTTTTCAGTTCACTTCCAGCCTTAATTCTCAGATAATTTGTGCTTCATCTCCTCTCTCTTTAGGGTTTGCATCTGGTGATAGCTAATTTTTAAGAAATGGAACAGAATCTCTGGTTTTATTATTAAGTGTCAAGAAGAGGTCATTTGCAGAGAAAAATGTTTAATAATATGCAGAAAGCATAGCCCCAAGGGTCTCCATGAAGACCTTTTCCTTACACATAAATGGATGTTGGATGGAAATGCCACCTTTCAGTAACACAGGTGAGAACGACAGGAATGAATGATCAGAGGAATTAAGAATTTAATGATACATACATAATAAAGAAAAAATACTCAAAAGATCTTCTCTGAGGAACACAAGATATGAATTTTAATAATGTCACTAAAAAAAAACCAAACAAGTCTATGATCATTTAAAACACAATGGGAGTATAAAGCAATTTTATTCCAATAAAGAGCTTAAAAAAAAAAAAAGAACCACAATGGGAGAGTCCCTATGTCTTAATGAGCGCTCCAATCTCCTAGAATTAACTAGAAAGAAAATGTTGACAAAGATACAACTCCAATCTATTTGGGAGTTTAAATAGTGTCCATTTATGAGACCAACATTTATATTTTATTAAGAAAAATGGTAAAAATTTTCTGGAGTTCATAGTATAGCATTAGTAAAATTGAATGCTGTAATTATTTTAACAACTAATTATTGAGTATCAATTATGTGCTAGTCACTGTAAAGATTAATAAGACCCAGTGTGGAAGCTTCCCTGGTGGTACAGTGGTTAAGAATCTGCCTGCCAATGCAAGGAACATGGGTTTGATCCCTGGGCAGGGATGATCCCACATATCACAGAGCAACTAAGCCCGTGCACCACAACTCTAGAGCCCACAAGCCACAACTACTGAGCCCATGTACCACAACTACTGAGGCCCGCATGCCTAGAGCCCATGCTCTGTAACAAGAGAAGCCAATGCAGTGAGTAACCCACGCACCACAACAAGGAGCAGCCCCGCTCGCCACAACTAAAGAAAGCCCATGCACAGCAACGAAGACCCAATGCAGCCAAAAATAAAATAAATAATAAAATAAATCTTAAAAAAACAAAATAAGACCCAGTGTGCCTATCTTCAAGAAGCTTACTATATAGCAAGCTTATAACAAGTTAACTATGGAAATAATTATATGATAAATAAATTGATAATAAATGACTAGGAGACGCAGAGTTTTATGAGAGTTACAAGATGAAAAGTCTTGTATGTTATTGAGATAATTAGTAAAATTTTCATGAAAGTAGCATTTGAGATGAGGCCTGGAAAACAATAACTTTTTCATAGTCTGGGATTATCAGAGAAGAGCATTCCAGGCAGTGGGTACAGTAACAGCAAAGGTACAGAAGTGGGAAAGCAGGAGAGATTTTTTAGGAAACTCAGTAACTATTTTGCCAAAGTGTAAACTGTATGTTTTGGGGAGGGGGTAGTAGGAAATACCACAACTGGACAGGTTGGTAGGAGTCAGATTGTGAGGAGCTTTTCAAATTCATGCCCTCACTCATTCAACATTCACTGAGCACCTGTGTCTGCCATTGTGCTAAACACAGCAGCAAAAAACAGATAAGAGACGTGAGTGCTATAACCACATCAACTGTCTCCACAGACATTCACAACTAGAGGCCTAAACATTCTCTTCATAAAACGAAGTCACATTATTTGTCTGTTCCCCAAATTTCATATTGAATTAGTCAAGCTTATTAACAGTGGTGACCTGAGTCCATGTGATCTCTGTCTCACAGGAGTTCAAAAGTAATTTTGAAGAAGAAACACGTTTGCAACCAATTATACTTTCCAGTTACACTCTAATTTCAAAGAACTAGGTCAAATTCCTTAGCAGGTTCGGAAGGATTTAAGCTGCTCCTCTCTGGGAATAGCGACCTCTGCAGCTTGTTCCATAAGACGCTGGTCCTGCTCGGTTTGTCCCAGGGGAGTGATATCATGATGAAAATCACATCCCAGTAGCTGATCCACCAGACTGGCCAAATTGGACTACATCAACTAGAAGCTACTGCTAAAGGATTCTAAGGACAAATTCTTGCAGCTGTTTTCAGCCTCGAACATGACTGGAATATCAATCTATAAGCTGGAGGTGGCACACGTTAAGGATTTGTTGAAACTTCAGGAACCCAGATTTTAAAGTGGCAAATTTGGGCACCCTGGCTATTAAAATAAAGAGGTTTATGCCTACGTTTAAACCTTTTAAAAAGAAATGTGAAATAACAAAACATTAAAAATAGAAAGTCATTGAAATGCAGAGCAATTATATAGATGGCAATTAAAATGAAAGAATTTATTAGTGAAAAGTCTATAATAAAAGATTATCATTCACTCAAGGTGTTATAAAAAGGCCTCCCAGGCTGAGTGTTAGTTGACTATAAGGTGGTGGTAGGGGCCTAAAAATCTTTCTCAGTTTGAAGTTCAAATCTGTGGAACTCCCTGTCCTCAGGGCTTTAACTCAGCCCTGACATTACTCACTTCAGGAATTGCTGCCAAACTTGTCTTTACATCCAAGCAGAAACAGCACTGCAAGTCTTTATAAAAACCATCTGGGCTTTGAATGGTCTCACAGATTAAAGTGAATTTACTTACTATTCTATTGATACTTACACTTACATGTTAGTCTTCTAATAAGATAGTATCTCAGAGAACCTAATCTCTGTCCTTTCACCCCCTCAACCTGAAATCCATATTGGGCCAGCCCAATCAGGAAAATGGCCTAGTTTTGATCTCCTACACAAATGTGAGAGTCATTTTTTAAACCATATTTCTGCTGGGTGAATCTCTCTATAGCTTAGAAAGGAAGACACAGCAGAAATAACATTTATTTAATTCAGTCAATCAGTATATATGTTTTAGTGCCTAATATATTCCTAGCACTGTGCTTGATGCTATTAGGAAAAGAAGTGTCAGACGCTAACAGTCAGAGATATAGGATCAACACAATTAAATAAAGAAGATATAAGAGAGTACATGATTAGCTGTTATCTCTCTCCTTTGTATGTAAATGTGCTAAAAAGGCATCCTGTGAAACTGCCTTGCTACCATGGTGACAGTTACTAAGAAATGCACAGATCCACATATGAACAGGTTACAGAGTTCTGTCTTGTTGTTACTGTTTTTAAATAAGCAGTTTCTCCAGTGAGATGAATGGTTCTTAATATCAGTCTCCATTTTCTCTATGAATTCTCTGTATTCAAACTCTTAAAGAGCATGTCAACACATCCATGCTGACCCTGCACAATTTGGGGGTTTTCCTGTTGCTTGGTGATCACGCTTTAATCTTTCATGTGTGGTGTGGAATGACCTCAAGTGTTCCAGGCTTCTAAGTTTACCTGACCCTTTAATACACAGGTAGGATTCCCCGAGGTTACCCTAAGGTTAAGAAGGAATTCTTGATCTTCTCTAAATTCCTGTTTTTTAGTGGTTGCTATCTCCTCTTTGTCCCATCTCATCCTAGTTGTGACCACTGTTCCCTCCTCATTTATTCCCCAAACAACATTACATACAAGTGGTTGTTTATAAAAGACTTCTACTGAAAGTCTGAGAATTACAAGAGGAAGTAGTACACTATACAGCACAGGACGGAAAATATAAGTACCCAAAAGTTCTATAGCAATTTTCAACACAGGGAATTTCTCACTATATTTTCTTCTCAGGCCCTGCCTGCTGCCATTTTGCTCAGACTTCCTTCTCCTTCATCTCTTTTCTGAGTTCTGCAGGTCCAAATCACTGTAATTTTACTACTCCAAGCCATGTAATTCTCATAGTCAAACTGTCCCCCATACAGACTAACTCACAATCCCCAAAGGCCCATCTTTTTTTTTTCCTCTCCTCAAACAGAATCTCCATTTACCCCAGAGGTGAATTTTGCTATTCCCCTAGAATGTAAAATAGCAGCTAAATATAACTATTTTTTAAAGTTACTTATTTTCTTTCCCTGTTTACACGCTTTTTGGCTTAACTCTCCCATTTAATGTGTATCCACAGTAACTTTTTTCTTGAGACTATCTGAACTACAGATGTAAAGTCAAAGTTTCAGAAACATTTTGCATTGTGCATATAGGTCATTCATATGTCTAGAGAGAATTTTAGTTCCTTTTTGTCTTTTTAAGCTTTATTTTCTAAAAAAAACTGATTTCTCAAAGATTGAGAAAAACTCTGGAATGACTTGTGATTTTTCTGATTGCCCTATAAGAGACAGGGAACAGAATAAAAACTGGTCCCCTGTAGAAAACTCCCCACTATATCTGGCATTATCCACAGGCCAGGACCCTTTTATATGCATACAACACAATTTTCATAAAAGAAACGTTTTCACATTCAGTCACAGTAGTAGATGCTTGGGCAGTGACCATAGCTCTGCTTTAAGGGTAAGAATCTTATCTCTGACTACAGAAATGTTTCCAAAAGTGCTGAGTACTGATTTCTTAGAGGCAGTCCTAAATTACATTTGAATGTCATAAAAGAAAGTAACATATGACAGTAAGTACAGCTTCTTGTGAAGACGGATATTTCCCCTTGGAAGGATCTCAATCCATACACCTATATGTACATCTCTTATGAGCCTGTTTTATACTATGCAGAGCACTGGACTAGGTACCTTGGAAGATGTGAAAAGACAATAAAACAAAACTGAAATCCATAGGAGCTTAGAATTCAGAGGGTGAGAAAGTTTTGCTATACAGAAATAATAATTACTGGATGAAAAACAGTAAAAAAAAAAACTATTAATACTAAAAACTATTATATATGCGGAATATAGAAAAATGGTACAAATCAACTGGTTTCTGCAAGGCAGAAATAGAGACACAGATGTATAGAACAAACACATGGTCACCAAGTGGGGAAAGCGGGGTGGGGGGGGGGTGAACTGGGTGATTGGGATTGCCATATATACATTACTAATAAGAAAAACAAACTTTTAAATAAAATCTATATATTCATTTTAGAACTAGAAGTATTTTAAAGATTATTCACTGACTTGCAGAGGAGAAAACTAGAGCCCAGAAGGGTTAGGAGTTTACCTAAGGTCACACAGTGAATCAGTGGCAGAGCCAGGAAGAGACCACAGATACCAAGAGCTTTGTCTATTTTACCACACTGTAACAACTATTAAGCATCAATTTTATGCAAGGAAATATACAGCTTGAGATTATAGATGTAAAATGCCTAGCACAATATGCAACCATCATCTGTCATTATTATCACAATCACTATCACAATTATAATGATTAAGAGTACAAATTTTGTGGGCAGAAGACCTAAATAAATATTTCTCCAAAGAAGACATACAGATGGCCAATAGGCATGTGAAAAGATGTTCAATATCGCTAATTATTAGAGAAATGCAAATCAAAACTAAAATGAGGTACCACCTCATACCAGTCAGAATTGCCATCATTAAAAAGTCTACAAATGGACTTCCTAGGTGGTGTAGTGGTTAAGAATCTGCCTGCCAATGCAATGGACACGGGTTCGAGCCCTGCCCCCGGAAGATTCCACATGCCACGGAGCAACTAAGCCAGTGTGCCACAACTATTGAGCCTGTGCTCTAGAGCTCATGAGCCACAACTATTGAGCCCATGTGCCATAACTACTGAAGCCTATGCGCCTAGAGCCCGTGCTCTGCAACAAGAGAAGCCACCACAATGAGGAGCCCATGCACCACAATGAAGAGCAGCCCCTGCTCTCTGCAACTAGAGAAAGCCTGTGTGCAGCAATGAAGACCCAACACAGGCAATAAAAAAATAAATCTAATAAATAAATAAATAAATTTATTTTTAAAAAAAAATCTACAAATAACAAATGCTAGAGAGGGTGTGGAGAAAAGGGAACCCTCTTACACTGTTGATGGGAATGTAAACTGATGCAGCCACTATGGAAAACAGTATGGAGATTCCTCAAAAAACTAAAAATAGAGTTGCCATAGGATTCTGCAATCCCATTCCTAGGCATATATCTGGAGAAAAGATATATACAAAAAGATACATGCACCCCAATGTTCACAGCAGCACTATTTACAATAGCCAATACATGGAAGCAACCTAAATGTCCATCAGCAGATGAATGGATAAAGAAGATGTGGTACATATATGCAGTGGAATACTACTCAGCCATAAAAAAGCCAAAATGAAATAATGCCATTTGCAGCAACATGGATGGACCTAGAGATTATCATACTAAGTGAAGTAAGTCAGGAAGAGAAAGACAAAAACCATATGATATCACTTATATGTGAAATCTAAAATATGACACAAATGAACTTATCTATGAAACAGAAACAGACTCACAGGCATAGAGAACATCTTTGTGGCTGCCAAAGGGGAGAGGGGTTAAGGAGGGATGGATTGGTAGTGTGGGGTTAGCAGATGCAAACTATTATGTATAGAATGGATAAACAACAAGGTCCTACTGTATAGCACAGGAAACTATATTCAATATCCTATGATAAACCATAATGGAAAATATAAAAAAGAATGTGTGTGTGTATAAATCACTTTGCTGTGCAGTAGAAATCAACACAACATTGTAAATCAAGTATACTTCAATAAAGTAAACTTTTTAAAAATACAAATTTTGGTATTGGAACTGGTGAGTTCCAGTTCTGCCACTTACTGTGTAACTGTAGATGAGTTATCTTCTCTAAACCCTAGTTTCTTCATCTATAAACTGGGAATAAAAATAATATATACCTAATAGGATAGCTGTGAGGATTATATATATTTCTCACTTGAGTATGTTCAAACATTAGCTGTTCCATTTATTAACTTATATAGGTATACAGAGAGACAAAGATACACAAGAGTATCTGTGGAACTTCTCTTTGCTCTGCCAAAAAGAAAGCCAGAAAGTTAACATTTTTTTTAGCTTTTACCATATACAGATATCAGCACACAAAAGTATGGAGCAAAGAAAACAGGAAAAGAAATGCTATTTGGGATGTTAAAATACAGGAAGTGCTTATTATTCCCAACAAATATACACCAAGTTTCTGCTTTCAAGGAGCCTGTAGTCTAGTGGAGGAAGAAACCAGGATGTTACAATATGGAGTGATATACACATCGCACAGCTAGAGCTAAGAGCTGTGGAAGCTCATAAAAGGTCATCCCATTCAGTAAGGGTGGAGGTAGAAAAGGGAGTGTCAGAGAAGGTTTCTCAAATAAAAGAAAAAGGAGCTGGCCAAAGATGAGAAGAGTTGGAGGGAGCCTAAAGCCACAATCCAGCTGTGGTGGGTACTCTGAACTGGGCCTCAGCGTCCACGTCAAACCTCTAGTGTGCCTTCTTAGGCTGCAGGTATTAAAGAAGGAAAAACCAGACCTCCACATTTCCCTGCAGTTAGGGTTCTGCTTCTGTCAATTAGAAGCACTTGGAAAGTGGATCGCAGGCTGGAGCCATTGCTTTATTTCTGATGGTAAACTCAGCTGTGAACATGTTGGGCTTTTCTGCAGCATTATTTCAGTGTCTAGGTACTACCACCATGGGCACTGAAAGATAGTCGCAGGAGCAGCAGCGGCTTCCTGATCCCTGGATAACAGCTGCAGTGGTATATCTTTGAACTCAACAGTACCGATGGAGGCCCCTGATTCCCTGTCTCTGATTATTGCAGAGGGAGCAGCTTCCCTGGTAGACCAGCCCAGCAGTTTTGTCCTAGTAATCATTCCTGGAGGCTCCACTTTATCCCTTCAGCCTTTCCAATAACTTTGTAAGCTCCTGATTCTCTGTATTAAATCCCTTGTAGCTTAAAATCATTCTTATTTCTTGCACCAACTACACCAACAGAATACAAAAATGCAAAATGTGCCATGAATATTATTTGCAGGGGTCAGCAATCTTTTCCTGTAATGGGCCAAGATAGTAAATATGTATTTTAAGCATCGTGGGACACTTTGATCCTGATCTCTTCTTCTTTCCCCTCCCTTCCTAAGTGTTAAGTACATTCACATTATTGTGCAATGACCTCTAGAAAATTTTCATTTTGCAAAACTGAAACTCTATACTCCTTAAATAACAATTCCCCATTCCCCTCTCCTGGCCACTGGCAACCACTATGCTACTTTCTGTCTCTATAACTTCGACTACTCTAGATAACTCACATAAGTGGAATCATACAAATTCCTAACTGACTTATTTTACTTAGCATAATGTTCTTGTAATTCATGCTACAGCATGTAACAGGATTCCCTTCCTCCCTTCTTTTCTAAGGCTGAAAATTCTTTCACTGTATGCATATACCACATTTTCTTTATCCATTCATCTGTTAATGGACACGGGTTGCTTCCACCTTTTGGCTATTGTGAATAATGCTGTTATGAACATGAGTGTGTAAATATCTCTTTGAGATGCTTTCAATTCTTTTGTATATATACCTAGAAGGGGGATTATTGGATCATATGGTAATTCTATTTTTAATTTTTTGAGGAACCACTACACTGTTTTCCATACGGGCTGCACCATTTTATGTTCTTACCAAGAGAGCACAAAGCTTCCAATTTCTCCACATTCTTACCAACACTTGTTATTTTCTGGCGTGTGTGTGTGTGTGTGTGTGCTGTTTTTTGGGGGGTTTTTTGTTTTTCGGGGTTTTTTTTTGACAGTAGCCATTCTAATGAGTGTGTGTGAGATCTCACTGTGGTTTTGATTTGCATTTCCCTAATCATTAGTGATGTTGAGCATCTTTTTATATGCTTTTTGGCCATTTGAATATGTCCTCTGCCCATTTTTAAATTGGATTCTATTTGTTGTTGTTGTTGTTGAGTTGTAAAAGTTCCTTATATATTCTGAATATTATCCCCTTATCAAATATATGATTTAGGTTGCTTTTTCACTCTGTTGCTTCTACTAATCCAGTTTTAGTCAGTGCTCATGAATGGAAGTCTAGCCTGGAGTAACTTGCTGACATTCTGGTCAGATCTGCAGTCATCTTCCATTCTAAAGATACCAGTGGGAATGAGCCAGAGCATCTTTATCTTGGACACTTCAGATTTTAGATACTCTGATTCCCTATGATATCGAAAAGTATCCCTATGCTTTTCTTTGAACCAGAACTAGCCAACCTGAGGTTTCTGGGGCTACTAAATTACAAACAGCCTCAAGACTGGGTAAGTGGGAGTCTTGGAAGTAGACTCACTACATTCAGATTCTGCACTGTCAAGTGGCTTCCACTAGAAAGCTGAAATCAAACACAATTTTCACATCTGTTTTGTAGTTTAGTGCTGCTCCTTTTACTTCAAACAGTAGTTCAGTTTATATTGATTCTCAATGTTTATCCCAAGGGGATAAAATATCCCAACTCTAGAGGCCTTAATAATTTCCAGTCCAGTATATAGAGTTAATGCATGACAGTCTAAAATACAACCCAGTTCACAAAATACTTGCTCCAAAAAAACCCTTGCTGATTCTATATTAGTGGGTATGAACACTACGGCATGCTGCATTTGCTAAAATATGCTATTTGAGGAGATAAGATTATGATTTATAAAAGGTCTATTTCCTTTTCTAACTATTGATACTATTGCCTTTTGGAAGAATTTAGAAAGCCTTATGTGCATTATTTTTCTGGTCCCCACAAGAAAAGGAAAATGGGACAGTTAAGGACAGAGTTGCATAAGGTCAAGAAGAAACATTGGAAATGAAGGATCCTAATTCTCTTCTTCCCTGACTTTTATGTTAACTTGTTGCTATTCAAGTGTTTACATGCACTGGAGAAACCTCCATACTGTTTTCCATAATGGCTGTACCAATTGACATTCCCACCAATAGTGTAGTACAAGGGTTCCTTTTTTTCCACACCCTCACCAACATTTGTTATTTGTGGTCTTTTTGATGATAGCCATTCTGGTAGGTGTGAGGTGCTGTCTCATTGTGGTTTTGATTTGCATTTCTCTGATGCTTAGTGATGTTGAGCATCTTTTCATGTGCCTCTTGGCCATCTGCATGTCTTCTTTGAATAAATGTCTTTTCAGGTCTTCTGCCCTTTTTTTTAAGCTCTTTATTGGAATTAATTGCTTTACACTGTTGTGCCGGTTTGTGCTGTACAACAAAGTGAATCAGCTGTATTTATACATATATCCCCATATCCCCTCCCTCCTGAAACTCCTTCCCACCCTCCCTATCCCACCCCTCTAAGTCATCACCCATTATTGAGTTGATCTCCCTGTGTTATGCAGCAGCTTCCCACTAGCTAACTATTTTACATTTGGTAGTGTATATATGTCAATGCTACTCTCTCACTTCTTCCCAGCTTCCCCTTCACCTGGGAGTGCAGAGTCTTGACCACTGTACCACTAGAGAAGTCCCCTAGATAGATTTTTCTTTAATAAATTTATTTATTTATTGGTTGCATTGGGTCTTCACTGCTGCACATGGGCTTTCTCTAGTTGCGGCAAGCGGGGGCTACTCTTCATTGTGGTGTGCAGGCTCCTCACTGCGGTGGCTTCTCTTGTTGCACAGCACAGGCTCTAGGCACGTGGGCTTCAGTAGTTGCAGCACACAGGCTCAATAGTTGTAGCACATGGGCTTAGTTGCTCCATGGCATGTGGGATCTTCCCAGACCAGGGCTCGAATCCATGTCCCCTGCATTGGCAGGCGGATTCTTAACCACTACGCCACCTAGGAAGTCCCCTCAGATAGATTTTTTAAAGTTAAGTAGAAAAATGCAAAAAGAAAAAAACCAGAACTTATACTCTGAAAATGTTTACTTAGGTTGGGTTTTCCAAGAAACAGACATTGAAGCAGAGATTTACATGCAGGTAGTTTACAGGAGAAGAACCTGTGGTGGAGGCAGGACTGGGTAGAGGAAGAAGGTGAACTGCAGGGCAGACGCCACAGAGGCTTTAATTAGTTCTGTGGTAAGTTCTGAAGCTGGATGTCCCAGACTGTCCCAACTGAGGGACAGTGCCTTTGTACCTCCACAAGTGACCAGTCATGGGATTTAAGCTATCCCCAGGGAGGAGAAGTAACCTAGCACGAGGCAGTTTCCTTCACAGAAGGCAATTTTGGAGAAGAATTCAACAGTGAGTCATCAGCAGTCAACATTCCTGGCAGCTGTGTCTTGAGATCTGGGCAGCACATTGCAATGTCCACCAGAAATATCAACAGTGATTATCTCTGGGTTTGGGGATTAAGGTTGGTTTTCTCTCTTTTTAAGAATATTTTCCAAACTTTCTATAACAAATATAGCATTGTTTTAAGAATTAAATGAGTTAATTCACAGAAGACACTTAGCACAGTTTCTGGAACTTATTAAGTACTCAATAAATTTAGCTATAATTATTTTGTATTTATATATATATATACACATATATACATGTAACATTTTAATGAGAAAATATAAATATGGATACTGTCAAGAAGAAAGTATGAAATAGGATTAAAATAATAACAGAACTTGCTATTCCTTTTGGCTTATTTTTTTAATTGTGTCTTAATCTGTGTTTTAATCTGTGAAATTCTTTCTTATGACATTGTCTCTTTCCAGCATGTCCAACAGAATTTTGTGTGATGACAGAAATTTCAGGGACTTCCCTGGGGGTCCAGTGGTTAAGACTCTGTGCACCAAATGCAGGGAGGGGGGCATGGTTTCAATCCCTGGTAGGGGAACTAAGATCCTACATGGCACATGGCACAGACAAAAAAAGAAAATTTCAGTGTCTGTACTGTCCAATATAGTAGGCACTAGCCACAGGTGGCTGCTAAGCATTTGAAATGTAGCTAGACCAAATGAAGAACCAAATTTTAAATTTTATTTAGTTTCAATTCATTTAAATGTAAATAGCCACATATTGCTAGTGGCTACCATATCAAAAATGCAGTTCTATACCAATACTAGGGAACAGTTACTCAGAGAACAGATCTAAAATATTCTTTCTCTCTTGAAGTTTGGATTCGTTCCTCAATTCACTACCCTGTATAATCTCCTACTTGTGATCTCAAAATCACATTATATTTACATGCGTAGAAAAACAAAATGGGAAGAGTTAATTAAGTGCAAAAAAAGGGGCTGTTGTTATTGGTCAGACTTTTTTATATACAACAGGGAAAGTAATTTAGTTGAAAGGTGCTAAAGAGCTACATATTGCTAACTATATGGTATTTTTTAGTAACTAACCCAAAGAGAAAATGAAAGAGTTGTTCCACATCAAATATCTGGTTCCCTTTGGTAAGCTAAAAAAAGACTTCTCACCGAAATCATACCTTTCAACCATACTGTCAATATAAAAAGGGAGATAACTGCAGAAACAATTTGAAAATGCCTGAATAACAATGTGGAAGTCTCTTACCTCTCAGGTGGGAGGCATATGTATATGGTGGGAGACAGGCATATGTGTATGGGGACAACTCCCTATAGCAGCCATGTTTGTGGAGAAAAGAGAGACAGATCTTGTTTTGCATCTGGGGTAGGAACTAACCAGCATAATCATTAAATTGTAAAATTATTTTTGGCATAATTTACCTTATGTGAATTTCAACCACACATAAAATTTAGTCAATCGTTTATCAGATGAATAAAAAAAAAATGGATCCTTGAATAAATGAATGAATAAATGCCTTGTCTGTTTTTAATACCATTTTGCCCTCCAAATGGGTTGTTATCACTAAAATGGTTTTGTCACTGGCACTGTCACTAGGGATATTTTCAAAGCCTCTGTAAAGAGCAGTATCAAATCGATGGTCTTGAGCAGAGCTGTTTTTCTAGACTTAACAGGAGAGATTACGGCTGAAGTTAAGAAATAACCTCTTGAGCAATATTACTAAAGGAGCAATTAAGAGCTTCCATCCTTATATATGTTTAAGAAGACATGGTTCTCCATGCGGGAAATGTCATCATCATCTGTGGTAGTTAGCTTCCAGGATAGCCTCTACTGAACCTTACTTCCTAGCATTCATGCCCTTCCCTAGTCTGTCCCAATTCAATCAAGGATGGCCCTGAATATGGCCGAGGTGACGTGTGACTCCCAAGGCTATGTCATAAAAAGCATTGTAGCTTCTGTTTTGGTCTATCAGATTAATCACATGCTCCAGGATAAGTCAGTAACCATGCGATGAGGAAGACACTCAAGCCATCCCATGGAGACACTCATGTGGCCAACAGCTTGTGCCCAACCCACTGGACATGTGAGAGAGCCACCTTGAAAGCAGACACTCTCCAGCTTCAAACAAGTCTTCAGATGATCACAGTGCTAGCCAACATCTGACTACAACCTTATGAAACACTGAAACAGAAGTGACCATTTGAGCCACTCTTGAATTCGTGACTTACATAAATTGTGAGAGGGAATACATGACTTTTATTGGCTTCAGTCACTAAGTTTTGGGGTTATTTGATATGCAGCAGTAGATGGCCAACATATCATCAATGGCAAACATTTATTGCTACCGTCCAAAGTGTCCTGCTAATGGGCTGAACCACATGACCATTTAAGGTAACTTCGATCTCTATAACATCAACGTTTTAATAGCTTATTGTGTCATTCACTCAGTATCTTTTTCCTATAAAATTCCTAAGGGACAAGGAGAATCAGGCAATCAAATATTTAACAAACATCCATTAAGTCTGTGGAGTTAAAGAAACCTCAGCTAAAACTGCGGTCAGGATACGCCTGCAGGGAGAGCTCCCACCGCCGTGCATAATCAATTACTCCAAACTGTAAGAGACAAACCCCAACATCTCTCTCACAGGAAGGTATTGCCTACTTTACTGTCCAGCAGGATGAAGAAAGCCATCCTTTCGGGCCAACCACAGCCCAGCCAATCAGAGACTGTAGCACCCCAACCAATGAGAAGCCTCCATACTTTGGACTCCCAGCTTCCTCCAGTGTACTTAGTTATGACCGCCCCTACCGAGGCCCCCCTTCCCTATAAAAGCAAGCTCCGCTCCCATGTTCTCTGGATCTGCCTGTGGTCTACCATAGTTTCCCTAACCTGAATTGTAATTCCTCGGGTGATTCCCAAATAAACTTGCTTTTGCTGGTAAAATAACTGGCTATTATTAAAGATGATAAATTCAAGATATTACTGTAGGTGCCCTGCTGATGAAAAGGCATGATGATGCTAATGATAAAAATAATAATAGTAACAATAAGTATTACTAATATTTATTAAGCATCTACTTTAGACACTGTGCATATACTCTCCTTTAACCTTAATATATATTGCCAAATGTCTTCCAGGAAGTTCATACCAAGTTACACTCCCATCTACAGTATATAAGAACAGAGTCACTGCATGTTTACCAGCACTTAAAAAAAATTTTTTTAAAAACTGATAGGTGAAAAATAGTTTAATCTGCATTTCTATGATTACTAGATCTTGACATGTTAAGCGTATCAAACCCTTGTCTGACATACATTACAAATATTTTCCCCCCAGGTTGGCATTGTGGTTTTTTGAAGATTTTACAGTCAAACCAATCTCTTCCTTTGTAATTCTGTCCAATTCTTTAGTAATTAGGTTGTTCTCTACTTTTAAATCAAATTTTCACTTGTATTTTTTTCTAGTTTAAGGGATTTTTTTGTTTTTGCTTTTTTCTTTGAGCTTACATTGTAATTTACTTTGTTAGACTTTTTTTTCTTCTTTATTCTTTCTCTCTTTTTTAAAATGGAATACAGCTGCTTTACACTGCTGTGTCAGTTTTATGGTTTTATTTTTTACACACGTAATTATTTTTGTTGCAGGATACAGAGCTAAAGTCTTTTTTTCCCCCATAATCATGTCTCCTTCACTATAAATTGAATGTTTTCCTTTCCCTACTGGTTTATGAAGCCACCTTCACTATCTAAGGGATTCTCCTATTACTTGAGTATGTGTACGAGCTTTATCATCCTCTTTCACTCTGTCAGTTTTGTTGCTAGTACTACACTCTATTTGATTAAGAACCATCACATTCTCTTCCAGGAAGCCTTCTTGATTCTTCCAAAAAGATACCATGGCTGCCTCCCTTTTCACCTTTATAACATATAAAATACTGCCTTGTATCGCGGTTAACTAAGTTCATCTTACCTAATTATATTCTTGAGAACAGCAACAGGTATACTATATATTCACTAAAATCAAATTATGGGATTTGTATTCAAAGGTAACAATAGCAGAACAGATCTGGCTTGACAAAAAAAATGAAAATAGGCAATTCCCTCATGTGTCCAACAAAAATCACTGTGCCGTCCATGATGAAAAACGATAAAGGTGAATGAACCCTAGATTCTGCTTTAGGGAGTTCACCACTTAGTAGGGGAAAGACACACGTAAATATACGTGATCAAATACAGGACGACTAAATAGTATAAAGTAACAAGGGAAGAGAAAGGTAAGAACTAAGCGAGAAGTGGGTAGTGTTTCAAGCAGTGGACATACGTATGAGCTGGGTTTATGGTGTTTCTTAAAAGTCCGAGGATTTGTAATTAATCTGAATGACAAAGTGCATCAAGATCCTTTAACAAAAATTACATTATTAAAGGAAGCCTAATATAGTGTGGGTAGTACGGCCACACCAAAATGCAGCTCTGCTCGGAAGCCCCTTCGTTCGCACGACCTCGCGATGCCCAGCACGTGACCGAGGCGTGACTCAACCCACTACGGGTGAAACCAAACACGGGGATGAGAGTGAACCTTTACCACATGCGGCTCCTAATCTATAAACCACTTACTGGCGTTGGTTTAAAAGTAATCAGGATTACAGGCTCCTTGCCGTGAGAGCCAGCACGGGCCTAGGCCAGAGGCTCACCTTCCCGCCGCGCGCCCGAGGGCCTCGCCGAGCTCGCGCCAGATGTTAGGACAAGAGCTACTGACGTCACGTAAACGTGACGTCACGAGCACTGACGCAGCCTCAGGGGGAGGGGCTTCTCAGCTCACCTCAGAACGGCGGCAGCTCCCTGGAGTAGCGAGAGCCTAGGGCTCCTCCCTGAGGGTCCGGATAGTCAGAGCTGCGGGAACCCAAGCGCCGGAGTAGCTCAGGAGCTGAGGGGCGGTCACCCCTTTCCCGCCTCGACCCTTATCCGCATTCTCTCTAAAGCCCAGGCGCGGTCCAGGCGGCAGCGCGCTCACGAGCCCGCCGTTTGCGGTGGTCACGCGCACGCACGCTCGTGCGCGCGTTCCCTGAGAACCCGGAAGTGCGAGGCAGAGGCGAGCCACGTGGGTGGAGCTGGAGCGCGGCTCGCATGGGGGAGTCTATCCCGCTGGCCTCCCCGGTCCCGGTGGAACAGGCGGTGCTGGAGACGTTCTTCTCTCACCTGGGTATCTTCTCTTACGACAAGGCCAAGGACAATGTGGAGAAGGAACGAGAGGCCAACAAGAGCGCGGGGGGCAGCTGGCTGTCGCTGCTGGCGGCCTTGGCCCACCTGGCCGCGGCCGAGAAGGTCTATCACAGCCTCACCTACCTGGGGCAGAAACTAGGTACCTCCGCCCCGTCCCCCGTGCCCCTTAAGGAGGAAGGAAAGGGAGTATATTCCCCGATCGGCAGTGGCTTGGGTTCCCTGTCTCTGTCACTCTTAGCCGCAGGCTCAACTCCGCACTCCCAGGTCTCCTCCCACAGATCCCTTCCTTCCCTCGGCTTCCACAAACCCCGCCCACCGGCCTCCGCGGCAGATAGATTGGCTGACGGGGTGGATGTTCTTTGCAGGGATGTGCTCCAAACCGTTGGCCGTATCCATTTTGCTCATGCATGGCTTGGTGCCATAAATGAGAAGTTAAACATACTCTGTGTCCTCGCTCTCTAACCAGTGACACTGCGGCGAGAGGAGCAAAACCTGGCAATACAACCTAGTTAGAGTTAATGAACACTCTTGTCTGGCCTCGTAAGGCTAAGGCCCCTGAGAGTTACAGATGGAGTCCTAACCCCTCTTCGTAGACCCTCAATAAATGTTTAATGAATGAAGAAAAAAATGAATACTGGACAGGAAAGGCAAGAAATATGTCTAACACTAACAAGAGGGGCCTTACAGGAAAAATGGTAAACACTCTTATCATCCCACGATAAATCTTGGCCCTGAAAGTAAGATGGATGCAGGAGCTGATTCAGCTGATTTTCACTAGTAGAAACAATTAGTATGAATAGATCACAAAGAAATATATGTGAAAGCCAAGGGCTATACATACGAAGTACTACTGCTTATAATTACCAATATTATGAATCCCAGAGCTTTTAGAATTGTTTTAGTACTTCGGCCTATTTTAGACCTTTTCATATCAGAGGCACAGGGTCTGGTATGAAGGACACATATATACAATATAAAATAGAACTGTACAGTTGGGTGCAGATTCCAGTTTGAGATTTTCCCCCCAGTTTCCTTATATTGCCTGAAGGTGACCATGTACATCTTGCTTTCAGTAAACACTCAAGGGGCAGGGCTTTCTGAGATCCTAACTTTGCTTTAGCTTTTCAAACAGTAACTAATTTTAGTGTGTTGACTTATTGGCAAAAACTAGTCAGGTAGTTTCATCTTGTATATTTTTTCCTCCCTTTCTTTCAGTGGCACTTCTCATAAATTTGCAGTTGCTCTTGCAGTGTTATAATTCCCCTTTCTACAGATTGGCAAATTTTGTGCATGCATTTTTGTGGGTAGGTGACAGAGCCTGTACCAGAATATCTACCTTTGAACTGTCAGATTGTGTTTGTATCCATATGATCTATAAAAATTGTAGATGCATTATAATTTACATGTTATATAATTTACATATTATTGTGTATATATGAAAATGGGGAGTATTCTGGCTGTAAAATTGAAGGTGGATAATTTTCTGGCAGTTTTAGTATTTTTAGATTCCCCCGCCTAACGAAGAATGGTGGTTGATCCCAGTGCCATGTTTCTTAGGTGTTTTCTTTCAGCTCACGTATGAGAATTTGATAACTCGTGGTCTCATTCCCCAGAAAAATATACGCATAATACAATTTTGTATATAATCTGGAAGGGTTCAATTGGATTTCCTAAGGCCTAGGTATAGACCACAGTTAAGAAATCTATTGTAGTTTAAGTTGCATGTGCCTGGTTTTAGGTGCCTGGCTGCGCATAAGAACACGCACAAAGCCATCACTGTCTCTGACTTGGATTCTGTGAAGTGGCTCCTATTATGTAAGGAGATTAGTTCTGCAGGGACCCCAGCTTTCATGGGTGAGCCTGAGGGTTATGCTTTGAAACTGACCCACAGAGCTATTTACATTGTGAAACATGCTCAGGCTGTTCAGGCTCCCAGCTGATCTGTCACTTCCACGTAAATGTTCTGAAAATGGCATGTTTAATGCCTCATAACTTACTCGCAGGTACAGTAAATGTAGGTTCCAGATGTAAATTTTTAACTTTGCAAATATCTTAGTTTTTTTGGTACTGGAATGTTCGTGATTTCAACTTGCTTATAATATGACTTCATGATTATTGAGTTGACTCTCCATTTTCTTAAAAACTTGGGAAAATTTTTGTGTTGCCACTTAAAACATGTCCCATGTTCTTCAACTACTTTGCTATTTAGAACATTTATATGGATTTCTTTAAAAAGCAAAACAAAAAGGTCATGTTTATTTTTTAAACATGTAGAAAGCATGGCTTTAAAAAGTGAGTCTGTGGGCCTCACTTTTGTGACTGGTGTTTATTAAGACCCTAGCAGTGAATCCTGATTATAGATGCAAGCGTGGGACTTTAGACAATGGGCTGGCCTGACCTGTCAACAGAAGCTGAGCCTTATGTTCCTGGCTTGGCTCAGCTAAGAAACTTTGGGGGGAACCCTTATCTTGGAGCCTTCTCTTTACCTTGAGGGGAGAGTATACCTATTTGGGGAAAGACTGATGATGAAAATATGCTGACTCAATACCTGCGGAGGACTTTAGAAGGTCATACTTCTCTCCTTTTGGTTTCATTGCTGGAGAGTTTCCTCAACATCTGGTTGCTGGAAGTTACCAAGGTAGAAAATGACTTAACTTGAGAACTGTTGTTTAAAAATCATCATTAACAAGAAGGCATGGAATAAAATATTCAATTAGAAGTTTTGCATGCTCCTTTAATATACTTGTTACTTGAAATTTCATGATGTGAGATAGACTGTTGAAATCTTGAAAAGTAATGAGTATTCATAAAAAGAGACTTATGGAAATAATTGAAAATAATCATATTTTGTAAACTCAAAAAACTGAGATGTCTAGTGTCTCTGATTCCTTATATCCCAGCATGAAGGAAGGCCACTGCGCACTCCCCATTGGATATTCCTAACCGGGATAGTCACCAAATAGGCTTGTGCTCCTGAGAGCTTTGAAAAGAGAGACCTGTTTAAAAGAAATGCGTTGGTGGTCTCTCCCTTCCTTCAAGTGTCAGGTAACTTGGTTTCACATTCCATGGATGTTTACTGATAAGCTTTAAAAGGTATTCTTTATATTTATGTGGTGTTTTCACCCCCATCCAGATAAGGGTAATCTGATGAAGGAAGGTATCCCTTTTTCACCCAGAGTTAAAATTTTCACTAAGTTCACCCTGGTTAACAGCGGAAGTGAGTACACAATTAAGGTCACCTAGCTATCTACTGAATAACTAGCTATTCTTTTTAGAGTACTTGAAGCTCCCAACTTACCACAGAGTTGCAGAAGCCCAATTCTGTAGTATTGAGAGCTTCTTATATCAGCTAAAAATGGAAGAGAATGGGATTAGCATTATTATGTGCTTTGCTCCAGGCGTGTTACATACCAAGTGTTATTTCATTGTGTCTTTTTAGTTTCATGTTAAAACAACTAAGGCTCAAATCTTGTGCACATTACACATACACAGCTTGTAAGTTTGGAAGCTGGGATTTGGAACCAGGTTTTTCAGACCTCCAGAGCCTTTAGGTTTTACTTGGTATTCTTGTTACCTTCCTAACCTAAGAGATTTTGTCCTAGACCTGGGTACAGAGGTCCATTTATTTCATACCATCACTTTACAGAATCTGCAAAGCTAGACTTAATATGGGTGGAGAAGGAAGGCAAACCCTCCAGGATACAGTCCTGTATAGGATGTTGGTGTCAGGATCAGTCCACCTGTACCATATGGTTTTTGCTACTATTAGTAGGAAAAATGGTGGGAATGCTGGTCAGTCTGTTTGGGCAGTATATTGGAGAAAACAGTGTTTAAGTATCAGTAGTTTGCCTGTGGAATCAGCAGTAAGTAGGGTGACCAACACTATAGGTTTGCCCAGAGCTGAGGGGGTTTTCAAGACATGGGACTAAGGGTTTCCTGAGAAGCTAGACTTTCACCACTAAAACCTGGAAAGTCATGGATAAACTGGGGCAAGGTGGTTGCCATAGTAGTAAGTCTGTATGTCATTTCTTGACATACAGACTGGGCAGTGAATTGTGAAATGTTTCATTCCTTAAGAGGACATTTTACAAATGCCTTGATAAGTAATTTTCACTCCCAATTGGTATGTTTAGAATAGTAACTCATTGATTAAAGCATGCAGTGAATATCAACAGAAAATTTAAACTGTCACTCATCTCTGAGATTTTTATATATTCCTAAGAATTACTGTTTTAAACCTGCCCTGTTTCTTTTTGTTCTCCTAGTGTCTTGCCTCTGACCCTTTGGTGCGGTACACAGTTGCTCAGGAAAACATCTATGAAACTGGCCCCATAATTATTGGAAATATAGTTGATCACGTTATGAATACAGAAGGAAAGAAATGATGTCTATGCCATTTGAACCTTTTTGACTGATGGAAAGCATGTATTTGGCCTTACTTTTTTGCTGATTTCCTTTGGAACCCCTGAGTTAACAGCAGCAGTTATTTATAATTACTTCCTACTCTTAGTAATTTACAATGTGGTGCTTATTATGATATAACCTATGGTGGCAACCTCGTTAAGAGCAACTAACGTTTCTTTTTTTCCCTCGGGATCCCAGTAGTCTGTGTTTTCCATTTTCTGGTACAGCTGAAAAGGAAAATGCAACTCCCAAGCAGAAATAAAAGCTTCTGATTTACCAGGAATAAGAACAGTGTTTCATAATTGGGTGTTCTCTTTTGGAAGGACGGCTTTTTAGATCCAGGTTGATGTCACTTGCTAGGTTAATTAACCTCTGAATTAGATCTGAATCCTCATGAAGTGGGCTGGGGGAGAATTGGCGCACGGGTAAGGAAATTATACACAGGTCCACTGCTACACTAATGAGCTGTACCAGGCATTCACTAAACTTACTCTACAGTGAAGTTATGAATCACAAAATATTTAAATCCAAATCATAAAAGTCAGAGAATATGGTAGATGAAAACTCATTGAGCTCAGCAGTTAAGATTCTTTCGTTTTGGATGCTGGAAGGGGTTTTGTACTCTTCCTTACCTGTCATGTGCTTATGTCATTTGCCTACCAGGGGGCCAGTCTTTCTTCAGCAGGAAGGATTCCATCCGCACCATCTATACTTCCCTGCATAATGAGTTGAAGAAGGTGGTGACTGGCCGTGGTGCCCTTGGGGGGACTGTGCCTCACGTGGAAGAGCTCCTTTCCCACCTGTCAGAGCAGCTCTGCTTCTTCGTTCAGGCTCGGATGGAGATCGCAGACTTCTATGAGAAGATGTATACCCTCAGCACACAGAAGTTCATCAATGCTGAAGAGCTTGTTGGTCTTTTGGACACCATCCTCAAGAAATACAGCTCCAGGTCAGTGTAGGTGAGCAGGGAAGGGAGGGACAGAACCTGGCAGCCTCACAATCCCACACAGTCTCAGTTTTCCCCACACCCCTGTGAGAATCTGCGATGGAATAACTGTGAAGGAGAAACAGCTCTATTACACTTCATACACATTAATGAACAGGTATACATCAGAATCTTCTTTGGGCTTAGTTAACACCATTCTGGATGGGTACTTCTCTGAGCAGTAGCAAAAGGTTGAGAATGAAGTAATCCTTAAAAGTAATCCTTAAATCCTTATAACTGTTTTTTTTTTTTAAACTTATGAAAGAATTCACACAAGAGAATCGTATATCAAATAATGTGACTTTTTAACAAACCACTATTCAAATAAATGTCCCTTTCAAAGTCATCACCTTAGTGAGTTATCCACTTGATTCCTCTCATGGAGCCATTACTTAACATGTGTTGGAAACTCCTTTCTAATTGTTTTCAGCACCTGTCGCAGAGTTTTGATTTTTGTCTTAAACTTCCTTGGTGGAGGCAGGCATCTGTGCTTAAGAGGAGGGCATTTTTTTTGATAGTCAAAAAGGTATTTGTAATCAGTTTAATTTTTTTTTAAAAAGATGTTAATCAACTGGAAAACTTTTTTTTGAAGGAAATTGCTTCTTATGAACTGAGACTGGTTGTAATATATTGTTCACAGCCTGACCCAAAAAGCAGTTCCAAAAGAATCTGAGTAGGGTTGTGGATGTCGTTGACTGTGAATGACTCAGTTTTATTTTTGCATCCTTGGAGCCTGGCTTAGCACCTTGCATGTAGTAGGTGCTCAGTAATTTTATGATGACCTAAATGGAAAGTGATGACTTTGAAGGATACCACTTTTTTGGATATATGAGTTCAGATGTGTTTGCTTAAAAAAGAAAGGCAGATATGTTTATATTCTCAAATGAAGGCTAATGCTCATCTGATTAATGGACTGGGGAAAGTGGGCAAAGTGAGTTTAAAAGAGACTTCATGGTGGAGGTAGAATCTGAGAAGACTTTTAAGGGCAGGTATGATTTTTTTTTAATACATCTTTATTGGAGTATAATTGTTTTACAATGTTGTGTTAGTTTCTGCTGTACAACACAGTGGGTCAACTATATGTATACATATATCCCCATATCCCCTCCCCCTTGAGCCTCCCTCCTACCCTCCCCATCCCGCCCCTCTAGGTCATCACAAAGCACCAAACTGATCTCTCTATGCTCTGCAGCAGCTTCCCACTAGCTATCTATTTTACAATTGGTAGTATGTGTATGTCAGTGATACTCTCTCACTATGTCCCAGCCTCCCCTTCCTCACTGTGTCCTCCAATCTGTTCTCTACTTCTGTGTCTTTATTCCTGCCCTGAGGGCAGGTAAGATTTTGAAAGCAAAGGTAGATAGAAAGCAAAGTTTCCTCTGTATCCGTGGTTCCTTCATATCTGTGACTCCACATCCAAGGATTCAAAGTATTTACTGTTGAAAAAAATCTGCATATAAGTGGACCTGTGCAGTTCAAACCCATGTATGTCATTGAAGGGTCAGCTGTATTCTAAATTTTTTTTTATAAATTTATTTATTTTATTTATTTATTGGCTGCGTTGGGTTTTTGTTGCTGCACACGGGCTTTCTCTAGTTGCAGTGAGCAAGGGCTACTCTTCATTGTGGTGCATGGGCTCCTCATTGTAGTGGCTTCTGTTGTTGTGGAACATGGACTCTAGGCACATGGGCTTCAAGAGTTGTGGCACATGGGCTCAATAGTTGTGGCTCACAGACTCTAGAGCACAGGCTCAATAGTTGTGGCGCATGGGCTTAGTTGCTCCGTGGCATGTGGAATCTTCCCAGAGTGGGGCTCAAACCCGTGTCCCCTGCATTGGCAGGCAGAATCTTAACCACTGGGCCACCTAGGAAGTCCTAAATTTTTTTAAATTTATTTTTAGTGGGCAGTATAGTAACATGGCTCAAAATTTATTAAAGTTCAAAACAATACAATAGTGAAAAGTCTAGCTCATACCCCTGTTCTTTAGCCACTTAATTTCCTTCCTAAGAGTCAATAAATGTTAACAGGTTCTTTCTGTCATTCTCAGGAGATAGTCTGTGAGTATAGATACATATGTTTTCTTTTTTAAAACAAATTTTACATGTTTACAAAATTTTTTTTTTCAAAGTGCATCAGCTGTGTTTATACATATATCCCCATATCACCTCTCTCCCGTGACTCCCTCCCACCCTCCCTATCCTGGCCCTCTAAATATTCACCCATCATCGAGTTGATCTCCCTGCGTTATGCAGCAGCTTCCCACTAGCTATCTGTTTTACATTTGGTAGTGTATATATGTCAGTGCTACTCTCTGACTTCATCCCAGCTTCCTCTTCACCCCCCCACCCCAACCCCATGTCCTCAAGTCCATTCTCTACATCTGCATCTTTATTCTTGCCCTGTCACTGGGTTCTTCAGTACCATTTTTTTAGATTCCATATATATGAATTAGCATACAGTATTTGTTTTTCTCTTTCTGGCTTACTTTGCTCTGTATGACAGACTCTAGGTCCATCCACCTCACTACAAATAACTCCATTTCATTCCTTTTTATGGCTGAGTAATATTCCATTGTATATATGTGCCACATCTTCTTTATCCATTCATCTGTTGATGGGCATTTAGGTTGCTTCCATATCCTGGCTATTGTAAATAGTGCTGAAATGCACATTGTGGTACGTTTCTTTTTGGATTATGGTTTTCTCAGGGTATATGCCCAGTAGCAGGATTGCTGGGTCATATGTTTACAAATTTTTTTTATATTTGGAAATAGTCTTTTGTTTCTCCCTCAAATCTGGTTAGTATATGTTTTCTTTTAATAAAATAATTTTTTTTTAAACCAAAAACTACACTACAATTGGAGATGTGATTTTCAAGGGTAAGAGATCTTATGCAGTGATTCCCAGATACTAATGTGAAAGTGCTTTGCTGAACCATTTTGGGAGCTTAAGAAAAATACCCATACCTGAGTCCTTCTTCTTTCCTAAGAGAGTAAGATTCAGCGATTCTGGGTTGGGTTCCTAGAAACTTGTCTGTTTTAAAAGTTCCCTGTGATACTGATACATAAGTCTACAAGAAAAATTGGATAAATAAGAGAAAAGTGCCAACGCTAGGATATACTGGGTATTGAACCTTACCAGTGTATGTGCAAGTGCCTGTGTGTGTGTTGTGTCATGGTAATGAATGGTTATTACTATTAACTGTTTTTATTTTTATTTTATTAGATTTGTGATCTATCAGCTTTGAACCTTCTTTGAAACATTCTACTTCTCAGAGCCCCGGGAATTTCTTCCATTGCAGTAGCAAAAGCCCAGATTTCAGTCTTGAAGATCTTAGGGCAGTACTTGGCTGTACGCCTCATCCTGCTGAGTGGATACTGATGGAGCTGGCTGTAAGATCACATATGGTCCATAGATGTTTTCAGCTATAGTCTCCATCCTCCACCAGTGCTGCCTTTGTCTACTTAATAGGGAATTATCACAGACACATCCTAGCCTAAAAATTATCTGCATTAGAGGCTTTGGGTTAATTTGAACAACATAAATTCTTTAGTTTAGAATTTCTGAAAAGTTGAAATTTTGTATAATCATTTTCTTTGGGAAGTGGAATTATTTTAGATATAAATTAATGTGATTTGCCCTTTGCTTTCAGAGATGAAGGGGAAGCATGTTTTGCTTTTTTTCCTCTGGAAGCCAGTTGTACTCTGAGTAGAATAGTGTTAAAGGTTTCCTCTTGTGGCAAACTTATTACATTATTAAGCAAATGTAATTTCTTGTTTAAGAATCACAGTCATTTGTGATGCTGCGTTTCAAATTGAATAATTAATATTAATCATTTGAGTATTCATTGTGTGCCCTTTTGAAGAAAAAATATGGATTTAACTCATACAGGGTCAGGATTTCTACTATTCCTTGAATACTTTTGAGGAGAAATAGGACTTGGGTTATTTTGCCGAGGAAGTATCAGTGGAACATTTTTTGATTCTGTAGAATTTGTTTTGAATTTATTTACCTAACTGATTTGTACAGTGGGCATAAAAGAAAATTCTGGCTAATCTTTCTGTTTCATGGTTAAAACAAAACTGGAAGGTAGATTATAAATGCAAATTAATATATAATCTCCAAAATCAAGAACTTTTAATTGAAGTATAGTTGCTCTACAGTACTATATAAGTTACAGGTATACTATACAGTGATTTACAATTTTTAAAGGTTATACTCCATTATAGTTATTATAAGATATTGGCTGTATTCCTTGTGTTGTACAAAATATCCTTGTAGCTTATTTTATACATAATAGTTTGTACCTCTTAATCTCCTCCCCTATATTGCCTCTCCCTCCTTCTATCTCTCTACCGGAAACCACTAGTTTTACAACATAATTTTTAAGAAATAATTCTTTTAAAAAAGTCAGCAATTATTCATTCTATACAGCTTTTTAAAATCTGTCTGGTATGGCAGTATTCTATTAAATGATTTTTATTCTTTAATCATAATTTGATAGCTAGGATTTAAAGAATGTTTTTTAAAAATTGAGTTGCATAAATTTCTGTTTGCATTTTAGGAAGCACTTTTTTTTTAATCTGAATGCTTCAAATGACAGAATTCTCACCAAAGGCAGAACTGTGATTTATTAGGCTTTATGACCTTTTTCCTTCAAAAAAAGATTCACGATGATAAGACTGATAATGAAACAGTTGTGTGTGTGTAGTTCAAGGTTACTGCCCAATGAAAATTTCATAAGCAAAACCAACGATACTACAGTTTTGGTGGGACACATTCTGAGTCAGTATTTGGCACACCTAGATCTTAATAGTGAAGACTCAAGGCTTTCTGTGATCTTACCCCAGTCCAACTTTTCAAATTATCTAAGGTCCATCAAATGCCTTAAATTGCACTTACACTCTAAGTAAAAAGGCTGCAGCTTCAAAGAGAAAACTTTGAGGATTTTTAAGCAGAAGCCAGAAAAATAATCCATTATGTAATGTATTCCCTATAAATATTTGCCATTTCCTACCTTGGTTCCTGTTACTTAGTTTGCTTAGAATGTCCTCGAATTTGTAGAGGAGGAGAAAGTATCTTTTTCCTTTACCCTTGTAAGTTCTCAGCTGGGGGCCCTTTAACAAAAGACAAACAAGAGAAAAGCATCCAAATGTTTTCGTTTTTTTTTTTAATTTTATTTATTTATTTATTTATTTTATTGGCTGTGTTCGGTCTTCGTTGCTGCACACGGGCTTTCTCTAGTTGTGTCGAGCGGGGGCTACTCTTCATTGTGGTGCACGGGTTTCTCATTGCGGTGGCCTCTCGTTGCAGAGCACGGGCTCTAGGCGCGTGGGCTTCAGTAGTTGCGGCACATGGGCTTCAATAGTTGTGGCACACGGGCTTAGTTGCTCCACAGTATGTGGTATCTTCCTGGGGCAGGGATCGAACCTGTGTCCCCTGCATTGGCAAGCGGATTCTTACCCACTGCACCGCCTAGGAAGTCCCCCAAATGTATTTAATATAGTTTTAATGTGGCCTGGAGCTTTCCTAAGAAAGTGAAGACCCAAAGAAGTCGTTAAACCTGTGTTTTTATGCTAGATTTGATGAAGAGTGAGAGTTGTGGAAAAATGTGCTAGGATGAAAAAGTTAGGTATACTGATGTGGGGGCAACAGCGAGGCCTGTTAGTTCAGATTTCTCTCTGTGACCTTATGTCTTTGGAGATAAGGATGCTCCTTTCCTCAGGGTACAGAGAGGAAACCACTTACTTGAGGGTCTTATGACCTGCTTCAGGAGAGAGAAAGTCCTTCCTGCACATGTTATTTCTCAAATTCATTCAGCTTAAAATAGTCAATATTACCAAGATGTCATATTTTGGGGTAGTGTGTTCTGAACCCCATCAAGTTCTATCATGTATCAATTAGCTGTTGCCACAATCATTCTATATAACAGACCACCCCCAAAATCACACTTGTGGGCTTGCAGATCTACTGGGAGTTGTCTGACCTAGGCTGGATTTAGATGGGTAGCTCTGCTGAACACTGTTGGTCTTATTGGGCTTGGCTTACTGCTGTGAGTTTTGGGCTTACTCAGCTTCACGTGTGTTCATTCTGAACCCAAGGTTAGAGGGGAAGCAGCTACCCGGTGATGACGCCCAAGTGCCAAAGAACAAGCCCAGTCAAGCTCATTTTAAGCCTTTGCTTGCATCAGGTCTGTTAACATCCCTTTGGCCAAAGCAAGTCACATAGCCCGATGCATGGTCCAGGGATGGGAAAGTACACGCCGCCTCTGGTGGGAGGGGCTGCAGAATCACACAGCAACGGGTGTGGAATCAGGGGTGGTTAAGAACTGGGGCCAGAAATTTAAGCTGTCATCTTCACATGGCTAAATCCTACCTGTTCTTTAAGCTTTATGACTCATTTGAAATCCTGTCTCCTCTATGGTGTGCACAATCTCTCAACCAAAAGGAATTGTTCCTTTTTCTAAACTGTGACTTGATTTGTACCCCCTTATAAGAGATGTATTACTTCCTACTTGCATCCGTTATAAATACCTCCTTCTACTAGGGAAGGTCCTGTAGGGCAAACCTTTGGCTAATTCATCTTTATATCTTCAATGTATTTATATCTAAAAACTAGTAAACTAATTGTTTTAAATGAGATTATAGATTTTTTAAATGTGGTGAAATATACCTAACATTAAATTCACTTTGTAAACCATTTTTTTAAAGCATTCAGCATTTTTTAAATTAATTAATTTATTATTTTTGGCTGCATTTGGGTCTTCATTGCTACACGGGCTTTCTCTAGTTGCAGCGAGTGGGAGCTACTCGAGTGGAGCATGGGCTCTAGGCACAAGGTCCTCAGTAGTTGTGGCACAGGAGCTTAGTTGCTCCATGGCATGTGGGATCTTCCTGGACGAGGGATCGAACCGGTGTCTCCTGCATTGGCAAGCAGATTCTTTACCACTGCGCCACCAGGGACGTCCCTGTAGACCACTTTTAAGTGTACAGTTCTGTGACATTTCATATATTCACATTCTACTACAGGTTTGTTTTTTTTTTTTTTTTGTAATTGTGCTTCTGACTTCTCACATGCATGAGACCTGCATACTTTTTTTGGAAGGAACTCCTTGATGGGGATTTCTGAAGAATGGAGTGTGTGCTCGAGCTCTCTTCCTCTCTCTCTCTTTTTCTACTTTTTTGGCTTTTTTTCAGAGCAGATGTTCTCTGCAAATAGTTGTCAATTTATTCTGTATTCGGGCTCTTTCAAGCTTGCTGCCGTAGCTGAGGTGTATGTTTTTGGATTACAGCAATTTAACAGACGCCACTACGGTGTGAGATGTGAATAGGTATGAGGCACAGAGCAGGAATGGGAAAATGATACAACATAATGCTAATCTCAAAGTCTTGGCAGAATACCATTAGCATGAATTTTTAGCTCTTCTTAAGGATGAGAAGTAGCTTCGGCATTCACATTCATCCTAATGTTGAACATTTAAACACGTTTAGTATGTGTTTATGGAAGAGCTTGTGCAGAATTCTTTCTGAAGGTTTGTACAGAGAATTCATATTCTTTCAAGGAGAACATTGGGTATAAATGATGATTTCCAACTGGAAGCAGAAAAATCACCTAAAGCATTGTTATTTGTGGGAGAATGATACCATTTTCCTGTTATTAACAGTCTTACTGTGTTCATAGTTCCTTGGCAGATTTTCGTGATACCCATGATTGTAGAATCTTGTGATACTTAAGGCTCATTGTCAAGTTGCCTAGAGGCTTAGGTGGTAGGAGCATTTCTTAGAATGCAAAGATTTTGAGACATGCTAGTGTGTGTGTGTGTGTGTGTGTGTGTGTGTGTGTTGGGCTTTCTTAATGTTTATTTCGAAGCATGTAATGTTTGAAGAGTCCAAATTAGTTAATTAATTGAGTACATGAGCTAGAGGGTTTGAGATCTGGTTTATCTTTCTGATTCTTTGAGTGTGTTATTAGACTACACCCTCCACCCATGTTTTAGCTTCCCCATCTTGAAGGATGTTGATTGTAAAATACTGGTGATAGAAAAAAGCAGTGTGTTATTGTTATGTAAATAACTATATCCTATTTATCACATGATAATAAATTTCTATCTTACAATATCTAACCTAGCCTGGGCTCTCTTAGTCATAGTCCCTTTTGTTTAAATAGATTGTAAAAACTCTAGATATACTTGTGATGTTTTTTTTCTTAATTGTTTAATTAATAACCAGGATTTTCCTCTTCAACCAGGGCCAAAACAGACGTGTAAGAATCTTGTCTCATTGGCAGTGAAACAATTACAGTACATGTGGGCGCAGGCCTGTAAACCATCTCCCATGGTGCCTGGGGCATAAGATATGCTTGGGAAATGCTAGCTCTTGCCCACACCTTTAAAATAGGGTCACTTGCTAAGATGATTCCTGAAACCTCTGCATATGCTTTGGAACTTGAGGAAGAGTGTAAGAGCATCATGTAGGCTCCTTGAGAAGGAGGGTGCATCAGGCCAGGCAGACACTTAAACTCCCTTGGCATTTCTCAGAAGAAAAACATGAGCAAGAAAGCTCTAAGTGGTCCATACAGAGAGGACTCTCCTCATCCAGTCCATCTCCACACTTGATCTTAGCCAAAAGACTGAGAAGTGATGACCATTCCATCTCATTGTTACAAATTTCACTTCAGTCATAAACAACAGACAGAGTCAATGAGGCAGAAACTAGGATTCAAATCTTAACATAGTTACCACATTTATGGAATTTCTACTGTGTGCCACATATTTGAGAGATAAAGGAGTGAAGAAAGGAGGCAGCTTTTACTTCCCCTCAGAAGGAGCTCAAAGCAAGAGTGCCCCTATGTCTCAGTTTGTCTATTATATGATTAAGCTTCCAAAGGGGGAAGACAGTTATTAAGAGACTAGAGGATATAATTAGGGGGCCTGACCTCGTCTGGGGATGGACAGAGAAGAATTTCTAAGGAAGTAACTCTGAAAAGGAGACCTGAAGCAGCAGAAAGAAGTGTTGATGGAAAAGGGTCGGGCTCTCACTGGCCTCAGGGTCTTTGCACGGTGCCTTTTTCCCCTCTGCCAGGGAGAGAGCATCTTCCCACATCCTATCCCCTTCCGCCTCAATTTACTATACAAGTGAAGTAGAAAATGTTTTACAAACAGCAGGTAGCACTTCATGAATCATAAAATTAATTTAATGAGTAGTAATCTAAAAAATATATATATTATTAAATACCGAGAGTACATTGTGCATAATAAGGGTAAATATGAAATTTTAAAACCTTTTATTTATCTGTTGGTGTATGTACTGAGCCACAATATAAAGTGTATTTCTTACTGTAGATCATGGTCAAAATTTTAAAAAAACATTTTGTCTAGGACAAATAGAATTGAAATCGCACTATTACTTTAACCTTCTTCGTGATATCATCACATTTCTAGTTATTTAATGTCTGGAGAAAGAAGAATGGGAATGTGGCTCAAGCTGAGGAGGGACCAGATTATTCAAGGCCTTGTAAGCCTTTTTAAGGCTTTTAGATTTTATCCTGAGATAAAAGGAAAGTGGTTAAAGTATAAGATTTTTAAAATTTAGCCACCATTTTGTTTTTAACTGTGATTAAATATGAAGGGAATTTTTTGGGAACTAAGATTGAATAAGGGCTTTCTGGTAAATGTTCTATTCCTTTAATAAACATTTATGGATTATATACTGTTTCAGTTGGTTTATAGTCTCTACTCATCTGCAGAATAGGTTTCATAATACCTTTTGGAGCTACTGTGAACATTTTTTGATATGTGTTTTGTACAATACATTTAAGAGATGTTTTAGTGACCTTTTCTTTGCGTCTTTAGGACCATACCTGAAAATAGGATGCCTTGTTTTGTCATATAATTCCCAGAATAAGTAAAATAATAAAATAAGTTAAAGACTTACAGTGGGAATTCCCTGGCAGTCTAGTGGTTAAGATTTGGTGCTTTCACTCCTGTGGGCCTGGGTTCCATCCCTGGTCGAAGAACTAAGATCTCACAAGCCATGAGGCATGGCCAAAACAAAACAAAACCAAAAAAATAAGAAAGACTTACAGCTGATTCTCTGTATTTGAAAAGAAGGTAGTGGCTATTCTCATTTTTTTTTAACATCAGGCTATTTCCATGGGAGATTATGATGCTGACATAATTCTGAGATGGTGAAGTTATGTCAGAACGACCTTTTAAATAAATCAACATGGAACCTTTCCCTCTTTCCTTTCCCCACCCCAAACATAACATTATTTGTCTGACCACATTGGGTTTTCCTTTGGTTGATTTTTTTTTTTTCCCGAGAATGGAAAGTGTCACTGTGGGGCCACATTTCTACTTATATCTGTCAATTTCTTCTCCCCCTTTAGATTTCACCACCCCATCCTCAGTCCATTGGAAAGCAGTTTCCAGCTGGAGGTCGATGTCTTGAGTCATCTCCTAAAGGCCCAGGCTCAGGTCTCCGAGTGGAAGTTCCTCCCGTCTCTGGTTAACTTACACAGCGCTCACACCAAGCTTCAAACTTGGGGCCAGATCTTTGAAAAGCAACGGGAGACCAAGAAACATCTGTTTGGAGGGCAGTCTCAGAAGACCGTTCAGCCCCCACACCTTTTCCTTTGGCTGATGAAACTCAAAAACATGCTTCTTGCCAAATTTAGTTTCTACTTTCATGAGGCACTGAGCCGACAAACGACTGCTTCAGAAATGAAAACGCTGACTGCAAAAGCCAACCCAGACCTTTTTGGAAAGATTTCCAGCTTCATCAGGAAATACGACGCTGCCAACGTGTCCTTAATCTTTGACAACCGAGGTTCCGAGAGCTTTCAGGGTCACGGCTATCACCACCCCCATTCCTACAGAGAGGCCCCAAAGGGCGTGGACCAGTATCCAGCTGTGGTATCTCTGCCCAGCGACAGGCCTGTCATGCACTGGCCCAATGTCATCATGATAATGACGGACCGCACGTCCGACCTGAACAGCTTGGAGAAAGTGGTCCACTTCTATGATGACAAAGTTCAGAGCACCTACTTCCTTACCCGCCCAGAACCTCACTTTACCATTGTTGTCATTTTTGAGTCAAAGAAATCTGAAAGAGACTCCCACTTTATTTCCTTCCTTAGTGAGATCTCGCTTGCCCTTAAGAACCCCAAGGTTTTTGCCAGTCTGAAACCTGGATCCAAAGGTTAGCAGGTGATATGTGTGAAAGGTTTTCGAGACTGGAAATTGTGTTCTTAATTGCTCTAAGGATCTACAGTGGTCTGTGATTAGAGTTTCCATCCACCCATGCTTCTTTCAGATCTAAATTAAAGACAGATCCTGCCTAATTGTGTTGCAACCTTTATAAGCAGTTAAGGCCTACTGCGTTACATATCCAAAGAGTAGTCTAGGAGGTGATCATGGCTGTCTCCGTGGTACAGCAATGTGCTGTCAGAGTTTTCTGCTGTTTTTCTGTATTTCATGTAGGCTGATATTTATTGGCCTTTGATTTTTCTTTCCAGATGTTTTATATTGTTCTAAACATTGTGTTCCAATGCAATTTCAAAAGCCCTCCTTTTCCCGTCCTTCCTGGTTGAGTAATTGGGATACGATATTAAATGGCTTTTTCAGAATCAAGGACTGTTTCCTAGCTCATAAATTAGCAAGTTAACATGAAACTTTGTTTTGTGATCAACAAATTAATATTTTTGATGCCAAAATTAGGGTCTTGGTTAGAAATTTCTATCAGTTTTTGAAATCGAAGGTGAATCAGAGTGATAACATAGCATCTGGTTTTTAACAATTCTGAAGATCCCCATGGCAACTTTAAGAGCCACAGTTTTTTTTTTTGAAGTGATGTACACACCTGGCTGCATTTGTTTTCACTCTTATAAAGCTTGGGTTTTTCACTGCTTTAAAGTCAGCATAATGCATTAAGTGGGGTTTCTTCCTTCTTCAGCATATTATCTGCTTGGCTCTCTGTTTATCACCTTTCTGCTGAAATATATGTTCATGTTTGGCTCTACTCTCTGGTTATTTTTAGGCTGAAAAAGCAGGCAGTCTTGGTTTTTTAGCCACTTTTACACGACTTAGCCTACTTTTATACAACCAAAATGGAGGTCTTGATACTTTTTACTTGCTGAAAATCAATTGTGCGTCCCAAAGACCTCTTCATAGCTGAGTAATCAACCCCGTAGTTAAGCACATCTGAACTTGGTATTCATGCCTGTCTCCTCCATGTTATTTTTAGAAGCAGGGATACATCTTAGCACATGCTTCCTTAACACTTTCCTTCAGTACATCAGTACGTGCTCAGGGGGAAGGAGACTGACCAGTGAAGCTGTAATGGACTGTGGAGACCTTCACTTCTAGGCTATTGATTCAGAATAAAAATAAGCCACAAAGAGTGAATGAGTTGTAACTACTTAATAGTTTTTGTGCAGCGTAGGATCAGAGCAGTCCTGTTTCTCATGATTGCAGTGAGCCACTGTTTTGTTTGTTTTTTTTTTTTTTTACTGGGCAGCCACAGCAGGCAAGCTGGCAGTACTGGCAGGGACCAGAGACCCCCCTGAGTCCATGTAGGAGGCCTGCCCACCTCAGACTGGACTCCCTGGTGGAAGAACCCACTGGCCTATTTTCTGGGGAGAACAAGTGTTTTTCTTTTTCTTTTTTTTTTAAATAAAAGTCATATGAGTTGTAAAAAGCCAGCTTGTTTTAAATAGAAAGTAGTGATTTACCTCTGCATTTTATTCATAGGTTCTATAAAAATCTGAACCAATTTTACAACATTGAACTTACATAAATAACTGAAAACAATTGGAACTAAAAAGTCAAGTCGTTTTTCCTCCCTTTCGTGTTTTGCCAAGAAAAATATTCCTTGGTGTTCATGTATTTTTTTTCCTAGATAAAACCACCATTAGCCTTAATGATATGGTCTCCTGTATACCTAAAAGAAATATGCCTCAGTGGGACATGGAGGAGAGTGTAAATAAAACATATATACGATATTTAAATAGTCCTCGCCTAGAACATATTTGAATTGTATATTTATTTATAAACATATTTTGGTTCAAGCCAAGAAACAAAGTCATTTTACCCTGAGATTTGTCCTTTAAAATCAATAACGAAATGATCTATAAAGTCTGTGCTTTGCTAATTGGAAGAGTACATCCTCATATTTTCTGCAGACTGCTTGTTTTGAAATGTGTTTCTAAACCACAACTTGATCAATGTTTATGGGTAACCAGGAGTGTAGTGAACACTTACTTGTTTGCCAACAGGGCCATCAAGGAGTGTTCATTTCAGGATGCTGTTTGGACACAGGGTGAACATTTATGACTTTGTCCTTTGGGTCCAACCTGGTGTCTAACTATGTCATTTTAGGGAGTGTGTGACAATAAAGCTGAATTCTTAATTGAGGAGCTAATACCCTTTATATAATTGCTTTGTATGTTTGGACATACTGGAGAGAATTTACTTTCAGGAAAGAAAATCGTTGGTACTTTCAACCTCACTCCCAGTAGTCACTCAGGTGATCGTCAAAATAAGTTCACCCTTCAATCTAACAGCAAACTTGGAATTTTCTTTGGCAAGTCAGCCACTGAGCTTGACTTCTTATCTGTAAAATGGGGATAAGGAAATGTGGGCTGTCTTTTTCAAAGGGTGTGTAAGAATGGAGTGAGATCACACATGTAAAAAAAGGCTTTGCAAATTTATTGAGTTTGAATGCTGTTTAAATAAAAGATGGACCACTCTTTCTTTAAACTCAACACTGCTCCTGTTCTTGTCTTTCTCTTTAGGTTGGTGACAAACCTGTGCTTAGTCATTAAGTTTGAACGGTACTTAAATAGTTTAGAAGAGGAGGCAGATAAATGTCTAACGAACCCACCCACTCTACTTATTTTAGAATCTTTGTGGTTCTTCGTTCCCAAGTTTTTATGATTGGTGGTAGCATCATTTCACTTCTGTTTTCTTACTGGTATTTTTTTTTGTCTCGTTGCTCTATCAGTTACTGAGAGGGATGTATTAAAATCCTTCATTGCAGCTGTGGTATTTCTCAGTTTTTTTGCATTTTGTATTTTGAAGCCCTTTTATTAGGCCCATATATATTCATAGTTTTTCTGTCTTTCTCATATATTAACCATTTTATCATTATGAAGTTTCCCACTTGATTTCCATTACCACTCCTTGCTTTGAAGTCCATTTTGCCTCATTTTTATGACCATTCCAGCTTGCTTGTGTTTCCTGTTTGCATGGCATGTCTTTTTCCATCCTCTCACTTTTCATTTGTTTGTATCTTTGTAAAGTGTCTGAATTGATTAAAAAGAGCAGGAACCAACTCTGCTCGCCAAGTTAACAATCTCTGCCTTTTGATTGAAATGTTTAGTTCATTTCTTCTATGAAGTTTTCACAGTCAGGGTTTTGCTGATGGTATCTGCAAATCTTCATTTAACATGCTTTCTATTCTCTTTTTTACCCTTTATATAGGGAGTTAGATCAAGATGTTTGAACAGATTCAATATTTTATTTTCCTTTCTCCCTCCCTCCCTTCCTCCCTTCCTTCCTTCCTTTCTTTTTGGTAGCAAGTGTTGTGTGTTTTATTAGGCAGCTCATACCTGACATTACCTAAATCGGTTATATCAGTAGAGGTTACAAAACGGTGATATTCTAATTATGTCTTTCTACTTTCATTTATTAGACAGAAACCTTCTACAGAGAGGAACTTTACCTCCAACTGTTTGGTTACACTGAAGAACAGTTCATATAGGAATGGCTGGATAAATGCTTTATTCTTTTGCCATTTTTTAAAATAATGAGTTAGTTGTGTAGCATCTTCCAGAGACACTGGGGGTTTTTTAAAGAAATGTATAAGAATTTATAAGGATTTCTGCCTTATCCCTCTTAGGTTTAACCCCGAATTTGAAACAAGCCATTTTTTTCCCCTTACCATAGACACTTTTATATAAACATAATGACCTTCCCTTATTTCTTCCTCATGGTTGATTTTCACTCTTGATTACTGCTAACTCTTCTCCTCTGCTTTTTTTCTCCCTCCCTCCTTTAGTTTCTAATACCTTCCTCAGCAATTCCACTTTAGCCACTGAAATTTTTCCCATGCCTCAGGGAGCCAGGATATACCCCAGTAGTCTCTGACCCAGTTTTGGAAAGCAGCATCTGAAAGTATTTTGATTGTTTTTACAACTAGTTAGTTTTTTTTCCCGGCAGTTGCAAAGGAATACACGGAGGGGAAAAGTTCAGTATTGACACTAATGGGGTGTCCACAGAAAGCCCAACCACTTCATGAGCACACAAGACATTTAACCAACTACAGCCAAGCAGTGCCATGCATGTCTAGCAGATTATATGGCAAAAAAATCTACTCAGAACTAAAATCTTTCCAAGTGTACTTTTACTATAATTTTTTGTTATTATGTAGAAGATCATTCTTAGTCTATTTTCTATAATTCATCTGTGTAAAAACATTACATTAACTTCTGATTTTGTTTTTCCTTCAAGTAAAAGTTTAAGAAAATAGGTTCTTTTTTCCCCCTCTAAGTGAGAAAGAAAAAACATGCCGTGTGACTTCCCAAGAAAGCCCTGTAGGTAGAGTTTAGCAATTCCCTCTCTACTTTTTCTACCAGTGCAATTATTTCATGGCCTTTTGCCTGAATAATTCTAAGCTGCTTCTCCAGAGGAAATGAGTCAGAAGAAATAGGCTTGACGTGCACTTCTGTCTTTGGAGATTTCTCTTGATATCTTGTAAATCCATGAGGCTTCATTAAATGCAAGTATTTTGACTTGTCTGCATATTTTTTCAATCTGCTTTTGATAATAAAGTCTGTTTCTAGGGTATTTTAAATTTAAAACCGTATGG